>NC_069093.1:2565568-2887360 GCF_947172395.1 Bicyclus anynana | reverse complement strand
CCGACCTCCTCAATTCGGTCGTCTCGCAAAATCCGTTCTTAGTGGACGTTTACTACCTACGAACTAACTCCCTACCAAATGTCAACTTTGTTCCTCAAACGGTTTTCGAGATACCGTGATGAATGTCCTTTCGCATTTATTTACTCGTATTAAGATAACTAAAGTAGCGAGAGGGAGATAAATCACCTAATTAACTAAATATAATCCATTGTCAAATTAGTTTAGCTATCCAATTATGAGACATCCTGTATACTTTACCAACACAAAGCGAAAGCTATGAACATTTTTCATGGAAAATCTTTATAAAATGTCTAACACGCTCGTACCCCGGTACATCGGATTGTCGTAATAAATCCCAATGTAAGAAAGGAGCGCTGCAACTTGGCATTGCTTTTACGGCAGCGGCCATTGTGCTCGGCGACTGATAAAGCACGTGAGATAAAAGATGTGATGCACTCGCACTCAGTAGTGGCTTTTAGCTTACGAGAAAACTCTCTTAAAAATTAAACCCTGTTCCTTACAAAGCGCAGCATCTGAACATTGAAAATAGAATGGAAATGTTTTCTTATTCTGTTTTTATTGAAAACTAACCATTGTCCGCGATTTTTTTTTCTTGATAAAAGTTTTTCCCTTTACGTTTACCAAAGATTTTTATGATTTACAATATTTTTCACTACTCGTGCTCAAAAACACTGTTATATTACCACGATAATTGTAAAAGTTAAATAGTAGATTGTTGCACGCGGGGCTAAACCCATTATAAACTCGATTTCTATTTAGCAGCCCTCGCCTTACGGCCCGTGCCCTAAAATACCTCGTATACAATATATTTTTAGCGCCTTGTATGACAATCTACTATTTAACTTTTACAATTTTCGCGAGCGAGAATTGCTTTTTTTCGAATCGAATGAAGACATTATTTATGTTTAACGTTGCCGAAAGGAGGACATATGACATCATCATTAAAAATCCATGTTTGGTTCACTATTGGGCACGAGTCTCCTCTCAGAATGGCTAGGCTTTAGTCCACCACGCTGGCCCAATGTGAATTGGAAGACTTCACACGCTTAGAAAAATAAGAAAATTCTCAAGTTTCCTCACGATGTATTTCCTATACGATACATCATAAATAATCATGGTGCTTCTAGCCTCATTCATATAGTGCTTTTTCATTGAGGCAAAGAAAGTACAAGCACGCAAGTCTTGACAGGTGACAATACTTGTATTTACGTTAGTTAGAACGTGCCTTACTTTGCGTCCGTCTTAATATCAGCTTGGGCAACTGCTTACCTGAAAACTATCCTACTTTAAAAAATAAAATACGTAACTCTGTATCTGAAACTACTAGAAAGGATATAATTCATTTACCCAAGTTAATTGAGTATGCGCTTCATAGAACATCATAAACATAGGTACACACATAAATCAAACATTAGCATATCAATCAAATTGTATTTTAACATGAGAGCGATACGTTTCATTTTACCTTGTTACAAATATCAACAGCAGTAATATTCAAATGAAATATTTCGTAACCCAAAAAGGGGAGCACGTTAAACGTTTTTGACACTTATTCGTACGCATTACGACTTTCCTCCAGTAATTGGGCTCGGTTATGAAGCGTAGTATATAAATAGACAATGTACGAGTATATTTTGAAGCAGCCGCGGTGGCGTCCCTTTGTGGTGCTTTCAGATATATCAGCGAGTGTCCCTGACGTTATTCTGTCAGGGACAGAATTACATAGCTGCTTGTGAACTTTTAATCTTTCGTTTGTGAAGCTGGACAAATTATTTAATAATCTAGTCTTTGTATAATTAATTTCTAGTAGTAATGACTGATCACTATATCAGGCGTGTTTCTGAGCATGTTTGTCTTGCGCATATTAGTATTTATTTCTAGATACAACGTTTTTCGAAGCTACTAATCTAATCATTTCATGGCAAGGTCTATACCAGCCAGTTCTTGCGTTATTAGTCAGGTTCAATGGTATCCGAACCATATCTCCCGTCAAAACTAGCGTTTTTGGGCCTGACTATACCTCTAACCTTACTTAGTCGCTCAACTTAAAGACTCAATCATAAAGTAATAGTTGTTCTCGTCTTCATCACACTGAGATCTTCGTTAATCCTTATTGTATTATTTTGTCATGCTTGCTGTTATACGATATGTTATACAATATGTTATACGATATGGTGTATTATGTCATTATTTGTTTTGTCTTTTTTCTATCAAATGACTTTACGAACATTTACTGTATTGTTTTAAGCTGATTACGAAATAGATATTGATTTAGCAAAGTAGCCCTGACCCTGGTGTAGTCTAGAGCGACCCTAATGCGTGCTAATGGAAGCAATTTGGCGTGTTTTGCAAACAGCCCTCCCGACGCTAAGCGCCTTTCTCTCGGCTGCCTCTAATTTGTTTTTATCGACGTGAACGCCTGCGTCTCTGCGGCATCAGCTGCGATACGATCGCAACGTAATGGGCTGTGGCAGGTGATGAGGAAGTAAACATTGTACTTGTTAAGGTATGTCAGAAATAATGGGCGACCACAGATTGTGATATGATTGCCATTACTTGGTCTCAGCTGTCCACACCACCTTTCAATAATAGGTATAAACAA
Organism: Bicyclus anynana; assembly: GCF_947172395.1. Lineage (NCBI taxonomy): Eukaryota > Metazoa > Arthropoda > Insecta > Lepidoptera > Nymphalidae > Bicyclus > Bicyclus anynana. Next base: position 2,884,737 of record NC_069093.1, on the reverse strand, counting down.
GATTTTGTCTGACTGTCTTTCTGATTTCTGCTTTATTTCTGGAATGGCTAAGCCAATTTTAATACGAGATAGAGATTATCAACATATAGGCTATTTTTTATCCCGAAAAAATACATGGTTCCCTTGTGATTTTTAAAAAACAGATAGACAGATATTCACGCGCACATAGACGCGGGCGCGGGCCTGTAATCCTATCCTACTACTATTATAAACGCGAAAATTTGCATGGATGTATGTTTGTTACTCTTTGACGTTACTACTACGATCGATTCAGTAGTTGCAGTGTTAAAGTAACAAACGTCCATACAAACTTTCACGTATAAAATATTAGTAGGAGAATAGGTACGATACGAAACAATAACAAATAATCCTGACTACGAGTTGTTAGGGCGAGTAACGATGACTAACCTTGCAAATAAGCATTACGCAAGCGTCGCACAAGGTCTGCTGGTGACAGAACATTATAACGAGCAAGAAGCGGAATAATCCCTCGAGGGGCTGCCCACGGCGTGCTATTTGCACATTTCCATATGTTACAGCTATACATCTGTATATACTACGTACTTGTGTCGGTTTGTTTTGTCTTTATTAATATTACGTGCGCTTTTTTTCTCAACAAAAAAAAAACTAATTAATATCATATAATATTTTAAAATGTAACTTTAAATGAATTATTCAAATTCAATATTCCATTGTATCAATATAAAGTAAACAATATTAATGAGACACAGTAAATCATGCAAATTTCGGTTGAATGCCGTGGTTTCCGCTGTGGGTCTGATCGCTTTATCATAAATTGAATTTATATTGTAAGTAAATACAAACTAATTACTAGACAGGTAGGTAATACAGTTGAGAATTTATTATTTATTTATTTCTATACTAGCGACTTGGCCTGGGCCTGGGCTTCGTCTGCGTAAAGAACTTGAACCAAAACATCTATACCACATATTTATTATAAAGTCCGCAAGTATATCCGTCTGTTTGTATAAATAAAGACTGCTGAAGTTCTCTCCAATAGATAGTATGATTTATAACGGAGTTTAAATGTATAGTTTTATGCCTTAGAGTTTTGATGATCGGTAAGTCAGTGAGTGACGAAATTCATAAACCTTGACTAGGTAATAATTCTTAAACCACTAGTTCAAATTGAATGAAATTTAAAATACACCAAGTTTATACAATGCTTACTTAGTTACTGAAAATTCAGGCTTCTAGTTATATCCACAACTAAGCTTTATGGGCTCGATGCAGCTTTGGACACCTAGTACTTGCTGAAAGAAAGAAAGAAAGAAAGAAAGAAGAAAGAAAGAAAATATATTTTTATTTGGTCAGCAAACTTAAAACTAAGCTTTTATATTTTACAACGAAGAAGAAAAGTGAAAGTAAAAGCGTACTGACCAAATAAAGGTCTCCCACTTAGCTTAAAGCTGCAGCTAGCTGCAGCGCTGGTTTTCAGTAGATGCCTTTAAAAGGGTGACATCATGCTGCAAGTTTAATCAGGCCAAGGTTTTTAAGTAGGTGTATAGAAAGATTTTTATACTATAGCTCTCGTACCCACTTCTACAGATAAAAATATAATAATTACAAATGTGAAAAAACCCGAGTTTTGTGTAAATTTTCCCATACTATAAATTTTCGGTCCGGCAAAGTGGGTATCCCTTAGTTTACAGTATAATATTATGGCACTGTGAACCGGGTTGTCATCGGCCCGCCCCTAATGCTTGCTAATGGAAGCAATTTGGCGTGTTTTGGCAAACATCCCCGTATCTAAGCGCCTTTACCTCGAATACCTCCAATTTGTTTTTATCAACAAAAACCCTTACGCTATGGTATCAATGATATCCAAGTAAGCTTATTCTGTTGGCTGATGAACGTACATATTTTATGTTACACTTAGCGTGGGTACTTATTTTATCTAGTGCCAAAAAAGTTATAAAACATATAGCTGCAATTTAGTATTGAGATATATTATAGCCTGGATTAACAGATAGGCTACTTTTATCCCGGAAAAATTCATGGTTCCCGAGGGATTTCAAAAAAACTAAACGCGGACAAAGTCGCGGGCGTCCGCTAGTACCTAATATTATTAAATTGTTAATTGTAAAAACTGTTTAAATCATTTTTACAAGCGTCTGATAGCAGTCCATAAATTAATTTATTTATAATAGAATAATGATAACAACATAAACTGTGCAATTGGTAAATGTGGATTTTTAGAATAATTTGTAAACGAAGCACTTAAAAGAGAACCTGCTAGGTTTCTATCCGTTTCTAGCACATTCCAATCTAGGCTGCACATTACTTGAAAAATGAAAAATCATGAGTCATACCTGGCAAGCCTTTATTTTGATAATACCCACAGATATATATATAGCCACAGATTTAGCAGACTTAGATGTAGATTGTTGACGGTTTAGACCCCGTCACCACAAACGGTTTACCGTGTAACATGGACTCTCCAAACATCATTAGGAGTAAGAGACGATATTTTCAGTCAAATTTACCTTAAAATATTAGCAACTGGATAATTGTATTGTTATCATTTATCAAATCAACTACTATTTCCTAGTCAGAAGGAAAGGGAAATATTGGTAATGTTTATATGCGTTGCTTATGTTATTTTACGTCATCATCATCATTATCAACCGATATTTGGTTTACAGCTGAGCACAAGTCTCCTCTCTGAAATGGGAGGGGTTAGGCTTATAGTCCACCACGCTGGCCCAATGTGGATTGGCATATTGCAGGTTTTTTCCTCCACCGTTACGTATGTACTACTTTATAATTCCAGTCTCATTCATACTGATGGTACAGAAATTTCATAAGGGTAAAGATGAAAATTATATTCCTAACACCCTTTTTCCCAAGGGACGGAAAGTAACAAACGGACAAAGAGTCCTCTTTTACAAGATTTACGTACCTTACTTTACCTTACATGTAATCCAATACATAAAAGCTTTTTTCCGCGATAATAAATCAAAGATGAATACGATGTGGGTTAATGTAATTTGAGTGGTTTATCCGCGGGTACAGCCATATTTTCGCCATTGTTATCCCTATACTACCCCTCCTAACATCCCCTTCGAGCGGCCATCTTATTTCCGCTCCAATATATTTCACGCTGTGAAAACTTTCCTGTAACAGAGGTCAAATGGATTCATTGGAATTGGTCGTGAAACTGTTGAAATATAATAAAACATTTTGTAAATTATTTTGACATCGATAAAGTTGACATCGATTTTTACGCGGATGAAGTCGCGGGCGTCCGCTAGTTTAAAATATAAAAAAATTTTAATATTGTTAGGGCCACTATAAGATGTTGTTAGGTTAGCTAATTACGTAATAACTTGAAACAGAATACAGAAGTAATGGACTTGCTATTACATGGATCTCACAACTTTTTACGGTAGAATAACTGATTGTGAGAATTGCTACATTTTACAAGTGTTGTTTTTTATGGTATTCCATTTACTGTTGACTTTAAAAATGGACAGTATAGTGTGGACATTACCTGCATTGTACACATATACCTCGGGGTAAGATTCAAAACATGAGCCAGTATATGGTGCAGTGATTTTTCGTTTTTATGATCGTCTAAACACGGTTCATCATCATCATTAACAATCCATATTCGGCTTACTATTCAGCACGAGTCTCCTCTCGGAATGAATGAGAGGGGTTAGGCTAAAAGTCTACCACGCTAGCCCAATGCGGATTAACTCCGCACACGTAGAGCGCAGAGAATTAAGAAAATTCTTAGGTATGCAGGTTTCCTCACGATGTTTTTATTTCCCCGTTTAAAAGACGTATAATGCCTGCAGAAGTAAACCGTAGGTCGTGTGTCTGATCATACAAGCCAGCATGGTTTTTTTTTAAACTTGAATTTAAAAAAATCGCTTTTGGTCTGATCGTTATATCTGTTTATCGACTAGGATATAAGTGACTGACCATTCCAGTATAATACTGGATACAAATAAAATGTCTTTTCTGTGGTCCGAATCTGAGGTCATTCACCTCTCTGCTACACTGTAGTCTATACCGACATATTATTGATACTGCAATATTATTATCGCAATGTGCGGGTATATTATGTAACCGCGTTTTCATTAATTAACATATTGGAATCGAAGCCGTACGCGGATTCGCTGACACGTATAATACAAATACGGGTATGTTTTGTACTCGACTAGATTGTATTTTATTTGTATGGATCGCAACATGTAGTTTTTAATAAATTTTGTACATAATTCATATTTTAACTGTCTTACCGATCTTATTATTAGTCCATCCATTATTAATCAAAAAAAAAATTGGATTCATGTGGGTCGTGACATATAATAAAAATGTTAAAGACGATATTTCTTAATACATAGTGAAATTGTGTAATTTAATATCCTTTCAGCTATGACTTGCTGGCTTAGAAACATTAGAAAATCCAGCAAAACCCAGTAGCATCGCTTGCATTGTCCCATTTTCGTTCGTTTCATTAAGGATATTAAATGATCACGGAAACATTCACTTTGAGTTTTTCAGACCAGTCTACAATTACCTCTGTACTGAAATAGAGTAAAATAAGAAACTTAAATCCAACTAATTCTAATAGTTATACAAATCATGCCCACATGGAACGGTTGCAAGAATACCTACTGGCTGCACTAGCCTGGACATCCAGGCTGATTATTTACGCGTAAAATTGACCGTTACGAAAACGAGTTACAGTTTTAGAACTGTAGTTTTAGAACTCCAGCAAATTTTATATTAGCTGCTTTAATAGGATATTACCAAATTTGAATAGGCAGGGAGAACAACATGAGCAGATAAGGAGAGTGTTAATCGATTGTCAAGGAATTCCTTAACCCTACATCCATTGGTCACAAGTCCTGGACTTTTCTCGGAGTTGTTCTCTCTGCTACGCAATGGACCCGGCACAGTAAATCCATAGATTGCTAACATATATTCGTCTCTAAGTATAGATTGCAAAGACATTCCAGCACATTGTGTTTACTGCGTTTAAAGTTTAATTTCAATTCTACCCACATTTACTGCATAAGCAGGTCAATATGCCTACTCTGTATTATGTTAGTAGGTTAATAAATAGCATCGTCCGCGTGAGCTGAGTCGAGGTTTACTGACCTCCGACCAGCGGATCGATTGCAAATAAAGGTTAATTATTACTTTGCATTGTTCCCATTTCCAACGCAATCAAGAGACTGTCAAACAATGAAATAGAAATAGAAATCAACACGAGCACGACAAAACATTAATTTTGTGTGTAATATACTAATTTAATGTATGAAGTTCACAGTAAAACTAACTGTGTTTTGTGTTGCATCATGGTTAGGCTTAATTTAAATGAGTATTTTGTAGAATAATAAATAAATAAATAAAATAAAAATAAATGATCTCAATTCCAGTACTTTTATTCTGCAAAAAACAGATTTATTACGAACTGTATTTGACTTATTTTTGAATCTCTCAAAAATTAATACTTTTTCTTATTTAACCTTATGTCACTTTATGTACATCTAAGTTTATTAAAAACTTTGTGAGGAAATCCTACTAATATTATAAACGCGAAAGTTTGTATTGATGTAGGTTTGTTACTATACTACTATATATATTGATGTAGGCTTACTTTTTAATTAGAAAAAATCCAGTAATTCCCGAGATTTGCGAAAACCTGATGATTTTTTGGTATGAATTTTTGTTACTCTTTCACGCCTCAACTACTGAACTGAATCACTTGAAACTTGAAGTAGAGATAGAATATAGTCTGGATTAACGCATAGACTACTTTTAATCCCGAAAAAAATCATGGTTCCCAAGGGATATGTGAAAAACTAAATTCCACGTCGACAAAGTCGCGGGCGTCCGCTAGTTTTTAATAAACTTAGTTTACTTTTCTTAGTAAACTTTAAATTAAAGTTAGGATAAGGATAGCATAGCAGTCTCGACCGAAACACTCACAACTTCAGACACTGAATTAAATAAGGTATTAAATAATAATAATTATTTTTTAGATGACTTGCTATAACTAAGAATGTTTCTGGAATCTAAACCTGAACCTAACCATGATAAACATAATAACTTCCAATGCTTCCAATATTATTAAAACCCTACCCTATAAAAGTTCCAAACACAGTACGCCAATTGAATGTAATGCCAGTTTTAAGGCTCTTTCTAAAGAATTCAAACGCTTGTTCTCTCACAAACTTGCCTCATAAAAACTCATGTGCCTCCTTTTCCAAAGTAGAATTTCGTTCGTAGAACTTCGTAGAACTTGTAACTACGAGAGAATTACTCGTAGCAATCGTAGCACACAGCTACGTAATATTCAAAGGAAACTTTAATTTAATATAAATATTATTGTCTCTACTTCTACAAGCTCGGTGTACATTAGATAATTACTTTCTTTAATTAGTAAATAAACCCATTTCCTGATCAAACTAAAGCAATTAAATAATCTTTTAATAACATACCATGGTGTTGTCTTTAATCTTATGGAATTTAACTTGACAATATTTGAGTCAATCAATATCAATTTATCAATATATTATTTGAAATTTAAGCCTAGATACTAGACGGCCTCCGTGGCGCAGTGGTATGTGCGGTGGATTTACAAGACGGAGATCCTCAGTTCGATCCCCGGCTGGGCTGATTGAAGTGTTCTAAATTTGCCCAGGTCTGGCTGGTGGAAGGCTTCGGCCGTGGCTAGTTACCACCCTACCGACAGAGACGTACTGCCAGGCGATTTAGCGTTCCGGTACGATGTCGTGTAGAAACCGAAAGGGGTGTGGATTTTCATCCTCCTCCTACCAAGTTAGCCCGCTTCCATCTTAGATTGTATCATCACTTACCATCAGGTTTGTAGTCAAGGGCTAACTTGTAAAGAATAAAAAAAATGTATGCTTAATAGCATGGCTATCAATTATCATCAATGTTTATTCAATATACGAGTATTTAGAAGCTTCTCATTTTGGATCAATATTGAATATCACAAAAACGGAGAAGGGGCGCGTCTCAGTCTACGTTACATTCATTTTTATAGCGGAAATTTCGCAAAGATGTCCCGTCTCCTATTTAATCCTCTTCCAAGAAAGTCTTTATAAAAGTAAACGACAGGCAGAAAATTCACGGAGCGAGAAAATTCGGATGAAAATTGATGCCTCGTCGAATTACGCGCGGTGATAAATGATTACCGGCTTATCGAATAAAAAGAAAACATAAAGGGGACATTTAATCATCCATTTTTATTTGAATAAAGCTATAAACACGGCTTTATACAAAAAGAACTAACTGAGCTTTGAGAAAGGGAGGATCGATAATTAAATTTAGAACCTAGGCACTTTGATAAGAATTTTTTGTAAATAATGTATAACGTATAAATCTGCGTACCTGAGAATTTTCTTAATTCTTGAGATGAGTGAAGCAAACTTCACACTTCTTAAGAATTGGGCCAGCATGGTGGACTATTGGCCTAACCCCTCTAATTCTGAGAGGAGACTCGTGCTTAACAGTGAGCCGAAAATGGGTCGCTAATGATGATGATGATGATGATGATACGTATGAACCTTCTTCTTAATACACTATCTAATGGTGAAAACTGCATTAAAGAAAATCTTGCTATATTTGTGAATGTAATTTTACCTGATTCTTTAGATACGAGTACAAGGGAGCATAATGCTCCAAAGAAACGCTCCTATAAAAAAATATTGTAAACTAGTAAAGTAATTTCAATATCTGTATATGAAAAATGTGTTTTTTTTATTTTTACACCTATTTAGATTTGCGTGTTAAGTTAAAAATAATTCAGATTTCCAAGTAAATTAATTGTTTACTAATCTTTTTATTACTTTTTACACAAAATATCTAATGATCTGCTTGACAGTATCCAAATCAGATAAGGTGAATATAAAACCATTTTAGTAGGCTAATCGATGTTTTACATGAAACAGTTATCAAACTTAAAGTTTAATAACCTTACAAAACTATTTTGAAATTAAAAAGAGATGAATTAAAGTATGATTAATTCACTCTCCACGAACTTAGGTGTATTTATATAACAGTGCGTGTTGCCAGTTCCGAGACTTGGTCGCTAACTATTGGTCTTATAAGAAGGCTCAGAGTCACACAGGGGGCGATGGAACGAGCTATTCTAGGAATATTTCTGCGTGATCGAATCAGAAATGTAGAGATCCGCAGAAGAACTGAAGTCACCGACATAGTTCAACGTGTCCCGAAGCTGAAGTGGCAATGGGTGGGGCACATAAATCGAAAAGCCGATGGACGTGGAGTCCCAAGGTGCTGGAATGGCGACCCCGCACTAGAAAGCGCAGTGATGGTTGACCGCCTACCAGGTGACGTCATCAAGCGACTCGCAGGGTTTCGCTGGAAGCAGGCGGCTCAGGATCGTGATACAAAAGGCCTATGATCTGCAGTGGGCGTCCATCGGCTGATATGATGATGATATCAGAGACTAGCAGACACCCTGTGGTTTCACCCACGTAGTTCCCGTTCCCGTGGGAATACGGGGATAAAACAGTCAGCCTATGACTCTATGATACTCGCAAATAACGTGGCTTTCTATTGGTAACAGATTTTTTTTTACCCACCAGTTTGATTTAATGCGGATGATAATTTTGAACGATCACTATCAGATTATGTAAATGAATATGATCAGGACCGACTTCTTAATATCCGAGGGACGGAGTTGTAACACTTCAACTTCGGGCTGAGAATTTTCACTGACAATTGCTTTTGAAATTTGAAATTGCAATTGGAATAAAGCTCAATTTAATAATCCGACCAAGGACTTCAACCCAAGACCTCGTGTTCCGAAACCACATAAGATATCACTGAGCCAACGAGGTACACGATTGTTAATATATATTTAACGCCCCACAAAACGAAACCCTCGAGAGTTAGCGTATACAAAGAGTCCATATTACTGTATAATATATCGGAGTAAATTTTTCCCCCGGCTTCTTCAATCTAACTTGGTGTTATTTTCGTATCACGAAATTGAAATTCAAGATTGTCAGGAGAATAGCAAACTCTGAGGAGATATTTTGTTTGCCGCGGGCATCGACTTTGTTCACTTTGGCTGTCGAGAAATACTTTCTAGCGGTATTCTTCCCAAATTTCAGCTAGAAATCGAAAAAGAATTCTGAGACATGTGTAGGAGGTAAATCAGCTACATTGTTCGCCTTTTGCTTTCTATTTACACGGTGTTTCTAGTCAATAGAATCTTTTGCTGGAGTTTGTTTGATTTGTTATTTTTGTTATAAATTACGTAAGGTTTCAATCGTGCAAAGACGACGTAAGCGTTTTTTTTGCAAAGAGTTTTTTTATATAGTCAAAGGTTCAAATATCATTCCTTGTAAAAAATTGTGTATTTTATATCTCTCATGATAAGTTTAAAACTACAATAAATATTATAAAGTGTTTACACGCTAAGTATTTAATTCCCATTGAAATATTTTTTAAATTAAGCAGAACAATGACTCTAAACTTTATATTGATACTAGATAATATTATAAAGAGGTAGAGTTTGTGGTATTGTAGGGGATAATCTCTGGATATACTTATTTGTTATTTGTGAGTATTATATAGACTATATTTTATTCCCGTAAACGAAAAAGGAACGGAAACTACGTGGGTGAAACTGTGGGGCGTCTACTATAAATTACTAGCTGACGCCACGTAGTTTCACTGGGCTATCTAACACTGAAAACATTTTTCAAATAGTACCAGTAGTTCTTGAGATTACCGCGTTCAAGCAAACGAACAAACAATTTCTTTAGCTTTATAATATTGGTATAGATTCTAAAACATCTGTAATGTCCACGCAATTGAACTCTACATGTGTAAAACAACAAACAACAGCAAAGAAATAAAGTAATAAGAATAAACACAATAAAATTAAACATATGTTAAAAAAATGCTTTATAATTTTAAAAAATACTTTCTAAAATGTCGAAGGTATAAAGAATCTTTTGGTTTCCGATCATCCAATTACCATTAGCAAGCGTACAGCAATTCGCAATATCACGTTAGATATTTTCCATTTAATTTTACTTCAATACTTCGCGTGGTTTAAACACGTTATCGCTTATAGACCTTCTTTTCTATTTTTATTCTCCGAGAGACTTAACACTTCATCGCTTTTAGTGTGGCAGTGAAACGAGCGTTTTATTAAAAGCGAAATAGACTAACGAGAATAGAAAAAAAAACAAACAAACACTTATATCAAGGAGCGTAATTAACATGCTCTAGAAGATACTATGGTCATCGGTGTAATTACGCATTTTTTTATGTATTAATTACTATATTTGACGATATCCCTGGCGCAGTTTTTAGTGCTGTGGTTCTCAAAAGAAACGTCCTGGGTTCGAGTCCCATCACGACATTCGAGTCAGTTTTAATTGGCTCAGGTCAGTTCTGGTGGTATTATTTCGTGGCTAGCTACCACCCTTCTGGCATAGACGTACCGCCAAGCAATTTAGAGGATCCAATCCCATAGGATGTCACGTAGAAACCGATGGAAGTACTTAGAATACACTTGTACCTCTTCCAAGTTAGTCCACTTCCATCTTAGACTTCTTCATCACTTAACATAAGGTGTGTTTACTTAACGCAGACAAGGGCTAACATCGACGAGCGATAAATAGCGCATTGTAAGACTCCTAGCAAATATAGACTTTGTTATGCAATGATTTTCTACTTAACATTAAGAGGACCTTTTGTTACACGCTTGATTCGTCGAAAGAAATTACACGCAGATACGCAAAATTTATACCTAGTAATTTTTACTATGAATGTGACACAATGCACAGGATTTTCTCTTCAATTTTCCGCTTAGAACCGTTGTCTATGACCGCATTTCCCCGCTGGTTTTATGGCCTCGAGTCCGATCTCCTCTCATCACTCTTCGCTATCTAGCGCTATCCAGGGCCGCGATCACACATTTACATAAAATATTACGGGTCTCGAGACGTTTGACCTTCCACTAAAACAATGCTTTCACATCTTATCCTTGAAGCGTCGCCCTTGTTATACGAGTACGAAACTGGTACAAAACGTTTATTTTGTACAATTTGTTCTATTTGTTAAGAGACCTCAGTAACAGGGGTAGGTTTGGTTTTTACTCTTCGTTTTCTGATCCATCAACAACCCATATTCGGCTCACTGCTCGAGTCGAGTCGAATCTCCTCTCAGAATGAGAGGCTTAAGCCAATAAATAGTCCACCACGCTGGATCAATGCGGATTGGCAGACTTCACACACGCAGAGAGTTAAGAAAATTTTCTGGTATGCAGGTTTCCTCACGATGTTTTTCCTTTACCGTTTGAGACATGTAATAAATATTTAATATCTTAAAATGTACACAACTGCAAGGTTGGAGGTGCATGCCACGGACTGGATTCGAACGTACACCCTCCACGCTATCACGGTTCGGCTAAATTAGATATTTTAAGCACTTCTTAAATGATCGTCTTCAAATAAATCTTATCGGATTTTTCAGCTTCATATATCAATTAGAGAGTATAACTTTGTATATAATATGAGAGTAGTCTGGTATTTAAACGTGATATAGTAAATCACGGAAATTAGTTATAGCGTTTCTGTTCTGTGCAGTAAATAAATATTCAACATTTTTTCAATATATAATATTTATACAATACTAGCTGACGCCCTGCGGTTTCACCCGCGTAGTTCCTGTGAGAAAATGGATATGAAATATAGTGGCTTTCTAGTGGTAAAAGAATTTTTAAAATTGGTTTAATAGATCCAGGAATCTCTGGATCTATTAAACCAATTTTAACCCAACCAACCCCTACAACACCAACAACTTTATATCTTTATAGTATTAGCATAGATTTTTTCTAAATTTCCTTCATCATTTATACTATATGACATATACAGAGCAAACTCTAAACACAAATACAACCTATAAATAAACGGATTGATAATACTGCTCAAACATCAAATAGAGTATTGAGTTATACAGAAACGTTGTAATATGCTTACTCTATAACGAGAACTGAAGCTCAAATATGAGCTCGCATCGATCGAGCGTGGAGGCAAAGGCCCGAAGCTATTGTATTGAGGATTTGCGCTGCAATGAACCGACTAAATGCTGTACAGTTAATGAAGATTTCGTGTAACGTAGACTGTGAGTGAATATATACAGAACCCTTCCTTTGTTGATTTATTGATACCCTACTTTACTATTTATTGGATTGTCAGTGTTAATAAAATTCTAACTAAGTTCAAAGATGGTGGAGGTTTTATTATTTCTCTTCGTTATGTTTTTTATTTATTCTTTACAAGTTAGCCCTAGACTACAATCTCATCTAATGGTAAGTGATAATGCAATCTAAGATGGGAACGGTCTAATTGTTAGGAGTAAGATGAAAATTGACATCCCTTTAGCTTTCTACACATCGTACCGGAACGGTATATCGCTTGGCGGTACGTTTTTGCCGGTAGGGTGGTAACTAGCCACGGCATAAGACTCCCACCAGCCAGACTTGGACCAATTAAATAAAATAATATTTAAACAATAGCGGACGCCCGTGATTTCGTTTACGTGAAATTCAGTTGTTCGCAAATCCCGCGGGATTCGGGAACCAAGGATTTTTCTGGATTAAAAGTAGCATATATCCACCTCCACTTCCAGGAGGTTGTGGAAGTGGATATATGTTGTGAAGTTTCAACATTTTTGTATATCTCAATACTCTATTTGATGTTTGGGCAGTATCATCAATCATATAGAACAACATTTAGCACTCGAATAAATCTAAATTAATAACAGCGGTGCAGACTATTTGTTACGTGTGCTCGGAGGAATCCCGCACGCTCCGTCACTTATATTACGTGAGCGAATAGAAGTGCACGCAATACGTTGACCGGCATCGTTAATATTTATCCAAAGAAGTCCTATTTGATATTAACTTCAACTACACACTTTCCTAAAAAAAGGGTCTGAGAGATAGTCGAACGGACAACGACACGATCTTATTCATTCCTTCATTACATATTTTTAGATAAGGAGCTTTGAAAAGATAAGCGAGTCTCAGTGGCTTGGATATTGCAACAAAATGGAGCTCGTCGTCAACTATTTATGTGTGTGTATATATGTTTATTTATTTATGTGTGTGTATATATTTTTTTAAGAGCCGTGATAGCCCAGTGTATATGACCTCTGCCTCCGATTCCGAAGGGTGTGGGTTCGAATCCGGTCCGGGGCATGCACCTCCAACTTTTCAGTTATGTTCATTTTAAGAAATTAAATATCACTTGTCTCAATCGGTGAAGGAAAACATCGTGAGGTGAACCTGCATACCAGAGAATTATTTTAATTCTCTGCGTGTGTGAAGTCTGCCAATCCGCATTGGGCCAGCGTGGTGGACTATTGGCCTTATCCCTCTCATTCTGAGAGGAGACTCGAGCTCAGCAGTGAGCCGAATATGGGTTGATGACGACGACGATGATATATGTTTATTTGCCCGTAAATAAAAAGGCCACATAGAGCAACATTTAGCACTCGAATAAATCTAAATTAATAACAGCGGTGCAGACTATTTGTTACGTGTGCTCGGAGGAATCCCGCACGCTCCGTCACTTATATTACGTGAGAGCAAACAAATGCGTGTAATACGTTGTCGGGCGCCGCTAATATTTGCACGAATGTAGTTGCTGGCAACGGCGATGCTTTTCAGTATATCATCCGTTTATATAAAGTTATTGTTATGTTATATTATGCCTCCATCTCCAAGCATATATTTTGTCTAAAATCTTAGTGACTTAGTATATGTTTTAATAAATGGCGGAGTAACAAGTAAAACCTCATATATTATTACTTTATTTTGGCTTATTGCAAGGCCAAGGATTCGTATAGGAGAGGGTATATGGAGTATAAGCCCCGCAATGCTGCTGGTTTTGATATGTGATAGTGTTTAAATGTTTAACGTATATTCCCTGTATTATATTACTATCAGATGTTAGTGATACAGGATCCGATCAGATTTATGTGGTACAGAGGCCGACATTAAAATAATAAAAAAACCTATCATATTTGAATAATAGGTTTTAGTGAATAGGTAACTTTACATCAAGATACAGTAAATACACTGTTTATCAATACATCAATACATATCAGTAAAGTTAAAGCGTTTAATTTAGGTTAAAGTCTGTAGTTTTTTTCCCCACCGCTGAAAGCGAAAAAAGTATATGACCTCTTTCTATCATGTAATCAATGCCGCTTTAGTAACTGCAAATTTAGCATTCCGGGTTCCCCTACTATAAGAAGAGAATATTCCTCGCCTATGTTTTATTAATGTTGACCGCTCGGTGTTTTATTTGTGTATTCGTATATTTTCCTATTATGACGTCACATATTACTGTACAATTTTCATACCATAAACATCAACGGTAGGTATAGTCAGAAAGAAAAAACAAGAAAAATAGATTTATATTGTAGAATACTACAATACCTCTTTTAATCCAACTTTATTCGTATAAGCTGTCTCTGTTTAGCTTATTACCATTTTGCGAAAATATAACTACATATTCTTAAATAAAAAAAACATTATGTAAGACTTTACCCCATACAAATCCTGGCAAAAGATTTTAGCGTTCCGCGAACATAATTCTAAAAACACGTTGTTATCTATCCAATAAATTGTCCCAAGTTTTCCTCCTCCTTTGTCCCACTGCACGCCGCGCATCGCGTGGTGTTCGAGACTCTGGAATTTACATATTAATGGTTTTGTGCAGTTTGTCAGAATGTCGTGTCTGCATTTTTAGATGCAACTTGAAAATTTGCACACGTATTTCCCGAGTTTCTAAAACTGTAATGCCTAAAATTATCCATTTTTGCCTTTTTTAATGGCCCACAGCTGAGATAGACTTTCCTCATAGGAGAGCATATGTAACTAAAACCCATCACGATGCTCCAATATAGGAGGGATGGTATAAATATTTTACTTTTAGACCCAGGATTCGAACCCAAGTCCTTATGATCCGAAGCTGGCGAAGAGGCAATGATTTCATCCGCTAGACATGTCGATAATGGTTGACTTATAGTAGGGGAGTCTAAATACCAAAATTGCAGTTACTAAACCATAGGTCTCTGCGCGTACATATAATAAAATAAAATAAGCCTTTAATACTGCTGGTTAGTTACACTTACATTTTTAAGCATAGGTATACATAATTCTTATTCATTAGCAGCTTGTCCTTCGACACAGGCCTCCCCTAAAGGTCTTTACTTTTCTCTGTCCCTCGCCATTCTCATCCATTCAGGACCGGCGACCTTTTTAAAATCATCCTCCCAACGTTTCACCTGCCTGCGCATACATAAATTAAAAAGCTATAAATATTCGTAAACATTGACTCTTGCACTATGCAATTTGTGTAGCTTTTCTTTTTTCATTGATCTTTATCATCTTGAAACTTACTGCCACTAAACGTGTACAATAAATCCCTATTGTCGCGGCGCATTAATTAAATGGAATCCCCAAGAACACTCCGACGATTTGTTAATTTTCCGCAGTTTCCCGACGCTCGCGGATTTCCTTTGATTAAAATTTGTTTTCAATTTATTGAAATAGCGCCGGCTATCGCGATCAAATTAAACTTCGAAGTTCTGAAACTGTACTTTTCCAACTTATTCCACTGCGGATACGAAATTAACTATGTAATTTCAATAAATTGAAAACTAATTACGTTTTCAATTTAGTAAATGATTGGCTACTGATCTAGTGATCTAGTAAAATAAATAAATCAGTTTGTTTCTTTTAAAATATTTGCGATGAGAAATGTACATAGGTAACTTAAATTCCTTGAAATATTTGCTTATAAAGAAAATGCGTCGGAAAATTAATAACAATTATATTTATTAATACCAAAAGACTCCAGGGTCAATAGGGAGCGTTTTTACAATTGAACACCTATTAAGTTAATTTACTGACTGAGAGAATAACCTTGGTACGATCTTCCTGTCAACAAAATTTATTAAAAACCAGCTGATTTACAGACCTCCAAGTTCCAAGTTCTCTGATGTCTACAATTAAGATTAAAATCAAGTTAAAAAATAAATAAAATACTTGATCTTATTTTATGCATTTTTAATAACTTCGTGTTTATAGCATTACACAGAGTAATGTAATGAGAATCGTCGTACCTACTCTGAAACGTTTATTAGTTTAGCAGCACCGTCGCAATTGAGTTACTCGCAGAGTGAGGTCTGTTTATCTGGTAAATAACCAATAAGTGGCTCTGTCATACAAAGGATCGTTAACTGGTACTAACTACTATAATGAACTAGCAGACGCCCGCAGTTTCACCCGCGTAGATAATTTTCCCGTGGGAATACAGTGATGAAAAATTTGCCTTGAATTACCCAAATAAGTGGCTTTCTATTGGCAAAACTTTTTAAAATCGATTCAGTTACACTAACCTTATAACCTCGTCGTCATCAACCCATATTCGGCTCACTGCTGAGCTAGAGTCGCCTCTCAGAATGAGAGGGGTAAGGCCAATAGTCCACCACGCTGGCCTAATGCGGATTGGCATTCTTCACACACGCAGAGAATTAAGATAATTCTCTGGTATGCAGGTTTCCTCACGATGTTTTCTTTCATCGATTGAGACACGTGATATTTAATTTCTTAAAATGCACACAAATGAAAAGTTGGAGGTGCATGTCCCGGGCTGGATTCGAACCCACACCTTTCGCCAGCGGAGGCAGAGGTCATATCCACTGGGCTATCACGGATCATATAACCTCACAAACTTACAAACTTTGCTTTTTTGTGACATTAAGTGCTAGCGGACGCCCGCGATTTTTTTAGCGTGGAATTCAGCTTTTCACAAATACCGCTGGAATCTGGAAAATAAAGTCCATTTTTATTCCAAATTTCAGCCAAATCGCTTCAGTAGCCGCAGTGTAAATGAGGAACAAACATAGACACAACCTTTCGCCTTTATAACATTACCGTGATATAGATAAATAATGCGGAGAGGAAATCTATTAATAGAGTAATATCGCAGGTCAATACCGCGACGTTGAAGTGGGAGTGCACTCTTACTTGCCGTCTCATTCTCTCCCATCTGAGATGCGTAACACGGATGCCGCAGGAAATAAGCCTTCTTTTTTTTAATCTTATTTTTCGTAGTTTCCCCCCATCGTAATAGATGATGCAGCTAAAGATACTGGCAAAGAATATGTAATATGCTTTAAGCAGATTAAACTCATACTAATATTATAAAGAGGTAAAAATTAAGAGTTTATAAATAATGAATATTTTTTTCCAATAGTAAGCTACGTTATTTGTAAGTGTCATAGGCTATATATTTCCCTGTACTCTCACGGGAGCGGGAACTACGCGGGTGAAATCGAGGGGCTTTGACTAGTCTATACTAAAAATAATATGAAGTGGTAAAGTTTGTGATGTTGTAGGAGATAATACTGGATCTACTAAGCCGATGTTGATTATTTTTTATGAATAGTACTAAGCTACGTTATTTATGAGTGCAATAGGCTATATATATTTTTCCCCTGTATTCCGTTTCGTTCCTGTAGAACGGTAACTGCGCAAGTGAAACCGCGTGTCCGCTAGCAGGTAAATAAAAAGGCAAGAGAATGAAAATAATTTGAAAAATTTAATATTAACGTATTAAGTAATCTACATTAACATTACTTAATACATAGTACCCATAGATTTACGATTCGGTACGTAATACCTACCTACCTACACAATTTGTGAAACTTTAGAAATCCTGAAATTTATCCTAAAATGTATAAAAAATGAATTATACAAACCTTGATTTATAAATAAATCCAAGCACTAAACGTGATCCATCCCAGAATAAATTTCCGCTTAAGCCTACGGATCTAGCCTCTATCCTTCGCATAAAAATCATAAAACGGATAGTGCTGGCTTGTTAGAAAACGAAGGCGTATAAAACGACGTTTTATTCGTATCGTAGGAAAAAATAAATGCTATACATGGATTTGATCCCATTTGTTTCTCAATATCAGAGGAAATTGCAACACTTTTTCAAGGAAACAAGGCGACAAGGGAATCCATGTAGTGAAATGGAAATTGAATGAGAAACGAATTTGTGATCTCTATACATAGGACATGTATTTCAAGGAAATAGCCTGAGTTGAATCTGACCTGAATTGACTTGAAAAACATAGCTATATATTATAGAAGAAGTAATAGGTTATACAATATGTATTACGGTTAGCCTTCGATTTTGAGAGGATATTAGTCATGGCCTTTTATTTCTTTTTACTCAGTGACTGTTTTCTATGTCAGTGACAAGAAATACATTAGAAGCTGCCGGATTTGGGATTTTGGTGGCGTTATCTTGGTGTCTCAGAGCACGTAAAGCTGTCCCGAATCTTTAAAAGAGATGAGTACAGATTCTTAACTGGGGGTTCGATTAACACTGTGGTTTCTAGTTCGGGGTCGCCATTTCCCTAATTGGGACCCCAACGTCCATCGGCTACGAACTATGTGCCCCGTACATTGCCAGTTCGGCTTCGCAACAATATCTATGGATGTGTAAATATAGTGTGTGACTAGCGGACGCGTGGAAATCAATGTAAACTTTTAACCTCTATTTCACCATTTTACGGGTTGAATTCTAAAAATTGTTGAATCACGTTATATTTCGTATTTTTTTTTATGATTTATGAATAAAATTTTTAAAACTGTAACTCTAAAAATGAAGGACTTTCCATACAAACTTTCAACCCCTATTTCAACCCCTTTTATTTTAATTTTAGGGTCAAAAAGTACGTTATGTTTTGCTACAACGTTCCATTTACCATTATACCAAAATTCATCTTAATCGGTTCAGCCGTTTAACCGTGAAAAGGTAACAGACATACAGACTTACTTTCGCGTTTATAATATTATATAGTATAGATATTAGTATTGATTATATATTATTTATGATTTGTTTCAGAACCGGTAATAAATGATGGCGAGAACACGGTGTACGTCGGCAGTTGGACCGAATGCACTGCAGGGGACGGAGATCACACCACCAATATTGAAAGGTACAATAGTTATTTATAGATAAGTAGGTACTAAGCCGTCCTTTCTTTCGTACGTTCTGCAATGATCGACGAAGTGAGTGTTTTATGTATCAATCATTCGCTACGATCTCACTCACGGAATTAATTAAGAATTGCTTTTCTCATTTTTGGTTTTGAAATCTCCGTACCCGGGGTATTGTGTAAAAAAATATATACCTACCACACTAATAAACTCCTTACATAATTGGAAATTATAATGTTGACTGAAAAAAGAAATGTAATTGAAAAGGAAACTTAATTTCCTTAATTAAGAGTTGAAAGTTATTTATTTTTTACTTTACTATGTTTTAATGACACACATTATAGTAAAATTCTCTCCAAATCGTAGTTGAATGCATAGCAACAATGCTATTACTAACTAAAGTTTACTCTATGTAACCGTTATCAAAGTCCACTTTCTTGTAATAAAAACAAGTAGATAAGCGTACACCATGCACCTCCAACTTTTCAGTTGTGTGCATTTTAAGAAATTAAATATCACGTGTCTCAAACGATGAAGGAAAAACATCGTTAGGAAACCTGCATACTAGAGAGTTTTCTTAATTCTCTGAGTGTGTGAAGTCTGCCAATTCGCATTGGGCCAGCGTTGTGGACTATTGGCCTAACCCCTCTCTTTCTGAGAGGAGACTCGAGCTCAGCAGTGAGCCGAATATGGGTTGAAAATGGTGGTAAAACGTAGACCCTCATATATATGTCTATTGCTAAAGCGTTAGATCTAGCATTTTCTGTTCTGTGATCTCACCTCATATACCTACATTTGGCAGGTACTAGGTAGGCTTAGATACGTTAGATTTACGAGTCTTACTCTTAGTAGTAACAATCTAAGCTATTACATATAAATATGTAAAAATAACAATTTGTGTGTATCCAGGTTTAACATGCGACTTGAGACCGACTCCCTGGTGCACACCCCGCGCCTCGGGCTGCAGAGGCGGCAGGTGCAGTGTCGGAAGAAAGATGGCAGCTTCATAGAGCCGCTGTAAGTGTACACTTCCATTGAACAACTAGTAATAAAACTAAAACTACCCAACAACATACATACCTACTCCCATATGTAAACCAATATTATAGAAATATAAGATTTGATTGTTTGTTACGAATAGGCTACGAAACGACTGGACCAATTTTATAAATTCCTGTAACAATGGTATTTTTCAAGTTTTTTTTTAATATTATTGTAAAATAATGGTGATAAGGTAAAATTGATCTAAAGCAATAAGAATTTATATATTTCCCTTTTTTATTTTTATAATACGTAGTTAATATACGTAGTTAGTTTTAAATTATTGTAATATTTTTAAATAAAAAATATATTACACTACAAAAAAATGAGAATTTCGAAAGAGTTCTAAAAACTAAGCCAAGAACTAACATAGAACCTGTTTACGGTACTTACGGGTTTTTATTTGTAGGACGTGGGATGTGATGGGTACAAGACCTAAAAAGAAATAAAATTACGCATTTTCATATAAAGTTTGAAACTACCAACTTTACCATAAAGCACACACACTAGGAATACACAAATAAAAGTTCAGAGCGAACGGTAGAGGATATATATATCTAAGTATATTCATATCGCAATAAAACTCCGCAACGAAAGTAGTTTATATTTATTGGGAGGACCTTTTGAAAACTACGCTTGGTCGTTGGTATATTTCTTTCTTAGATTTCACTTTTATTACACAGTTTCGGGTAGAATATCTAAACAACATAAATCACACTAATATTATAAAGGCGAAGGTTTGTGTGTAAGTGTTTTTACCTCCTTTTCGTTGTGGCTACAGCAATGATTTCGCTAAAATTTTAAAATGGAAATAGTTTTTTTTCTGTATCAACACATTCGCTACTTTCGTTCTGTATTCCACGCGGACGAAGTCGCGGGCGTCCGCTAGTATATAATATATTTAATATTAAAACTAACGATGAAATTTTATTGTAAACAATTTATGAGCTTAATGGCGAAACCTTTGTCATTTAAAAATAACCCGGACAAGTGCTAGTCAGAATCGCCAACTGAAGGTTTTTTTTTTGTAGATACTTGATTATGTATCTACGAGTACTATAATATGATAATTTTATATTATTTAAATACAAATTAATTACTATGATTTTTTCTATGATTTTTCATGCCTGTATTACGTGCCAAATTTCATAGTAAAGCATTTAAGTTTCCGTACCTACTATAATATGATAAATTTATATTATTTAAAGACAAATTAATTTCTATGATTTTTTCTATGATTTTTCATAATTGTATTACGTGCCAAATTTCATAACAAGGTATTCAAGTTAACTAAGAAGTATGATTTTTTCACAGCTAAATGGGACTGTAGACTTGAATAACTCGACGCCACCGCGCGTTCCTTAGTTAAAGTGTCGTGACAGACAGACAGACAGACGGACAACAAAGTGAACCTATATGGAATACATTTTTTTCTTTTGGGAACAAATATGGTAAAGTTTTAGTTCAGCCCCTGAATTACCATAGGCATTTTGCTCCTTTCCTTTAACCTAAAGTTTTTATAATATAATTGGGAAGTTCTACTTTAAGGTATACTCGTAACTTTAAGCATTTGCCTAAAACTTGCAGAATATCTTAATATTCATCTTGGAACTTCAACTAAGTAGATAAGTTCGTTCGCGTCGTGCATTTTTATGATACCTCGTTCTTAGCTGAAGCATATTGTCGCTCGGTATTGATCGATTACCACTTCTATCCATTCTAAAGACCCTATTGCCAACAATGTTTCAGTTTTACGGGTAAAATCTTCTGTATTTTATGGGATTGTGTCTCTTTACATCCTCATCATATTTCCTTACCTTTGTAACCGACCGAATTCGACGCGTATGTATTTTTTGTTACCTCATTTCGTCATTTGTTAACCAATTTAAAAATTGTTTTGTTTTTTGAAAGAGTATACTTCCAGATTGGTGCCATTAAATTTTCATGAAAATCGGTTTAGATATTTTGTGTTAAAATGAAAATAACGAAATTGCCCTACCGCTTTCGTTACTTATGCTAGGACACACTATAAATAGAAAAATAAAATCTTTTTAACAAAAAAATTCACCGACTTCAAAAACACAAAAATAAACTGAAAAGCAATAAATAACATCGTATGTGTTACATTCTGATCTCTTTGAAGGCGGTGCCAACAACAGTTACGCATTAACTCAAGCCGTTTAAATCATGAAGTTTTAGGATTTTCAGACAGTTATTTCCCGTGGTACTTTCAGAAACGGCTTTAATTAATACACCACTGGCTTAGCACCGCCTTCATACTTGAGCTACAATTTTTTTTTTATTTTCTGATATTAATATAAATACAATCGCCTTCTTTTTTTTAAATTTCTTAATCTATACTAATATTATAAAGAGGAATTGTTTTTTTGATTGTAATGAATATTTGTTTGATTGTAATGAATAGGCTCAAAAACTACTGGAACGATTTTAAAAATTCTTTCACCATTCGAAAGCTACATTATCCACAAGTAACATAGGCTAAATTTTATTTTGGAAAAAAATAGAGTTCCGTAAGATATTTGGGTTTTTCGGACACAAGGTGTAAAAAATCAACCAGAAAAGTAGGGTAGAGGTAGGTAGGAGTAGGGTAGGGGTACGAGTAGGGTAGGGGTAGTATAGGGGTAGTTGAAAGTTTACATCGAGGTTCACGCGGACGAAGTCGCGGGCGTCGGCTAGTTTTTTATAAACAAACACTAAATTCTCAAATAAAAATTTATACTTTATCTAAAAGGCTAATCAGTTATTTGATAAAGCATATTAAAGTATGTTGGCTACAATAGGAGCTATATTTCGGTTAAGCTGCTGAAAATGAACCAGCGCTCAACATAATTGTGACCTATTTTTGAGGTCGAAACTGTAGCAGCAACTGTTTTGCAACTCGTTACCCTGTCAATACCAGCTGAGTACATAGGCCTCAAGCTAACATTCGCAATAAAGATACACTTGTTTAACATTTGCTGACAATTGTCTGATTTCCTGTTCGTGGTAATGTGCTTTCCTGAAATTCGGAAAATATATTAGCCACAGAGTAACCAGAGTGAGTCTTTACAAGCAACGTACTGAAGCCGTCTCCTTGATAACCGCATATACAAACTTTTTTCAAAATTTAACACTAACAACAATTACGTAAATGAATATAATAATCAATAATTACCAATAAACAAATACTCCATCTTATTTCTTTAGTTTTAGTGAACAGTTTTTAAAATATTTAAAAACATAAGACGCCATTGACGCGACGGTTCGTGTCGTACTGACTCGAAAATGTATTACTTTTTGATTTTTGTATTTGGAGCGGCTACGACACCGTCGTTTCCGTACGCTCCATCTGTTTATTATTGATTAATCTGTGATATTAGGCATGAATATTTTATGTACACTGACATAATATATTCCATCTTGTTCCGAATCGTAAATCTATGATATATTCATTGTTGTAGTGATAACTTCTTAGGGTACGGTAAACCGCTTCGTAACGTAACGCGTTACAGCGCCACTCCGTCTGGCTTCCATTTCTCTCACGCATAAGCAGCAGGTTAATTTATCACTTTTGTCGAGCGTCCCACGTTTCTTTTTCTTATCAATATATCTATACCAATACTACAAAGCTCAAGATTTTGATTGTTGGTTTGCTTGAACGTACTAATCTCAGGAACTACTGGTCCGATTTGAAAAATGTTTTCAGTGTTGGATAGCCTATTTATCGAGAAAGGCTATAGGCTATATTATATTCTCCCCGTATTCCTACGGGAACGAGAACTACGCGGGTGAAATCGCGTGGCGTCAGCTAGTATACAATGTTCATGATATTTTTTTGTTCTTTTTACCCTGCAATGATTAATTTACTATGTAGTTAACTGCATTTCTATATATTTTCCACCATCCTTGTTAAGTTTTATTATTAAGGAGAATTACACCCCCATGTCTCGGACAGCAAGTAAAGCCGGCCATTCTCTAAAATCATTATCACCCTAAGCCCGCCAACCCGCATGGGAGCAACTTGGTTGGTCTAATCTCTATATTTCCTCTCTTATCAAGAAGAAAATGATTATTTGAATATATAAATTTAGGAATTTTTATAGATATTGCGGGATAGCCATAGCAAATATCGGCACGACCCGCGTCTGCGTGATGAAGGAGGACTGCTCCTTGGCCGAATGGTTGCCATGGCGACCGCGGCCCGACGGCGCCCTCGTACGCACCCGCCGACTGAGGAGGCTGCCTCAAGGTATAAATAAATGAAGGAGATTTGTAGAGATGTTAAAATATTTTCAATCTATACTAATATTATAAAGAGGAAAACTTTGTTTGTATGTTTGTTTGTTTGATTGTAATGAATAGGCTTAAAAACTACTGGACCGATTTTAAAAATTCTTTCACTATTCGAAAGCTACATTATCCACAAGTAACATAGGCAAAATTATATTTTGGAAAAAAACAGGGTTCCGTAAGATATTTGAGTTATTCGGACACAAGGTGTAAAAAATCAACCAGAAAAGTAAGGTAGGGGTAGGTAGGAGTAGAGTAGGGGTAGGAGTAGGCTAGGGGTAGGCTAGGGGAAGATTAAGGGTAGGATAGGGGTAGTTGAAAGTTTACATCGCGTTTCACGCGGATGAAGTCGCGGGCGTCGGCTAGTAGAAAATAATATAATAAATATTTTCAATAGAAAATAAAATAATAGATAAATATTTTTGAATAGTTGTTTCAACTAATGAAACTATAGTTTGTTCTTCTACAAAGTGAGTTATTTCTAAAAAACGGACCTAATTAGGTCCTTTTTTATATTGAACAATTTTTGTGTATGAACTTTAAACAGTCACATTGAAAAAAGAATGTACAAGGCTAAGTTGTACATCTAGCTTAAAAACATGTACATTTAATAAGGATTCAAAAGACGTCCAACATTAGTACATTATTTTCAAAACCTTCGTCACAATTGCTATTTTCATTGCAAAAAGAGTCGATTATGTAAAAATCGTTACTTATTCTGTCACATGATTAACAGAAGAATTTAAATTGAATCTTATAATGAACAGTTCAAGTGACTAAAACAACATGGGAAGTGTATTAAAAAGACGAGTAGGTATTTAAATAAAAATAGGGTGCCACAGTCGTTCTATTTACGGGACACCCTGTATAACTTAAGTCATGTCATTATCGTCATTATATCATTCGACGTTCACTGCAGGACATAGGCCTTTTGTAGGGACTTCCAAACATCACGATCCTGAGCCGCCTGCATCCAGCAAATACCTGCGACTCGCTTGATGTCGTCATTCTACTTGGTCGGCCATCACCACATGCCATCACTCCACTTTCTATTGCGGGGTTGCCATTCCAGCACCTTGGCTCCCCAACGTCCATCGGATCTTCGAACTATGTGCGCCACCCATTACCACTTCTGCTTCGCGACCCGTTGAGCTATGTCAGTGATATTGGTTCTTCCACAGATCTCTTCATTTCTGATTCGTAATTCGTTTGTTACTCATAGGTAAGTATGTTAAAGATGTCAAATCAAGTTATTTCTTCTCAAGTGTTGCCTATTTTTAAAGTATAATGTTTTTGGTGCAGGAGGGGGCAAGGAGTGCGAAGTGGTGGAGGAGGTCCGGCCCGCAGTGTTGGAGGCGAGCGCGCACTGGACGCCGGGGCCCTGGGGACCCTGTCGCGTTGCTGTGGAGCTGCCTGCCACCAGCGCACCATGTTAGTATATGAGTTTGCTTAGCCTCTATCATCATCATCATCATCATCATCATCATCATCATCATCATCATCATCATCATCATCATCATCATCATCATCATCATCATCATCATCATCATCATCATCATCATCATCATCATCATCATCATCATCATCATCATCATCATCATCATCATCATCATCATCATCATCATCATCATCATCATCATCATCATCATCATCATCATCATCATCATCATCATCATCATCATCATCATCATCATCATCATCATCATCATCATCATCATCATCATCATCATCATCATCATCATCATCATCATCATCATCATCATCATCATCATCATCATCATCATCATCATCATCATCATCATCATCATCATCATCATCATCATCATCATCATCATCATCATCATCATCATCATCATCATCATCATCATCATCATCATCATCATCATCATCATCATCATCATCATCATCATCATCATCATCATCATCATCATCATCATCATCATCATCATCATCATCATCATCATCATCATCATCATCATCATCATCATCATCATCATCATCATCATCATCATCATCATCATCATCATCATCATCATCATCATCATCATCATCATCATCATCATCATCATCATCATCATCATCATCATCATCATCATCATCATCATCATCATCATCATCATCATCATCATCATCATCATCATCATCATCATCATCATCATCATCATCATCATCATCATCATCATCATCATCATCATCATCATCATCATCATCATCATCATCATCATCATCATCATCATCATCATCATCATCATCATCATCATCATCATCATCATCATCATCATCATCATCATCATCATCATCATCATCATCATCATCATCATCATCATCATCATCATCATCATCATCATCATCATCATCATCATCATCATCATCATCATCATCATCATCATCATCATCATCATCATCATCATCATCATCATCATCATCATCATCATCATCATCATCATCATCATCATCATCATCATCATCATCATCATCATCATCATCATCATCATCATCATCATCATCATCATCATCATCATCATCATCATCATCATCATCATCATCATCATCATCATCATCATCATCATCATCATCATCATCATCATCATCATCATCATCATCATCATCATCATCATCATCATCATCATCATCATCATCATCATCATCATCATCATCATCATCATCATCATCATCATCATCATCATCATCATCATCATCATCATCATCATCATCATCATCATCATCATCATCATCATCATCATCATCATCATCATCATCATCATCATCATCATCATCATCATCATCATCATCATCATCATCATCATCATCATCATCATCATCATCATCATCATCATCATCATCATCATCCTCATGTCAGATGTTCCAACATGCCAACACTCACCATTCACTGCATATCTGTCTCGTCTCAGAATACTATTTCCTTGGGTAAAGTGAAATTATTAGCTCATTTTTGCGCAAAGGATCAGCCTGGCTGTCCAGCGCGGAAATACTGCCAGTAGGTAAACTTGCCACCATTCCACGTGGGCATGATTTGTATAGTTATTAGGATAAGCTAGCATAAGTTCCTTATTGTATTCTTTTGTCAATAAAAAAAAGCCTAACCGACATTTTCAACATCAATAGCTGAGGATGACGACGATGATGCTGACGACAACGATGCGATCTACGATGAAGACGATGAGACCGACGAAGCGGACAAAGACACAGAGTCGAGCTGTGGCGGCGGGGTACAGAGACGAGAGGCGACGTGCGTGCGGGCGGACGGTCGCGCGCTGCACCCGGCTCAGTGCGCTCATGCGCAGATGCCTACGCTAGTGCAGCCTTGCGAGGTGAGGAAACTCACTTTTGTCTAGTAGGTATCGTCTGTGACTACCACCCTACTGGCAAAGTAGTAGTAGCTTTGCCAGTAAATACCTTCAGAGGTAGGACTTGGTCAGCTTAGAATTTTATAATTCCTAAATTGACTCTGGTCAGGTGGCATTAGGCGGTGGCTAGTTACCGCCTTAACGTCAAAGACGTACCGCCAAGACGTGTCGCGTAGAAACTTTCAAAGGTATAGAATAAACTTGTACTTCTTCCAAGAAAGTCATTCCTCTTAGAGTGCATCGTCACTTAACTTCAGGTATATTCACATATAGGTACATGTATTTTAGACTATCACATTCAAGAGCTAAGTTGTTAGTACTTTAAAAAAATCCAGCATTTAAGAAATCTCTTAGCTCTAATCTCCTCTGTTATAAATCTCCTCTGTACGAGTATATTGCTATAGAGGCTTACTTAGAAACTGCTTTGACGACTGTTGGTCAATAAATAACTAAATAACGGTTGTTGTTAGGTGCCGTGTCCTCGTGATTGTGAAGTAGGCGAGTGGAGCGAGTGGGGCGCATGCCAGCCGACTGACGGGTGTCCGCTCTTCCCTGTGCAACAGTTGACAACTACAGGTACACAACTTTAGCTTTTTTTTAATTACTTTTATCGGATATTTTGAGCTGAATACGAAAAAGTTCTTTATTAGAGTAAAATTTCCATGTTTTATGTTTTTAATTGTTTTTCAAGAGGATACTATCTACCTGATTTAGTTTAGCATTTATAAAAAATCTGTTGAACATCTGCCAGATAAGCCAGCGACACCAGCGTCCCACAATGCGCAACCCTGAACCTATCACCCAAAGACGAAGGCGCTAAGCTTTTTGAACCTGTTATTACACTGGCTATCGTCCCCTGCAAAACAGAACACAGCAATTCTTCTTGGTAGCAGTAATATGCATTGTCATATCCCCAGGTTACAGCGTTCGTCGTCGTCGAGTCACAGCGGCCGCGTCAGGAGGCGGCGCCCCGTGCCCCCCGCTTGAGGAAAAGCGAACCTGTCCGACCCCCCGCTGCGCCGCCTGGAAGGCGTTGTCCTGGGGCCCCTGCGTACTGAACCAGCCCCACACCACGTGTGGACCGGGCAGACGTACTCGAGAACTGCGCTGTATTGGACATGATGGAGTTAGTGTAACATTTGGCTGGTCTAAAAGTTTCTTGCACAGATGTATATGAATTTTCTTTTCTTCAGGGGTACTGAAACTTTTTCTGAAACCAACTTCCGTGTGGAAGAAATTCAATGGATTGAATAAAACTATATTTAGTGTTAACTGTAATTTTGGTCAGAGGTCTGCTACAGGTCGTGAGACCAATTTTAAGTGCTCCCAAAAGTGAAATGTATTTTAGTGGTAATCCTTATTATAGGCTAATTGACTTTTGCACGACCAGAGTTCTGATACAGAGCTCGGGACGGCTTATGAACACTCCCGAAAGTAATAGGCGCAGAAGTCATTTTGCCTACATCTGCCCTGATCTGCCCTGCCCTAAAATCTATCCGCAATTCGCATATTATATTGTGTATGTATTAGCGAATCTCTGTTCTAAAAATGTTTAAGACTGAAAACTCTGACACTCGTTGTACATTTTCTAGAAAGAAGCACAGCGTGCATGGTGTGGCAACGGCGCTCCAGCAAGGAGTGAGAAATGCCGTATAGCTTGCGCTGGCGACTGCGTGGTCTCGTCTTGGGGCAGCTGGTCACCGTGCTCGGCGCCATGCGTCTCACCAGGACACTCCAGACCTACTAAAACTAGACGCAGACACATACTTGCTCACGCTGCACCGAGTGAGTAGCTCTCCATCTATAAAAGTTTTGCTTCTGCGAGCGACTGTGAGGTTTTATCTTGGGGCAGCTGGTTGTGGTACAACAAACCTAATCAGTGATCCTGACTATAAATCCTGCAAATCAAAAACTTTAAATTGGAAGCAATAAAAAACACGTTCATGGTAATGTTATGATATCACTTCATCTTCTCTAGAAAATGTAGTTATACTTATAATTTGTTCACAGACGGTTGGCCGTGCCCAGCGGAGGACCAGTTAATCCAGAACGAGACGTGCAACACCCACGCATGCTCCACCTTCTCCTGGCTGGCGACCCCCTGGGGGCCGTGCGAGAGACGGCGGCAAGACTACATGCCCGCCACTAACTATACGGATTTATTGGTAAGAATTCGTTAGGTGTGATGCCGTTTTTGTTTCACCGTCACCAATGATGCCGGGTTGCCACGCATGACGAGCAGGTGTTGGAATAACGACCCCGTACCGGAAGTTATTTAAAAAATGCTCAGATCATATTATCTTCTCTATATCCACGAATTTGTCTGTCGGAGAAGATGCGCAAGTTATTCGAAGAAGGCGCTTCGATCATTATCTTCTAGATATATCCACGAATTTTATCGGTAAGAAAATGTGTCCAAGGGGTACGTACCTTCTCGAAATTATTTATTGAAATTATTTAACTTTTACACCCGTTGGAATTCAGAGAGTACTACCTATGTTACTTGCTGATCATGTGGTTGTCGTACTTGTGTAGTTTTAAAGCGATTTAGTTAGTTTTAGGCACGAAAGTTTGGTTTGTTTTTTTGTCGAAAATGTTTTAATGTTAATATACTCATGTACGAGTATCTTCTCAGGATAGTGAAACATTCAATGAGAGCGACGACGACGAGCCGTGCATTGAGGAAGGAGAGATGAACAGAGACGTCATGTGTGTGCAGAACAACGCGGATGTGGTGCGCGAATCACTGTAAGTGGATCTTCTTATTTCTTCTCTGTGAAATAAGAATCTTACTCTGAGGTTTCCCTACTTCCTTATACTTTTGCAAGAACTACATTTTATTGAAATCTGCCTCGTAGGCCCAGTGTTTAGTCTTTGTGGCTTCGGATTACGAGTTTACATCGTAATTTAGGGGCTTCTGACTTTACTTTGTTTCTTCCTTATGTCTTTTACGGGTAATTCAAGAAAAATTATGAAACTCTCATCTCTCTCCTATAAGGCGAAAGTTCTAGCCCTTAACTGGGCCTTTATGGACTAGGCTGATTTAACTACTAGGATGAATAGGATGATAATGACGATGAATACTAAAAAGGGGCATAGTTTGTTGTCCTATGGAAGTGGAGACAATTAACTGTGATAATAATTATTCTCTAAAAATTGTCTTTTTTACAAGATGTGCTCCTCTCCGTCGACCAGCATCTCGACGCGCCTGCACCGTGAGATGTCGTCGAGGGTGTAGAGTAGAAGCCTGGATGCCGTGGTCGCCGTGTCCCAACACTTGCGGTATGAATAATAACTACTAGGTACCTAATATTTGAAACGATAAGTAGGTACATGTTAACATACACGTACCTACTTATCGTTTCAAAACTGCTAAGTCTATGGAGAAGCCTCAACGGTAAAAAGACTGGACTCATCACCGAGAGAGAGAGAGAGTCACATTAAAAAAATATGGCAAATATTCTTAAAAATGAATCTAAATCTAGGAGCATCGACAACTTTAGATGAAGTTGTGAACGCACAAACGTTTATTTTAATTTTTATCCAAATACCAATTCCGAGCATAACTCAATTATGATGAACATTTAATAGTGATCATTACAGATTAAAACATTGTAGCCCGCTAAGATTTGGAACACTTTATGTTCTGTGAGGCTGACAATGATGATGGTAAATAATTGTCTTGATTTCTCAGACCCAGGCAAACAAGTACGAGTTCGATCAGTGCACGGCGGTCCCAACTGCGGCCCGCTCCAGGAATCTCGCGACTGTCCTGTCGCGCGGTCGTGTCGCTCCCGTGACGCGACGTGGGTCGCCGGCGAGTGGAGCACGTGCCGACTACCGCCGGGACAGCATTGTGGTGTGGGGTACAGGATTAGAAGTAAGTTAATGGATGACCAGTTAACTAAATTATTTTAGCCTAGCCATAGTTTAAAGATTTTAGTCGACTTCGGTAACGTATTGTGTTTTCCATTAAATTTTAATAAATACTTTAATGCAAAGACTGAACAGCCAAAAGTTTAATAACATCTATCGCGCCGTCACTCCTGTGGTCGCTACAACCCTCCGTGGGTCTAAACCGCTTTTCTCCATTATTGTTTTTTAATTTTTCCCCACACAGATATTTTCCTCAGTATTTTCAAGTCTCCTTTCACTCCATTTTGTAGGTCTTTCTTTTATTTAATTTTTCTGTGTTCTCCATTTTGGTCCTATAGTATTTGACATTACATGCTTTAGCCACTGTAGGATTTACAATGTCTCACTATTGTTTCACCTTTACCTATAGATTTTCTAATTCGTGTTTGTGGCGATAGGATCCATCTGTTATTACTTCTTAGTGGACCAAATATTTTAGAAGCACTTTCCTCTCGAATCCTAGCTATCCATAAAGGATAGCTGACTGACTGACTGCATATAATAAGTACTATTCGGCCAGGCTTATGGTGTGGTTCTGACTCGCACCGCGTGGAGGCAGGCGCCTGCGCCGGCCAGCTAGTGCCGCCCAGCGTAGCGCCCTGCACCGTCACTTGTGACGTCAGCCCGCCGCTCACGTGTGACGTCATCTGCACCGACCCTTTGAAGTGAGTAGCTTGTCTAATATTGGAAGTCAGTTTGGCTTTGGATTTATCTGTTAGATATGCAGACAGTAGCAAAATCAGAACAGGCTAAAAACGAATATCTTGGCAATCCATGGATTCATCATGCAGACACCGGGTCAATCACGTAGTAGAGAAAAAAACGGAGTAGAGAACCGGACTTGTCACTGATGGGTGTAGGGTTAAGGACGTCCTTGACAATAACTAAGACACTTCTCCGCTCGTGTTGTTTTCGGATATCAAAAATTTAAGTCCGAAAATATATTTTTATCCCGAAAATAAATGATAGTTCTTGTGGCAACGGAGTCCTGGACGTCTGTTAGTTATGTATACGTATATTAATGTATAATTATGCTCAAGTAAGTTTCTGCTACATTTTCAATTTTTTCAGGTTTTTGGATGCCTCAGATCCTGATATACCGTCGTGCATTTGTAAAAACATTACTCTAGAACTTCTGCCAGCGGATTCTGACTGCATTCTTCCACCTGGGTAATTATGAATTATGATTTTATTAGTTTGAAATGATGAAAAATTATAGTTGTCACCATTAAAATCCATAACTATAATGGTCAGTACATACTGGCGAATAATGGGATAGCATCTAGGGAAATCTACAAAGAAACTCCAAAGCAAAGCTACTAGTAAAAATCTAGCTAACCTTATACGCTTTCACGCGAGGTTCAACCGTCAAGCTTTAAATTTTTTCTTTGGTTAATTGTTACGTTCAATTCAAAATCCTCTGTCATCCCATTCTGAGGCTGCGGAATCATCTTTTCAACGATTTATTAAAATTAGTTATCTAGTCCATAATACCTACCACAGAACAAAATGCGTACATAACTAACAAATACTCCTTTTCAGTATTGAATGCGGTGAAGGCAGATCGTTGAGAGCTGCTCGGTGCTTGGTAGGAGGTCGCGACGTACCTATGGATGTCTGTAAAAAATATCATCCTCTTACTGGTAAGTTTACGTAACCTTCTTTAAAACATAATTTAAAAAAAAAAATACAGTAAATTACATTAACATAGTAAAAACATCGTTTATAATTGCGTGTGCTTTTCTATTATTTATGTGTATGTGTAGCTTACAATAGCATATCGAAGGGATTATCAAATTGAAAATATCTCTAAATCTAGGCCCTCGCCGAGTTCGTGAGGCAGTAACTGATGGATTTACCTATGACGAAGAATTTGCGTCCCTTCTTCGAGGAACTTGCACAGTTCACTGTGCGAGGGACTGTGCAGTTGGCGCCTGGGCATCTTGGGGACCATGTGCTGCTGAACCTGGCTCCAGAGCTGCCTTCAGATTTCGGACAAGGTACTATATTCGTAGCTTTGTCGACTGTATCAATGAGTATATCTGCAGGATTAGGATTGGGACATGAGCCACCGCAGTACCACCATTAAGGAGAAATAAGAGACAATGCATAACATCCACTCCAGTAGTTACCAGCTTAGAATCCAGAGAGGAATTTCAGGTTTTCCATATAAGCAGATCTTTGTCTACCTGTCAAAATACTTAGCTTCAATGCTCGCTGAGACAAAACCTTCTGCGAAGTTGTGATAGCAATCAGGAGACCACTGAGCGATTGTGAGCGTAATAATTCGGCTGGAAGATTCAGAAGCGTCACGGGATTTTCTATTGAATCAGAGACCCGAAATCTCGCGGACTTACATGCAATTGACAAAGATTATGTTTACCTATACGGAAATGGTATCTAAAGGCGTTTGGGGAGGGAGGGTTTTTGTGCAAAAACAACATCGCCATTTATTTCCAAAACTACTTGTCCTATTCTGATGCGGTTTTAAGTGATGTGTTCGGGTACGATTGATGCATGTTAGGCAGCTCTAACGGTTATATTTCCTTAAGATGGGGATTTATAATTTTATCCTTTTTCAATTACTTCGTAAAATTTAAAAAAAAAAAACATTTTTATACCATTAGATTATGTGTTGTAGGGAAGTGATAGAAGAAGGCTCCGCGGGTGGGCGTGAGTGCGGCGCCACACTGCAGCGCGCCACGTGTCTGGTGCCGGAGCCGCGCTGGGCGCTGGGCGAGTGGACGGTGTGCGCGCCCCGACGCGCGCTGTGTGGACACGCCATCATTAACAGGACCGTTACGTAAGAAGAGAATCATCATTTAAAAAAAACGTGTGCTTTAGACCACACGTCTCTAATAAAAAATCTCTGAAACTGAAAACAAAGCGCCATCTATGTGCCTCAGGCATAACTACATCGCAACAGATTCTTGAAAAAGGGATTGTTTCAAAGTTGTATAAGAACGCCATCTATATATTATAATCTATACTAAAATTATAAAGCTGAAGAGTTTGTTTGTTTGTTTGATTGAACGCGCTAATCTCAGGAACCACTGGTCCGATTTGAAAAATTCTTTCAGTGTTAGATAGCCCATTTTTCGAGGAAGGCTATAGGCTATATATTATCTCCATGTTCCTACGGGAACGGAAACCACGCGGGTGAAAACGTGTGGCGTCAGCTAGTCTATAATATAGGATTTTCATTTGATTTCAAAACTATTTACCTACTTGTGATGAAGACATCATCCAGATAATCCAGTCGTATCGTAAATATCGTATGATTCCAAATATTTGTATAATTAAATATAATTTGTTCAAGTTTGCGTCCGTTAGTCAAATTAAACTTCTAGAATCGTAACCATTATATGGAATTTGTTTAGGTGCAAAGACGCGGACGGGAATAAGTTAGAAGATGCGATGTGCGAGGCGTCTGGGGCCGGCGCAGCGCCGTCCCGCGAGGCCACGTGTCGCGCGCCCTGCCCCGCCGACTGCGTCGTCAGCGCCTGGTCCGAGTGGAGTCCTTGTGAACAGGTCAGTGACATTATACAACATGAATCTGGTACTCGTTTTCCTCAACAGAGTCGTTGTTATACTAATAAAATAAATAAAATAAATAATAAAGGAGATCAATGTTGAGTCAACATCTCCTGAGGATGCTCCGGTTTCGGGGGAATCGTACGTAGAGAGTATTTTGTCGGACCTGAGTGACGTTGTCGCATGGGTTCGTCGGCTTTTCGCGGATGATAGCAAAATAAATAAATCATTATATAATCATGATGAACTTCCGCAAAGTTACGCCTGCTTCTATCCAATATTTAAAAGAGTCGTTGTTAATTTACTTACCAAAGTTTTATTTACTAAATTCCTTTATCGATCGATGCTTGTAGACGAAATGGGGCGGTCGTCGTGACAGGACCCGCGTGGTGCTGCGCGCGGCAGACGACGGCGGCGCTGCGTGCCCTCACCTGGTGGCGGCCGAGCCCTGCGCGCCGCACACCTACTCCTGGCACATCGCGCCGTGGGATGACTGCCAACCTTTGGGTTAGAGAACTCTCTTCTTTGTCGTTACACTCTTGACAGAGTGGTGGTGGTCGTCATTTGGGTGCGATGGCAAGCCTCCCTATCCGTCACCATTCCTCCCGTAGTGTGGCTCTCCTAGCATATTCGTGGAGCGATCTATGGAGAGCGGTTTTTACTTGGTCAGTCCAGCGCATTGGTGACCTGCCACGTGCTCTTGTGTGTGTTAGAGAACTAGACTATTACAAATGATGTAAAGATCATAAGGCGAACAAAACAACAAAACATAAGCATCGAAATGAAAACCTCCTCCTGTTCTGTTCTTAAAGTCTGATTAAAAAGAGGCAATGCAATTATCATCATCATATCAGCCGATTGACATCCACTGCTGGACATAGGACTTTTGTAGGGACTTCCAAACATGATCCTGAGCCGCCTGCATCCAGCGAATCCCTGCGACTCACTTAATGTCGTCAGTCCATCTGGTCGACCAACACTACGCTTTCTAGTCGCCATTCACGCACC
Source organism: Bicyclus anynana (assembly GCF_947172395.1). Taxonomy (NCBI): domain Eukaryota; kingdom Metazoa; phylum Arthropoda; class Insecta; order Lepidoptera; family Nymphalidae; genus Bicyclus; species Bicyclus anynana. Next base: position 2,848,497 of record NC_069093.1, on the reverse strand, counting down.
ACACTAGCACAGGTGCTGGAATGCTCTGGGTCATTATTATATCTGGATTTAAGGAACAAATAGGGAAGGAATCACCAATAAAAATAACACACAGCCTAACTAAGAGTTAAATTAGGTATTCCAAATTACTGCATGGACAATAACAGTACAGTTATAGATAAATTCTATATATTTACAGGTGGCTCGCCATGTGGTGAAGGAACTAAGAAGAGATCTGTACGATGCCTGCGTAGTGACGGAGTTTTTGTTAATGATTCCTATTGTCCTGTAAGTACTTATTTCTTATTAATTTATTATGAAACACGGCTAGAACTCACGTGATACAACGTCGGAGTATACCCAACTAGTTTCGATCCCACACGGGACCCTTAGTCATAAGCTGGTTCTGACAACGCTGCACGAACAAACTATGACGAGGCGGAGTGCGCGGTCGCTCGCAGCGCGCGTTGAGAGATGGGTTGAGGAATGGGAAGTGAAGGTTCCGTTACACTCTCCGACGGTTCCTAAATGTCATTTTGATTGGACCCGTCTTCTTGTTAACAAACGGAACTGACACTATCTTACTCTTACTTAAGTTATTATTTGCGACATCGAATGAAAAAGCGGTTTCTTTCTTCTTTCTTTCGGCTAGCACACACTCATGATCACGATTAAAATTCGGGTGACGACTAATTTTTATTGCTTCACGTGTCTACAAGTTACCAGAAACCTTTCCCTTGACAACACGGAAGCCTTACATAAACGAATATAATGGGTCGTACCAGAAACAAGTTCCTTTTACGCACTGCAAAAGTGTGGAATACTCTTCCAGCTTCCGTTTTCCCCACCACCTTTCGAGTCAAGAGTGAATAGGCATCTTCTAGGCAAGCGCGTTCCACCATAGGCTGCATTGCTTACCATTAGGCGTGATTGCAAGCAGCTAAGCTTAAGCTTATACAAAAATAAAACTACAAATCATTAAATTACGCTACTGCAGACTTGTAGGTAAGTACATATAAATATTACAACTGCGTCGGAACGTGCGGTAAATTACTAGAACCGTCTGATTATACAATACAATACATTGCTGGTTGTGTATGAACAGAACGCCACAGCGTCTGAAGCCCGTGAGTCGTGGTGCTACGTGCCGTGCGGCGTGGACTGCGAAGTGGGCGAGTGGGGCGCCTGGGACGCGACCGCTTGCTCCTGTGGGGACGCCTCCACTGCGCGACACATGCGACGCTTGAGGTGACTAATTTAGTGGCCCAAGTGGTCTTCTATAACACGAGAGAGGGGATTTGAAGCGTAGACAGACCACAGTGTTGTAATGCAGTTTGGTGATGTTTTACCACATAATACAGATGAACCAAAATGAGTCTTTACAAGCAGCGTGGTGAAGCCGGAGAAACCCATAAAACCACAAGCGTCTCGCGCCTCCTTGACTATATACATAACTTACTTTTTTCATAATTTGTATTTCAAAATTTAACACTAACAATTTAATAATCAATAATTACCATTAAAAATCACTCCGTCTTATTTATTTAGTTTTTGTAAACATTGTGAATAATATTGAAAATTACTGATGCGCAGCTTCGCGTCGTACTGACTCCAGAATGTATTAGTTATTGAATTTTGTATTTAGAGCGGTTTCGTGTTCTCAAGAACATCGTCGTGTTTCGTGCGCTCTAACTGCCTATTATTCTTTAATCTGTGTGTTTTCTCTGTAACGATCTATGCTCTCTTTGGCATGGGTGTAACAACACCAAGTTTGCAGCTCAGCTATATTTAGCCTTTATTTCTTTTAAGCAATTCTCAGTTTAAAGTGAGTATTCTGAACACTTAGTTGTTTTCAGACAACATTTGACAGCGGCGGTGTGGCCCGGGCGAGCGTGTCCCACGACAGAACAACGCGCGCCGTGTCCCCGCGAGCCGTGCCTGCGACTCGTTGCTAGACCCCTGCTGGGATGTCACGTACAGGTATTGAGCTAAGACGCTATCGTTATTAACCCATATTCGGCTCACTGCTGAGCTCAAGTCTCCTCTCAGAATGAAATGAATATGATTCACAATATTTGTCAGGAGTAACATAATTACCAAATCAAACTTTAACTAAAATAAGACCCTAGAATGGCAGAGAATGAGTAGAGTCACGCACTTGTGAACGTTGTGTGTAGGGTTAAAGGATCCTTTGACAGTTAACAAACACTCCCTTTTTCCACTCAAGTCACTCTCCCCGCCTATCCCAAGTAACGCAAAAAGAATTACACAAAAAGTAATATGGACGGCTCGAACGCCACGAGCACGAACCAACACGAGATCGAGCGACGTCATATCCGGTCCAGACTACTATTTCCTTCAACTGTTTATTATTTCAGACTTCATCAGGCGAAGAAGCTGACAACGCTTGCGGTTGGGGCGTGAAACTGTCTCACGCGCGCTGCGAACTCACCAGCATTTCTGATGAACCGACATCTGATGCCTACCTGGAGCCCTGGCGATGTGCCTCCGCTTTACCTGGCCGTATTGTTGCACCACCTCTACATCACCAGGTAACTTTTATTTTAATAACAACATGATGAGGCATCATTAAAATTTAACAACTTTTGAAGGTTATTATAGTTTTAGACAGAATTGGGCCCATTTCAGACTATTTTAGTATTTTAGTCGAGTACGAACTATTTTTGGGCGGTAAATTCAAAAATTATTCGTACATGACTAAAATAATAAAGTAGTCCGAACTAGGCATTAAGGTGTATAGGCGAAGATTAGCAATCCCCGTAAGTATAGCTAGGCTTTGTTGAGTTTATAAACTTTGTTGATTCAGAAACTAATTTAGCTTTGCTTTGCAAATATGAATAAACTAGCGGACGCCCGCGACTTCGTCCGCGTGAAATTTAGTTTTTCAGATATCCATGGATTTCATCCATGAACCATGGATTTTTCCGGGATGAAAAGAAGCCTTTGTGTAAATCTAGAGTACAATCTAATTCCGTTCCAAATTTCAGCTAAATCGGTTCAGTAGTTACGCCGTCAAAGAGTAACAAACATCCAAACAAACATCCATACAAACTTTCGCGTTTATAATATTAGTAGGATAGGATGATGATGCGGCAAAACAGTCCATAAATATAGATTTTTTTTTTAAGAATATTTGCCATATCTTTTTTTTTAATATGACCAATATTCCCATTCCCCTCCAACTAATCGGAAAAAACTGTACTAGGAGTGGGTACGACAATAGACCAACGGGGCGGGGATCGAACCACCACCCCTCGGTGATGAGTCCGACCGCTCTTACCGTTGAGCTATTGAGGCTATAAAACAGTTTGTAACAGCATGAAAGGTTCCATATGAAAACAGCATAAAATATCTGTTGCACGGGCGAACGGACAGCGGAATCTTAGCAATAGGAACCGTTTTACTCTTTGGGTACGGAATCCTAACGATAGATTATGTGTAGGAGGACGAGGAGTGCGAGGCGGAGTGCGGCTGCAAGGAGTCGGAGCTGGGCCAGCCGGGCCCCTGGGGCTCCTGGGGCCCGTGCCGCGGCGGCGCGCGCTCGCGCACCCGCCAGCTGCTGGTCCCACCACGTCGTGCTTGCAGGACTTCTTCTAGGTACTATATTATCTGTATATATAAAAGCGATTTCTGGGTTCGATCCCCAGCTAGGCCGATTGAGGTTTTCTTAATTGGTCCAGAAAAAAAAAAAAGGTCTGGCTGGTGGGAGGCTTTGACCGGGGCTAGTTACCACCCTACCGACAAAGAAGTACCTTTAGCCAAGCGATTTAGCGTTCCGGTTCGATGTCGTGTAGAAACCGAAAAGGGTGTGGATTTCATCCTACACCTAACAAGTTAGCCCGCTTCCATCTTAGATTGCACCATCACTTACCGTCAGGTGAAATTGTAGTCAAGGGCTAACTTGTGAGAATAAAAAAAAGCGAGGTATCCGTATAAAGGCTAGTTGCTTCGACTGGTGACAGAAGGGCTGGCTCATTTTTTGCGCAAAGGATCAGCTTGGCTACCCAGCCCGGAAATGCAGCTAGTATTTTTGCCACTATTCCACGTGGGCATGATTTGTATACTTTTTTGAACTCGGTAAAAAACAGAGTAACACTTCGCAAGGCATAAGAAACACGTTCTACAAAGTGCCGTCAACCTGACATGTAGCTGTCAAGTCTGATCTGCCTGTAATTAAACCGACAACCACACCCTTGCAAAACTTCTTGGCTGTCGGTAATAGTTCCTTATTCATCCATGATGCTACATGAGAGAACTCATGCTCTAGCACATAAAAAACCGTATTACAAATGTAAAATCTCAATATCAATCAGCATAATAATATGCAGATACATAACAATCGAATGGGCCAACTGCACCGGCGACGCAGACGAGATCCCCGACCTGCTCGCCGTAGAACCTCGCGAGGACAAGCCGCGCCGCGCCTGGCTCGGCCGCGACAGAGATCACGACGTGTATCACGACGGATACATCGGTAAATATATAACAATCTACGCAGATACATAAAAATTGAATAAACCAACTGCACCGGAGAAGCAGTTGAGAATCGAGACTGGTGGACTGATATTGCCCCCTATCTTGATATATTGTATTTTTTCTTTAGATTGACTCTGTAACAATCATTATCATAATATTATGTCATTGCATGCTTAATTTACTCTCCGAGTCACAGAAGTGTTTTTACAATGAGTTTGCAACTGCGAAAGCGGTTATTACTTAATGATTTAATAAAAGAAAGAAAGCCTCTTCCGAAGCTGTATAAGCTAATCCGTGAACCAAGAAAACAGTTAATATTAAGGGACACCGGGAATATTTTTGTAATATTTCTCCCGTTTACTTGTACGTTGGTGGATTTATTTGTCAACGTTCCGTGCTTGCGTTCTACAAATCGTCTTTTAAGCCGTTATTTCCTACAATACAAGCATATACATGATGTAAAGTAGAGGGCAAAATGTATTACCCTGCGAGACTCTAGCTTAAATATAATAATTACTATGTTTATTCTGAATATTAACAAAATCAAATGTTTCACAGAGGGAACCAGTTCATTGTTGGCAGTGGTGTGGACAGCGACTATTTTCCTCAGCTTGTACGGTGTATTCATGCTTTACCGTATTGTACTCAGGTAAAGGTTATTCCTTCCAAGTCCTCAAACTCACTATTTACCGTGTAAAAATACATATCATTTTTAATAAACAAATTTATATATTATTATACGCAATAGTTTTTTCTTTATCATGTAATATTTGGTTTCTAACTGACCATATATTGTTTCTTTCACAGGTGCTTACGAAGTAGGAAAATGAAATCTGTTACCAAAGTTTAAGACAACAAGACTTAAAGAAATGGCTACAGCTTCTCCTGATTGTGCGATTTCGCATGTTTCAGGTACATCACGGATTTAGTCTTCGTTACCTGTTTTGTTACCTGTTTTAATATTACATTCCATACTATTGAGTTTAGAAGTTATCTTATTTTTGTTATTTATTCTTAGAGTGGTTTGTTATTTTGGATTTTAATACAATTTATTATTACCAGATATTATGCGGTGTTTAACATCGTTTTTTGTGAATTTAACATTACTTTCTAGTTACTCCCCCTGTGCGACTAAAATAATCATCTTTTTAACTGTAACCGTATCATATCAGAAAATAGTTCTTATCAATAAAATTAAATGGTATAACACTTACCAATATTCTGATAATAGGAACGTAAAAGCCAGCGATCAGTCTGTCCGCATGAGTGCTTCCATGTTTTTACGACGTATATGAATATGCTAATTTAGACGATTTTTATGACATTTCCATGCGAAAATAGCCGCGACTCGATGGGGCTTTACGGATTGACAATATTACTAGCTCGAGCTACGGTAGTAGCTTTAGAATTCGTCTTACTTAGCTTAGAAATGATCGAAAGTATTAATGTGGTGTTAAGGTGAACCTCCGAATTTGAGATTTATAATCTTTATTTATCCGAAAATCTACAGTTATTTTAGTAGGTAATCGTGCTAACTGCGATCAGTTATGAGTTTATTTTGCTAAAATATTTAAACATCTCGGTCTATTAAATAAGTTTTACCAAAGAATTATATTTTGATATGAAAATAAAGCTATTTTTAAGCTAATCAAACTATTTAATGCACAAAAATAGTCCTAGCTGTTTGTTTCAGTTATATTTTTTGTACAAATTGAGTTATATTTTCTTAAAAGGAAAGAAAGAATAATCCGAGGAACTGTTTCGTATAAGATATGCAAGACTAGTCAATAGCGACCAAAACACATCATACAACATATCAGTGTTAAATATAAATCATCATTGAGTAGGTCGTCACCTGATATAACTTCTCGCCCATTGTCGACATACCAATGCTTACGAGGATCAAGAACAACTTTAGGGCTTTGGCGCACAAAATTAATGTAACGATAGATATAAGGCGCTAATATCCCCATGGTAATATTTGGTCATAATCATATATTATTACACTTTTCGTAGATTTTGCATTTAAGCCCATGTATTGTGTCAAGTATGTATTAACGATGTGAGTGTGTTCTTCGTGCTTACTTCTTTAAAGTTAAGGTGTTTTCATTCTTTTTCTCATTTTCATGTTTCATTCTATCATTTTCTTTCATTTTATCATCAATATGATATACGTGATGATGATTTAGAAATACAAAAACGCTATCTGCCTCTCGTTCGTTATCAATGTTTTTCAATAAATTCTATTTTGTATCTGATATTTATCTACATCTTGTTCCTTCACGACAATATGAATTAAAATTACTCATATCAACTTTACAATTGTATAACTGTATTATAAAATTTTAGTTGTTAACGTTAACCTTATACATTTTGCTATATTTTAGTCATTCTATCCTGTTCGCTGTCATCTGTACCTTTTGTCCTTGAAGTGTATTAACCGTATTATAATTATTATGCCATTATTATAATAATAATATGATATTGATGTGAAACATGATAGTTAAGGAATCGTGTTAGACAATACAATATTTGATATTTAATAAAATTTGATTGTGTTTTATAAAAACCTTCTTTTATTTATATACTAGCCTCTACATTTAACAATTAATTATGCAATTTCTATCTCTTCAATGTCATAGAGTTAATTTACTACCTATTTATCTACAACTTTAGTGGATCCTTTTAACCTTTCAAGAGTGTCCATATCATATTCTAAATCATGCAATCCTCTTTTGACTATATCATTGGCTCTTGCTGATCTTAATTTTCGTCTACTTTCCTCCAACTCTTTTTCCGTGAATGCTAAGTTTTCTACATTATTGAGCAGAACCTGAAATATGAATATATAAGTTCCATTTAATAACAGTAGTCGGCGAAACGTACCGTTCCTGTACAAATTAAAATAATATCAAGGCAATAGTGTTTTCGATACCAGACCAGTTTCACCGAATGCACTGATACCTAAGTCTTGAGTATCAAAGCCATTGATTACTAAGATTTATATATTTATTTAGTTAGCCCTTGACTACACCTGATGGTAAGTGATAATGTAATCTAAGATGGAAGCGGGCTAACTTGTTAGGAGTAGGATGAAAATCCACACCCCTTTCGGTTTCTACACGACATCGTACCGGAACGCTAAATCGCTTGGCGGTACGTCTTTGTCGGTAGGGTGGTAACTAGCCACGGCCGAAGCCTCCCACCAGCCAAAAATGTTATATGTTATATGGCAGTTAAGTACGAGTGTAAGTACTACATTTTAATAAATTGATTTACCTGATGGATTGAATTAACTAATTGCACTAGTGATTCCTTAAATTGTAAAAATATTTCTGTCGCTCTTTGATATCTGTAACAAACAAAATAAATTCACATCAAAAAAATATTGTACACAAATAGGTACTCTAGTACAATATTTTCCAAGATAAATATATTAAATATGTATACAGGAAGAAAAAGAGTTCCACGATACTAAATTATTTGTACCTATAACCTTTAAGGTTTTTTGACCAATCGGAACATAAGAGCGTTGGGAATTGTTTGCAAGCAAAATTAAAAATTCATAAGTGGCGACATTTCAACTTACGTTCCCAACGCACTTACGTTCCTATTGGTCGAAAAACCTTGAAGGTTGGATACCATTAATTTAAGATAATGAACGATAAATAAATGCAAAAAGTTGTTTGTACAAAAATTAAATTTGGCATGGGGGTAACTTATAATTAGAAGGTGTCCGCTAAGAACGGATTCTGCAATAGGGCCGGATTAAAGAGGTCAAAGGGCGGACGAAGTTGCATGCGTCCGCTAGTTTAAGATAAATATGATTGTTGTCTGGCAAATTCGTTGATGACACTCCCATGATTTACGGGCGACGGGGGAAAAGACGAAAAAGTGAGATCCATCAGTCGTGGGTTTTTCATTCATCGCCCCCAGGCCCGCGCGGACCATCGGGAGTGTTACGAACGATGTTGCCAAGTTATAGTTACTTGTGGTCATGCACAGTGTCGGTGAAGGCATAGTCCAAGGCCAGCCGCAGCGCGCGCGCGGCTCGGGGCGCCGCGGACGCTGCCAGCACCCGCCTAGCGCCGCGCTCCTGGCAGCGCGCGCGCACCAGCAGCTTGCACGCGTCGCCACACGCGGCGGTCCTCTCCCAACCACTCCTGTACATCATCATTTAACCTTACAATCATCGTTTTTTTATATTCTTTACAAGTTAGCCCTTAACTATAATATCACCTGATGGTAGGTGATGATGCAATCTAAGATGGAAGCGGGCTTACTTGTTAGGAGGAGGTTGAAAATTCTCCATTCGGTTTCTACACGGCATCGCACCGGAACGCTAAATCGCTTGGCAGTACGGCCGAAGCCACCCACCAGCAAGGCCTGGACCAATTAAGAAAACCTCAATCGGTCAAGCCGGGATCGAACCCAGGACCTCAGTCTTGTAAATCCACCGCGCATTTTACTGCGCTACGGAGGCCATCGTTAAAACAATAGAAATGGAGTTAATGGCGCTTGAATTTCTCCTCGCCCATGCAACAACTCGAACCTTCAAAAAAAAGTCAAATATTCTAAAATCCCTGTAACCAACTGTTGACAAAACTGACTCACTTCAATCGTATGTCTATAGTGACGTGACTTTTAATCAGCATGGCTAAGTTGTGTTGTATATACACACTTATGTTTATAGGGAGGTAAAAGGTATCCCATATTCGTTAGACGTACTTCCCAATAGAAGCAAGCTTCCAAGCCGGAAGGGCATCATCTAGTAGCCGCAGAGCCGAATGCGCGTACTCCACAGCCGCCTTTAATCGCATGCTGACGTTTGCCAGACCGTCGCGTAGGGAATGCACTCGCTCAAACTCTTCTTCTAATGATACATCTGGACGTTGACCGTCGCTCCATATCGCTCCTGGAACCAAAATCGTGTTGGATGTACCTACCTTCAACTGCCTCGTTACAGTTAAAATAGCCGTTCACCTATGTGGCTATAGAACAGCGGTTCCCAAAAGGTGTTCCGCGGAACCCTGAGGTTCCGTGAAAGGCCCTCAGGGGTTCCGCGAAAATTTAAGATTTCCATATTGTAAATCGTTTCACTTGTGATAATTTATTATTCATTTTCAATTAACTTGTTTTAAAATATTGCATTCCAAAACTCCATGGCACCATATAGGAAACTGATATGCTTCTGGCGCGCTACCACACGCGACGTAAGTGTATTTCCGTCTTTAGTTTATTTCTTTCTTAAGCTAGGGTTCCGAAGTCAAAAGAATTCGGGAACAGCTGCTATAGAGTATATCTAAATTGTTAAGGACTTGATAGTTCGAGTAATATAGGTGGGGCTATGAAATACCAAGTAAGTAACTGATATCGATCCCGTTTATGTAAGTTAACGTCCGTTATTACCTAATCGTTAAAGATAATGATATAGATACCTTAACAAAGGCAAGAGAACTACGTGAGAGACGAATAACTTAATCTTAGCATTCCATGGATTCACCGTGCAGATGCCAGATCTATTGTGTGGCAGAGATAAAGACTCCGAGCAGAACCCTGGACTTGTGACCAACAGGGTTAATGATATCCTTTTAAATCTATTAACATTCCCCTTCTCTGCTTGTGCTGTTCTCCCTGTCTAGCCAAACGTGGTGACCTTCATGTAGGAGATCAGATGTCTGTCTAGAGCCTTTCCAATGGATCTCACTCGAGCCCAAGATGTCTATATTCTTCCGTTATACTTAAGTATAACGGAAGAATATAGACATCTATATTTAGGTTTCCGTTATACTTAAGTATAACGGAAGAATATAGACATCTTGGGCTCGAGTGAGACCCATTGGAAAGGCTCTAGACAGACATCTGATAATACCTACTGTTATCTGGTATACCTACTGTTATCTTTTTTACCTAGCAACTGCTGCAGCTGTGAGTATAAAGATCGTATTCTCAGGAGTTGAGCGTGGAGCTGTCGCTTGTCTCGTTGCAATTCCTTCTCCCGACTACGAAGCCAGGACAACTCCAATCTACGCATTTCCTATAACAAACAAACCATTGAGAATGAACGCGTATTCGCTATAACGACACAAAACAAGATATATTTTTAAATGCTTTTTTTTGCTATAGAAAAACAGCGTTTATTTGTGCGTAATCTGTAGCATTACACCTTTGATTATATATACGTATATATAATCAAAGCATTACACGGTTGTTTTACGACGAAGAGCTTGCTGGTGTAATCAATGATGTTAAATGCAGAACAGACAACGCTAAAAGCTAACGCTTTTAGCAATAGAAGTAGCAAGGGGGCGTGGCCCGCGCACACCCGGGTGTGCGGAACAACGCAAGCGTGTCCGCGCATGTACTAGCAGTCTTGTTTTGTTCTGTGACAAAAGGAATAAATAATAATCAACACTAGAGTAAGGGTGACATATTTAATTTTTCACTAAATATTAAACGGCCATTTAGGCCACGCCTCTGGGTACGCTGGTATCAATACAAAGGATTGACAATTTATAAATCTAGTTATCTCTTATACCTGTGATGTTAAATATCTTTTAAGTATATTTAAATTTATCTATAAAACTCATATTTATGTAACAACTAATTTCAATTTATTAAGAGTAAAGGCGGATTTACATTTGTCTGCCGTGACGTGACGCATCAGAAGGGAATCGGTATCATACATTTTGTATGCAACGCATCAGACCCCCCGGCGACGCCGCTGAGGTCCCATAAGGAGCCTACGGCACTTATACAATCAGAAAAAAAAAAGCATCAGAATTCAGAACCCATCACGACATGTCACAACCCATAAGTGTAAACGTTGCCATATAAAATGTATGATACCGATTCTGTTCTGATGCGTCACGACACGACACGTCAGACAAATGTAAATCCGCCTTAAGTGACTAAGCATAAGTAGACATGACCTCCGTGGTTTCACCCGCGTACTCACGTAGTTCCATTCCCGTAGGAATACTAGTTTAGATTATACTAATATAGATGATTATATTTACCTTCCGGTTAACATTAGCAACAAAATCTTCATTTTCCGCTGCCAACATCGGTCGTTTGTATAGGTCCAAATTTACGAACAACTGAAAACAATTGTTTTTATGTACACATTTGCACTGAGCTCAATGAAACACGAGAGCAAAACAAATTACCTGATGCATTGTTTTTGAATACGATTCAGCATTGGTCATAGGAACAGTTATTTCTTCGAATTCTTTTATTTCCTGAAACAAGAACAAGAATTATCTAAAGAGTTAAAGAACTGCACACTGACAAGCTACAAGCTTACATACGAAAAAGGTTCAGAATAGAATAATTAAAATATAAATAAATTGAAATATTTACAAGAAATGTACGCCGTCTAATTGCTTGCCTACCTATTTGATCAACTTCAAAAAGTGATATATGGCTATATTTTAAATTAGATGAACAAATCTTGTTCATCTAATTCTACTGTAAACTGTAATATATGTAAGAAGAATTATTCACGCAAAGGACGCATTATCATTAATCACCCCCTGATAGTTATTTTGGAAATATATTTCATGTACAGAATTGACCTCTGTACAGATTTATTATAAGTAATAAGTATAGATTAAAAATAATTAAAATAGTAACCTGCTGTATAGTTTCAAGCTCCGCTGCTACGACGGTCAACCTCTGCGCTGGATACAATTTCTCACTGTTAGCGATGTCCTGCTCCAACCGCGCGAGGGCTGCTAACACCGTCTCTTTGCCTACCGCACGCTGCCAGGAACTCTGTGACTGATCAGCATTTTTTGACGTGAAAACGTCTTTTAATTCGATAGTGCCGGCTGCACACTCGAAAAAAGATAACGTCATGCGTCGTTCCCTCGCTCAAGGGTTGCCAACTTTTTTTAAAAGAAATAAAGTATTTTCTGGTATTTTCTTATGACGTTGTCACGTTCAGTAAACCGACTTTACAGACTACCGATTTTTTAACCCCCGACGCAAAAAGAGGGGTGTTATAAGTTTGACGTGTCTGTCAGTCTGTCTGTGGCACCATAACTCCTGAATGGATGAAGGGATTTCATGCTAGTTTTTTTTTAATGAAACGTCACTTATGTGCGAGTGTTTGTATACATGTTTGATGAAAATCGGTTGAGCCGTTTAAAAGTTCTGGGGGTTGAAAGTGGGGAAGAATAATCGAATGTCTGCAAATATACTCAAATGAAAGCGCACTGAAAGAGATTATTGATGACTTGATCGAGAGTGTAATTAATAATTTCATGGCCACCGGGGGGTTTTCAAAATTTTAATTTTTTTTAATACCTTACTGCTCTGGGTTCACGCCATTTTTAAGCCTCTGATAAGCAATAACCAGAGGTTGACTCAAAAAATCTTTAAAACGAGACAATAATTGAATGAACAATAGCACGGTTAAGGTCGGACTCAATACCGAAAGGAGAAGGGATCTATTTATTTACTACTTATTACACTAATATTTATCGTAACTACTCCTAACATAGCTACTTTCTACGACTAGTAGGACAAAAGGAATATTGATCATATTTAAATTATATAATTTTCATCGTACGTTTTCACGTACTCGTATGTACATAAAGCAATAATACGCAATACAAAATTCATTCGAAATTATAAGCAAAGTTTAATTGAAAAGTCGCACAATTAAGAGCGCGCAGCACGTTGGTACGATATGGATAAAATTCGAAGCGCAAACGAGACGCCGAATTATGACTTTCACGTGAGTGAAAAGCACGGAGCGATTGACGCGCGACGTAAATTTTGTGACGTGAGCGCCAAAACCATTTTTACCTAATTGCAAGTAAATTAAACAACATAACGAAAAACAAAATGGCCATGTTCAAGATATATACCTAATTTTCTATACAAAATAAAAATTTAAGAAAATAAGTTTGCATTTCCTGAGATTGAAAACAAAATGTGAGCAAAACATGTATTTTTCAAAAAAATAAACTATCGAGAAAAGTTTTACAAATTGTGTATTTTGTATAGTCATAACGAAGCTAACACTTTGAAATATCATTTACCCAAATATCAGGCTCCTAACTTTTCCAGAATCTGAGATCCAGAACCATTTGTAACCACCAAATTACATATTGCACACTCTTAAGTATAATCCTTATAACGTAAATTAATAATCTGTAAATTATATATTAGGTACCTAGTTTTAAATAAATGCTAATAATAATACATGAGCACTCAGAGATTTAATAAATCATACATACACTCATCGTGGTCACATCAACACGCCGCGAGCTGGTGATACAGCCCATTCCATACCTCCAACACTTCACGAATGACCAGATTGGGACGTACTCTTGAATAACAAGAATAAGTATGCCAAGGCTACCATTAGAACTGCGAGTTAGCGCTGAAAAAGGTGAAAGACCGAAGCAATTTGGTCGACAATAAGGGCTGAAGACAGACTGGTACATGAAGGCACTATTATTAACATAGATGTACGAAAATATGCTATACGAATGGATCAGGCATAGCGAAATATTACACGAGCTTCACTAAAACTTCCCCGTTGGTGATAGTTGTTAGCCTATGTGGCTTCGAATCATGAGGTCCTGAGTTCGAGTCCTAAGTTGGACTAAAACGGAACTTTTTAGTGTAAATTCTTAGCTGGTAGTTGGGAAGTATGTGGTTAAACACCCTCAACCGTCAACTCATTCCTTGGAATTGGAGTGCACGTCGTGCGAATTAACTTGACACCTAGCTCGAATGATGTTTGTACTGTGTTAGTTTGGTTATGTTTGGTAGCCAGGTGTCAATTTAATTCGCACAAGTTATAGGTTCTATATAATCTACTTCCATCCCACATCAAGTTTCGAATGTTTGAATAACGCGTCCATAATTTTGCACATCAGTGTTATATAACGATCACGAACATTGTTGTAACAAAATAGTGTTGTGTCAATACTTTGCGTGTTAAAAACCTTTTTATTATAACATCGTGACGAGGTCGTGTCCGTATATCAATTTTAAACCTAATTAGTAATTTATAAACAGTACTACCTAGTTATATTTACGTGATCGAATCTAAAATGAGATAGCTTAACGATTCGCAAATTTAAAACAATATGCATCAAAGCCGTTGAAGATTGGGCTCCCAAATTGTTTGATTGACCTTACTGTACTGTAGACTGACGACATTAAAAATAATATTTGTTACTCAAAATGGCTATGTTCAACAGTGGACGGCCATTAGCTGATGGATATGGATGATGTTGAAAGTAGAGAGAAAAATGAAGAAGAGAGTAAAAAAGCTTGAGGAGGGCGAACTCAGGAATTAGAACTTGTAATTTGAAGTTGGTCCCATATACCTAAATTAAACAAATCTACCTAATAACTAACTAATTTTACCTAATTCAAAGTTTAGGGTAAGGGTAAACAGGGATGATTGGTTGTTTACTCATCCTGCTAATATTTTAAACGCGAAAGTTTGTATGTATTTTTGTTTAGATGCTTGTTACTCTTTAACGCCGCAACTACTGAACCTGAACTTAATACATACTTTTTATCCCGGAAAAATCCATGGTTCCCGAGAGATTTGTGAAAAAATAAATTTCACGCAGACGAAGTCGCAGGCGTCCGCTAGTTATAATGACAGAGCACGCTGGAGCACGCATTACAGTATGTAGTATTAGTAATAGCTTAAATGTGTAAAAACATTACTCTCAGAAAAAAAATATATTAAAGTATCACACTGAGTTATTCCAATATTTGCACTTTATTATTGGAAACGCCCTCTGATTTTTTTTTTTATATTTCCCGGGAAATATCTGTCTCATCTTTTGTCCGTTTAACTTAAAAATATGTATCAGTTACAAATAAAGAGTTTAGTCCTTAACGACTCTTAAATCTATGGTGTATCTATTAATCTGTGGAGGCAGCCATAGAGTATGTACGCATTTTTCCCTTGTCTCAAAAGAGCTAGAACTCAGAGCTAAACAGCTAGTTTTTAAAAAAAAAGTACTTCCCCCTCCTCCCTGCTCTCTCCACCCTTCAGTTTCCTATTCGTCTTGTCACATCGTCCTTTAAATTTATTATATTTTTGATTTACTAAATTATTTTCATTTATTTTTAGTTCATTTCCTGTTTTTTTATATAAATTCGTGGTACAACAAAACCCGCCACTGGTAAGTGCATACATTTATAGAGTAAATTGGAAAGTGCCACATGTCGTTACAATTCCTTTCAAAATCACCCCCATTGTTAACGAATTTAATTCTATATTGATTACAGAGTGGAATCAAAGGTACGGCGAGACCTCGGGTCTCGGCCTGTGGCCACCAAAAACACACAACGCCTGAAATCATTGAAATTAGTCATTGGAAAATCTCAACTAAATTTCATAATATTACACTTAACTCTAGCACCACAATGTCTCAGTGGAATAACTCTTACAGTTATAACAACCAGTATCAAGCCCCTAATAATTGGAATGGGGAGTACAACGCTCAGTATTTAAACCAGCCCCAATACTACCCCAACCCCAATAGACAATATGATGCCAATCGGCAATATGTAAGTTTTGATGAGTTTATATCACAAATGCAACTGTCCAATGTTCCAGCAACGAACAACACGAATTACAATAATGTACAATATCAAAACTATCCAAATGCTCAGTATAATAATGTTCCCAATTATCAAAATGGGTCAACTCCCCAAAATGCACAGGCTGATTATGCCTATGGATCGAGCACTGCCAATTTTACTAACAATGCTGAAGTATATCAACCCAGTGTACATAATCAATTTAATCAAGTGACTGATCAGAATAATTATTCTAATGATAATATGGTATTTAAATCTAAACTTACACCGACTGCAACTGAATTTGTGCCTAAAAGCAGTAACACAAATCAAGGTAGTTCCAACAGTGAAACAACTATAGAATCGAATTTAAGTAATTTAGAAATAAATGGTAGTACATCGAGTAACAATTCTAAGCCATCTAGCTCAACAAATTGGAGAGAAAGACCAAATGGTTCACAGAAGAGTAGCAATTTATCTAACTTAGAACCTTACAGTCAAAAATATTCTAAGAACCAAGATACAAGTAGCCGCAATAATAAACATGAGTCAAAAGGCCGAAATAACGAATCCAACAGTCGCAGTGAACCTAGTAGTCATAGCTCAAGAGATAGAGACAACTATCATAGGGAACCATCAAATCGTGACTATGACAGTAGCAGTCGTAATCGTAAAACGAAAAACCGACCACATGACAACCAAACTCAAGAATACCGCAGACAAGATAATCAAGACTACAATAGATCTAATAGAAATAGTGACTACAATACTCAGAACCATGATGTTAAAGACTCTAGTTACTACAGACAAGACAATAATCAAGAATACAACCATAGATC
The DNA here is from genome assembly GCF_947172395.1 of Bicyclus anynana. Classification (NCBI taxonomy): domain Eukaryota; kingdom Metazoa; phylum Arthropoda; class Insecta; order Lepidoptera; family Nymphalidae; genus Bicyclus; species Bicyclus anynana. The sequence goes on along the minus strand of NC_069093.1, from coordinate 2,831,614 downwards.
AAATAGAAACAGTGATTACAACCCTCAGTACCAGAATCAGAATCAATATAAGGATCAAAATGATACAGACTATGAAGGGGGCCAATCAAAAAACAACTCTAAGGCTAAAAACAAAGAGGCTGATGTATATCGCACTTATTACAATAGCTCAATGCCTAAGGAAAGTCAAGATGTAAGAAATGGTAGGGGCGAAGGTTCAGGTAGAAATCGTAAGTCTGCCGGCAGTCAAAGGCTCAAGGCTCCAGAGCGTGCTGAAGATGAACAGTATGCAAATACATATCTACAACATAAGGAGAAGAAACACAAAGACAATACATCCAGCCCAATGAGAGGGAAATATCGAGCTGTAGGCAACACAAATGTGGGAGGTAAAAATTTATTTTTTCTTTTGTTACATAGCATTTAGCTTATCAATTGGTCACCTGAATCTCCTGTTATTATGTTTTGTAACTTTCTCTCTTGGCTTATACTAAAGCCATATTTATTGTGCAATGTTGATCAATAAACTAAATAAAAATTAAGCTAAAAAATGCATGTCATTTCATACCTTAAAATATTGTTTTTAAAGTAAATATTGTTTATATTATAATTACTTAATTTTTTAAGCTGATTAATCATATTTTTGTCATTTATTAATTTAGTAATAAATTAATTAAAATTATTGTTATTGGTTGTAAAATGATTAGCTATACTCTCATTGACTATTTATACCCTCATTTTTATTAATTTGTTTGTTAGTAAACATCCCATTTAACATTTGACTTTAGTATAGATTTTGAAACCTATTTTAGATTGCTATGACAATCTTCTATATGATTTGGATAAAAACTGAGTGTTAAGAAGGTTGTGTCAGGCCCAACAAAAGCCTGGTTAACTGTGTGACCATAAAGGCGTGATCATATTATTACCTTTGAATCAGCTTTATTTAATTATAATGAAAGCTCCAGCAAATATTAAGTTGTATAAAAATAAAAAAAGTTATTTACTGATTCTTAAATTCAAATTACAGCAAACACAGAAATGACCCAAAGGGAGCGTCTCAGTGAGCAATTAGACAGCGGCACTCTGGAGTGTTTGGTTTGCTGCGAGCGAGTCAAGCAAATAGACCCAGTGTGGTACTGCAGCAACTGCCACCATGTGCTGCACCTGCGCTGCATTCGCAAGTGGGCCTTGAGCAGCATGGTTGGTGAGTTCACAACTGTTATTATTTTTTTTTAATTATAACAATAAAAGGTTGATGAAACTCTGATTATTGAGCTGTACAAATCATATTAATATCCATGAAAACAAACTTGCCACTGCCCTCAGTGTCCCGATGTTAGAAGGCTAAAGTGTGCGTGTGTGTGGGGATTTCCTAAAAAATAAACAAATATATAACAAATCAGCCAGCATGACCTTCAGTGGAAGGTCAACTGCACACTGCCATTAAGTACCCACAAGCAATTTGCTTATAGCTGATGCAGCTGAATGCACAATATAGAAATTAAATACAAAAAAAACTAATAATCTATACTGCTACATTAAGATTATTATAAATATAATGATGATTAAGATAAAGAGATTTTGTGGGGTTGTAGGGGGTAATCTCTGGATCTATTGAATCTATTTTTTAAATTTTCTTTACTAACACAAAGCCACATTATTTGTGAATGTGAATATGGGTATAAAATATAGCCTATGGCTATATTTTATCCCCATATTCCCACAGAAATGGAAATTATGAGGCAGAAACTTTCGGCATCTGCAAGTTAATTTATAATTGAATAGAGATCATTGTATTTCTAAATGTTTCAAAGAAATAAATAATTTTCTGTTTAATTTTTTTTTTTTACTGGGTTTATCTGCGATCAGTATCATAACTATAAGCAGATGTGTTCTGTGATAACTTTAAAATTTAAATTTGAAAAATAACTAAACTATAATATTTTTTTAGAAAGCAAATGGCGCTGTCCAGCTTGTCAAAACACAAACCAAGATATACCAACAGAATATAGATGCATGTGCGGAGGGATGCGCAACCCTGAGTATCACAGGGGCTCCACGGGTGCCCACACTTGTGGCAAATCATGTAATCGGGCGAGGAATTGTCCTCATCCTTGCACATTGCTTTGTCACCCTGGCCCTTGTCCACCCTGCCAGGCTACAGTTAATAAGTGAGTATTGACTGAGTTACTATACAGGGAGCTCAAGAGTATTTCTCATAACTTCAAGGAGTTGACGAGTTCACTTATAGGAACCGAACTGCAGAGCTAATTTTTTTTTATTACAAAATAAAATCTTTTTTTTCTATATTAATATAAGAAAATATTAATTTTAGAATACATGTTCTTTGAACATTTTAAATTAATTTTCAGTAAAGAATATAACCCCAGAGTTATGGGAAATATTCCTGAGCACCCTGTATAAAGCCAAACACTCTGTAATATTACTTTGTTTATTGATAAACATTCTATTATAGTTTTAGTATCATATATATAACTATAAGCTCTTGAGAAATCATAGTTATTTTTTAAATAACAGACAGATACTTAGATTTTATTTATATGTATGTATTGTCTTCTCTATAATAAGTAGTATATTGAATTTTTTATATTAATTTAATTTAATATGTTTTTTTCCTTTTTATTTCTTTCTTTAATTCCTTTATATGAAGGTTGTCTAGCAGATATTGATAAAAGCAATAAAACTTTTATGTTTTTTATTATTTTTTTGTAATTTTATTTTGTGCAATAAAGTATTAATAAACATCTATAATATAAGTCTGACTGCCTCCGTGACACAGTGATATGAGTGTACTTACAAGACGGAGGTCCTGGGCCGGACCAATTGAGGTTTTCTTAATTGGTCCAGGTCTGGCTGGTGAGAGGCTTTGGCCGTGGCTAATTACCACCCTACTGACAAAGACGTACCGCCAAGCGATTTAGCGTTCCGGTACGACGTCGTGTAAAAACCGAAAGGTGTGGCTTTCATCCTCCTCCTAACAAGTTAGCCCGATTCCATCTTAGATTGCATCATCACGTACCATCAGGTGAGATTGTAGTCAAAGGCTAACTTGTAAAAAAAAACAAATAATTAATTTGCAGACAATGTGGATGTGGAGCTGAAAATCGTTCAGTGCTCTGTAGTAGCAAGCTAGCCCAGGTGTGCGGCCGCGAATGTAAACGGACTCTAGAGTGTGGGGTCCATTGCTGCACCAAGGACTGCCACGAGGGGCCTTGCGATCCCTGCACGGAAATAGTTACACAAGGTTAGTCAAATTGTAATATTACTAAAAAAATTACAGAATGTACTCCTAAAATATCTAGTATTTTTTTCTTGTGTTATAATATGTTGTGTATTAACTAGATATTAGCTTTTTGTTGTATTTTTATAACTCAAGAATGGGCTCACCTATCCAAACCTAATGTGGCTTTGTTCGGACTATTTAGTAGATGGTTTTTGTGAAGTTTGCACGAAATCGGTCGAGCGGTTCTTCATTTATCACATTTTATGTAACAAATGAATTTAGTGGTAGGGTAGGGTTATGGGTAGGGTGGGTTTGGGTAGTGTAGGGTAGGGTTATGGGTAGGGTGGGGTTGGGTAGTGTAGGGATAGGAAAGAAGTGTACATAAATCAAAGTGAAGCTTGACTGGGTCCGCTAGTATATATATAATTGTGGCTTTGCGTATTTAGCCAGTCATCAAGTAATCCAATTTATCTAACACAGAACAATTCAATTTATTATTTACATCTACATGAAAATATCTGGCAGAGTCCAGTTTGGTTTTGACCTCAGCTAGCAGCAGTTTACAGTACAATATAGTAACTTTTACTTACAGTACAACTCCACTCACTGCTGTATATTTCATACCAGTCTTTTAAATAGACAGACAACACACAATATACAAATACAGGAGTAGTATTTATATTTAATGATCCTCCACCGTAGAACTTGTCTGTAACATATTTACATAATCTATGGGTCGACAATATGAGTATGAATTTTTCTCTATATGAGATTTTGTTGATGTATACTATATTCTGGCAAGTTTGTTGATGACATTCCCATGATTTTCCCATGATTAATAAAATCAGTTGACCCGTTTCAGAGGCCAGCATCCACAAGCATTGTAAACAACATTTCTATAATGAGTGTCGATATGTCAGTCTCTGTCTCTGTTCAGCGGTATGTCAGGGGCTGGCCCCTAAAGGTGGGCCTGGGCCAAGTAGCTGAATTTTTAAGGCTATTTTTAATCAATCAATTCATTCAATCCAACAGTTTGCCACTGCCCGGCGGCCAAGTCGCGTTCAGTGCCGTGTGCAGCTGAGACGGGCTCGTGCAGCACTTGGTCGTGCGAGTCGTCGTGCGGGCGCGTGCTGTCGTGCGGCGCGCACGTGTGCCGCTCGCCGTGCCACGCGCCGCCGTGCCCGCCGTGCCCTCTGCGGCCGGACAACGTGCCGGCGTGCCCCTGCGGACGCACTCGGTGAGTGTGCCACTCGCTTTGCCACCCGCTTGTGGACTGTTACATCCCTAAATTCTATACAGTAGAACCCGCTTAAGACTCACGCTTAAAACGATTTCTCGCATAATACGTAATTTTTACCAGTCCCTACAACTTGAGACATGTTTTCATACATTTCCTAACACTTAATACGATTCGTCATCCCGTTTAATACGCCTACATGACACACGCGTGTAACTGATAGATCAGGATATCATAAAGGTCCTTAAACAAGGTTGCAGGACAAGGCTAATACACGATATCTTAAAAAACTGAAATGCCTTGACAGCAAACGACCCCTGATATGATGCGATCCTAAACTGATAATTTTGAAGACGCACTGCATAAGTAAAATTTAATTGAAAATTTTGTAATTGCTAATGCATCAAAATTTTTTTGATACTCTATAATGATCGTACCAGATATGTGATTACTTTAAAAACAATAATTAGGTTGTCTTTACACCAAAATATACTAATTTTTATAATTATGTGTACATTAGTCGTTATATTTTTCACTATCCCCCACCCATATCCCGTATAATACTCTTTCCCGTCTAAGACGCGTTTTTAGTTGGGTCCCTGCAAAATCGTATTAAACGGGTTCTACTGTATTCATACTGCAGAGCTGTGACACAGATATAAATGTGCAGTCAGCAATATATTTGCTATACAAATCATAGCTCTGCCTCCAACAGCCAGTCGTGCTGGTAATTAGCCGAATTGCTGTCCAGCTGACCTGACCTGACCTGGTTAATGCCCGCCAGTCTGGAATAGTAATAAGACTAAGCGCCTAACAACATTCACCGGCTATAGACCCTTTGCAGGTCCTCGCGAGTCGTGAAAGTGATCCTAAGTAATAGAAAGTTATTGTTGTAGTGAAGAATAACTAAGTTTTATTATATTTGTGTTTTTTTTTTTATATAAACACCGAGAGGCTGAGACTAACAAGACATACTAGAAAAGAGTATGCTCCACAATCCACATATATTTTGATAACATTGCACAATAATTTAAGATTTCTTAAAAATAGCAATTTCAAAATAGCAAGCTACTGAAAGCGATTGAACGCTTTATATTTGAACAAATCACAACAGTTCCTATGCTAAAGTCAGACCATCGTCGTCGTCATCAACCCATATTCACTGCTGAGCTCGAGTCTCCTCTCAGAATGAGAGGGGTAAGTCCAATAGTCCACCATGCTGGCTCAATGCGGATTGGCAGACTTCACACACGCAGAGAATTAAGATAATTCTCTGGTATGCAGGTTTCCTCACGATGTTTTCCTTTACCAATTGAGACACGTGATATTTAATTTCTTAAAATGCACACAACTAAAAAGTTGGAAGTGCAAGCCCCGGACCGGATTCGAACCCACACCCTCCTCAATCGGAGGCAGATGTCATATCCACTGGGCTATCATGGCTCTCTGTCACAGTCTCTGTATTGTGTCAGACCATAGCAAGTATTAAAATTTGCCGTGCAGAGGGTTAGTGAAGTAATAAAATTAATCTGTTTGTATTACAGAATAAGTAAAGAGCAGCGCAAATTGTGCACGGATCCCATACCGTTGTGTGGCAACATCTGCACCAAGCCCCTGTCCTGCGGGCCAGCTGGAGACAAACATTTCTGCAAAGAGAATTGTCATGAAGGTACTGTTACTGCTTGTCTTTGTTGTGATGAGACAAAATAATGAGGCAATTGTTATAATTGAATATGTCTTTCCCATTCAATCACAACAGAAATGTGAATATGTGTAGGCTTATAATGTATAATACAAAACTGACAGGCTGAAATTAGGACAGTATTTTTTTTTTCATTTTGGAAATTCTAACACTTAGCATGAAAGAGAGAGCTTCACAACTTCCACCCGAAAAAAGTAACATCTTCTAAAATATTTATTATATCACTGGCCTACAAATATGTTCTTGATATTTTTTACAGTGGCGTAGTGTGCCTTGGAGGGACCCAATATCAAAATCAGTTAGGGGGGGGCCAATAGACGAGCGTTAAATCCCGAAAAATCTCCATTCCATTCCAAGTTCCATTTCCCACACTCGAACCCAAAAAAAAATTGTTACATCTTGTGATGTAAATGATGTAATACTCGTATGTTAAAAGCAATATTTTGTCAGAAACCTCTGAGCGGTCAAACTTTGTCTTCATTTCTTGGTTTGTTAATAAACAGTACCCCTAGAGTAGGGCTGTACATTAAATGAAAATGGCTTACTTTATTACCATCACAACGAGAAAAAGAGAGCGCTCAAATCTATAAGTCGTCACTGGCAAGCCACATACACTGGTTGAAGAATTTCATCTTTAAGCCTGACGATTAATTGACTCTGACGTTAAATGTTAGTGTTAAGTTTTGTTGTACTTGTTTCATGTCGGTGTTATTGTTGTAGGAGTGTGTCGGGTGTGCCCCGACAAAACGTTGCTGCAGTGTCGCTGCGGCCACTCCAGCCGCGAAGTGCCGTGCGCCGAGCTGCCCGACATGCTCAACAACGTCTTGTGCCAGAGAAAGTGTAATAAGGTACAATCTCTCTCATTTATTTATTACTTCTTTTTTAAAATTTTTAACAATATAAGTATAAAATACAAAACATTATTAAAAATTTATAAAAAAAAAATTCACCCTCCCGCTGCGGGACATTTGAGTGCCCAAGCAACCGGTGGTCAGGGCTCCAGAGTGAGGAACCTCCTCACAATACGCGCCGTCTCAAGAATCACTGCCTTTTGTATCCGACTCTTGATCCAACAGTTAAGCGAAAGCTTCTTAAGGTGTTGCTCGAAGCTTTTCGCTATAAGACCATTGACTGAAACAACTATCGGAACAATAATAGTTGACTCAACATTCCACATGGCGGTAATCTCGTGAGCAAGGTCCAAGTATTTTGATACTTTTTCCTTTTCGGCTTTAACCAGATTATCGTCACGTGGAACTGTAATATCAACAATTATTGCACGACGCACTGACCGATCGACTAGCACCATATCAAGTCTATTGGCTACAATATACCTGTCAGTGATAATCGTTCGGTCCCAGTAGAGCAATGCACTGCTATTTTCAAGAACTGACACTGGGTCGCACCTATAGTAAGGCATCTCAAAATCGATAAGGCCATATTGAAGAGCAAGCTGTTGGTGGATTATCTTGGCTACTTGATTATGTCTGTGCAAGTATTCTATATAAGGTACATATTGTTACGAACTAGGGTTCAAGGATTTGGAATTAAACACCTGGTGACTCTTCGGCTGGAATTTAGTGGCCAAGTGCGGAAAAGGCCCAGGAAAAGATAAGAAGAAGACCTGGTGACTCGTATAAGTCTTTATTCCACTCCTTAATCCAAGTATCAATACACACTTCCAAACTTAGGCAATTCGTAGTCCAAAAATCGTAGGCGAGTTCAGTATTGTTCACTTGTATCGCTTGTATCACTTGATGTTCACACCGCTTTGTTTCGAAGTAAACTGCCCCGATCGCCATTAAAAACAATATCAATAGAGCGATCAAAAGAACTCGATTTGTAAACAACTCGAACAGGCGAGCGATTATGAACCCTATGTCTCTAGGATTAGGGTTCTCCGTAACAATATTATGATATACACAGTTACAATTTTCTTCGTCTTAAAACTGAAATCCCACATAATGTACCCAATGTCTATTAACCATTAGTGTTAAAATAAAACAAAGTACAAATTAAGGACTTTTTTAAATTATTAACCCGTACCTACGCGCGTCAAAGCTTTTAGTAACGCCGCGTGCGAACCACAAAAGACCATAAAGACAGTGCCGCCGACACGCGTATACAACATTTCTGAAACTAGGTCAAAGTTTTTTATCTGCACATTTACGAAACAGAATTAAGCAGGATGTTTAAATTTTTTCATAAATTTTAATTTCTTTTTGGCTAACATGTAAATTTGCTTGAGCACATATTTAATATAGCTAAGGGGATCCATGTATTGGACACATAAATGTCGCGGTGGCTTAAAGACGGTCACTGGCACGGTGTATAGTATAGCTTGAAATATTTTGCATTGTCAGATTCTTAGGTAGGTACCCTATATAGGATTTCAACTTGCAGCATATTGCAAAAAGTAAAGAAATAATATAATGAATGAATTCAGAAATTGTCCTGCGGCCGCCACCGGTGCCGCACGGTGTGCTGCGACGCGCAGTCGCACCGCTGCGCCGTGGTGTGCGCGCGCACGCTGTCGTGCCAGCTGCACCGCTGCGAGGAGTTCTGCCACACGGGACACTGCGCGCCCTGCCCCAGAGTCAGTGAGTATATTGTGCTACGGCCACCACCGGCGCCGCACGGTGTGCTGCGACGCGCAGTCGCACCGCTGCGCCGTGGTGTGCGCGCGCACGCTGTCGTGCCAGCTGCACCGCTGCGAGGAGTTCTGCCACACGGGACACTGCGCGCCCTGCCCCAGAGTCAGTGAGTATATTGTGCTACGGCCACCACCGGCGCCGCACGGTGTGCTGCGACGCGCAGTCGCACCGCTGCGCCGTGGTGTGCGCGCGCACGCTGTCGTGCCAGCTGCACCGCTGCGAGGAGTTCTGCCACACGGGACACTGCGCGCCCTGCCCCAGAGTCAGTGAGTATATTGTGCTACGGCCACCACCGGCGCCGCACGGTGTGCTGCGACGCGCAGTCGCACCGCTGCGCCGTGGAGTGCGCGCGCACGCTGTCGTGCCAGCTGCACCGCTGCGAGGAGTTCTGCCACACGGGACACTGCGCGCCCTGCCCCAGAGTCAGTGAGTATATTAGAAACCTACGACAAGCGGTGACCAGCTCAAGCAAGCCAAGCTAAACACCCTGTTTACATACTGACATTCGTTCGTCTTGTCGAGACTTGCCAAACATGTAAATGTAGCACAAATCTCCTGTGAGCAGGTTTCGACGAGCTGCGCTGCGAGTGCGGCGCGGAGGTGCTGCTGCCGCCGGTGCGCTGCGGCAGCAAGCCGCCGCCGTGCAACTCGCCGTGCGGGCGCACGCGCGCCTGCGGGCACGCGCCGCACCACAGCTGCCACTCGGGCGACTGCCCGCCCTGCGTCGTGCTCACCACCAAGGCCTGCTATGGGAAACATGAGGTTATATTCATTTTTCTCGAAAATGTGAATTCTGTTAAGTAAGATTAAGGTTTATTTTTCTTATTGAAGTAACGCACGCTTGACTTGAGGAGTAAATTGATGAATGCGTTACGAAAAGTGTAAATAGAGCGATGCGATGCCATCTACAGGCGTAATAGTGTTAGTTATTTTAAACTACTAGTAGATGGCGTTTTAAGAGAACCTTGCAACAATCCCTTTGAACGAATTACGTCCGAGGCTCATAGATGGCGCTTTATATTTATTTTTGAAAGAAGTATAACTTCAGTTGTATGGTTCATATCACACTCGTTTATATAAATGTTCTCATATGATGTGATGCTTCCACATCCTGCAAAGCGTTGCTATATTTATAGGCGTCAGGTGCCTTTTTCAATCAGGCCCTAATTGTACAGACCAAACTTGTCATGTAATTGTCTTGGTCCTAAAACTGTTACTAAAATTTATTATTGAACATTTACTTTAAAATTTTGTAATCATGCGTTGTAGTCATATATAAAAGTTATTTGACAGGAGCGCACAACAATCATGTGTTCCCAAGAAGAGTTCTCGTGCGGGCTGCCGTGCGGCAAGCCGCTGCCCTGTGGCAAGCACACCTGCATCAAGACCTGCCACAAGGGGCCCTGCGACACCGGCAAGTGAGTACACTTTGTTGATGAAAAATGATACAGTAACTGTTAGTAACGCCTCATAACCTATACTAGGTGCAAAAGATGAGGATCCAATCATGTAGGGCAGTAACGTATGTAGGGATTTAAACTATGAGAGGCACAATATATACAAATTGTGCAAGACTGTAGACAACTAATTTCACGACTCTGGGCTGTGCCAATTCCCAACCATAACCACCAATGAGACAGTTTTCGTCTTCAGTACTAATTTATTTGTACATCACAATACAAGAAAACAAATAATATAACACAAAAAGGCGACCTTATTGCTTCATAAAGATCTCTTCCAGGCAACCTTAAGCTTAGGATAATGTTTGTGTATCATCAGATGCACCCAGCCGTGCACGGAGAAGCGGCCAAGCTGCGGGCACCCGTGCTCGGCGGCGTGCCACTCGAGCGGCGGCGGCGCGTGCCCCAGCGGCGCGGCGTGCCGGCGCCCCGTGCGTGCCACGTGCCCCTGCGGCCGCCGCCAGGCCGAGCGCGCCTGCTGCGACAACGCCAGAGACTACGCCAAGTAAGATAACGCAAAGTTCATTTTTTTTTTTAATTTCTTTACGCACACTTGACTTGGGGAGTAAGCTGGTCAATGCGCTATGAAAAGTGTGTGGGCGAGGCTTTTATGTTGTGTGCTGCCATCTACAGGCATAGTGAAACAACGTTGGTTATTTTAAACTACCAGTAGATGGCGTTATTAGAGAACTTTGAAATAATCCTTTTTGTACACTGTTGCGATTGCAGTTATGCCTGAGGCTCATAGATGGCGCTTTGTTTTTTTTTTATTTTTGAAAGAAGTTTTACTTCAGTCGTGTGGTCTACAGCAGTTACAGCACACTCGCTTTTTTATTTGATGTTCCATGATTAAATACTTCGATGATAGTAGGCAACTTTGGAATATGAAGCTGGTGACTGTGGAACATAGATTTCAAAGCTATAGAGCAAATATATAACATATTTTTTAAATATTTTCCTTGACATATGTTAACATATTCCCAGTCGCCAGACACTTAGCTTAGAAACTCTTATAAAAACATTGTCAAAGATTAAACTTCAATGTTCCCTAGCAAAGAGTTGCCACAAAGCTAACTGTGGTGTGTTTCAACACAACACCAGCCAGCAATATATGTTTATCAGTTGGCATTATGACCAATTACGATGACTGGCTTTTTTTATAATCCCTTAAATCACCTTGAGGTGTCGGCATTGATTTTATATTCTTGTAGGTGCGAAATATATAAAGAATATGCTTTTCCACAAAAATATATTTTATCTATTGTGACAGATTGATGAGTACGTTGGCTGCTTCTAAGATGCAGGAAGGAGGAACGGTGGACCTGACTGATGTGCAGCGACCAGGTTCCATGCTTAAAACGTAAGTAATTTTCAATCGCAATAAATAATATGCTGATTTAAATGATCGGTTTGCCAATCAGTGCTTGGCAAACTTTTTAGAAATCGCAGTTAAAAGGGCGTCCAGTTATATACAGCGGCTTATTTCAGTAGTTTTGGAATTAATATTAATTTAATAGTTATGCCCGACAATAAAGCACGCAGTTTTTACCGCGTAGTAAGGTGCGCTCCGGTTACTTTAATTACGCTTGCGCCATCAACAGTCACATCCTTCATCGCATCATGCCTCGGGCATTGTATATAAAGCCTCAATGGATTGTATGCTACAATGACTCTTCGGCTCATAGCCTTAAGTTATAATGTAATAAGTGGCATTCCGTGGAGCCGTGATAGCCCAGTATATATGACCTCTGCCTCCGATCCGGAGGGTGTGGGTTCGAATCCGGTCCGAGGCATGCACCTCCAACTTTTTAGTTGTGTGCATTTTAAGAAATTAAATATCACGTGTCTCAATCGGTGAAGGAAAACATTGTGAGGAAACCTGCATACCAGAGAATTATCTTAATTCTCTGTGTGTGTGAAGTCTGCCAATCCGCATTGGGCTAGCATGGTGGACTGTTGGCATAGCTGAGCATTAACTCGTTAATCCGTTAATCGTTAATTAACGAAGTTAACATTTTGATTAACGGATTAACTTTTAAGTTAACTTTTTAAAATGTTAACGGACACGTTAACTTCCGTTAATATGCAGAAGTCCGTTAATCGTTAATCCAATGCCGCATAATTTACCGCGCGACGCGAAAAGCAGGTTCAGACAAGTAAGAAATGATGACTGATTTTTTTTCAAAGAAATCAACAAATTACTATATTTATGTTAAATATAGATAAAATCAACTAAAATCAAATTATGGCACTTTTCCCCAGTGCTCATCCTTATTTTTTCAATGGTGATCTCACACATTGATATAAAAATGTAATATTACAGTCATATTAACGGATTAACGATTAACGTTAACTTGCGTTAATTCTTCCGGAATGTAACGCTTTAACGTTTAACGAAGCTATTTTTTTTTGTAGCGGATTATCGATTAACGAAGTTAACTATTTGATTAACGGTGCCCAGCTATGACTGTTGGCCTTACCCCTCTCATTCTAAGAGGAGACTTGAACTCAGCAGTGAGCCGAATATGGGTTGATGATGATGATGATGAAGTGACATTCATGATGTGGGCAGACTGGAGTGCGACGAGGAGTGCTACGTGGAAGCGCGCAGCCGGCGGCTGGCGCTGGCGCTGCAGCTTCGCAACCCCGACGTGTCGGCCAAGCTGGCGCCGCGCTACAGCGAGCACCTGCGCGCCACCGCCGCGCGCGAGCCTTCCTTCGCGCAGCTCGTGCACGACAAGCTCACTGAGCTGGTGCAGCTGGCTAAGAAGGTTCGCACCTACACTACTATATGGATATTTCTACGATAAGAGGTTTTAAGTCTGTAGGAGACACTGCAAAAGTGAAAAGTTGGAGATTATTCATGAAACCATTATAAAGGGTTGAAACTTTTTTGGACTTTGGAAGGAATTTCAGGAAAATGTGCTGATAGTCATTCAATCGTTATGTTATTTAATAAAGTACATTTAGATGATATGATAACAAAATGGCAACATAATCACTATACATTTTGCTATATTTTTTACAATGATCGCAAAACTCTGCTTTAAACTAATTGCCGCACAAATTACCTTCAAGGCAATTACAGGCAACCCGCACGTGTCGGCAAAACGGATGTTTTAAGTAAAACTTGACTTGATGAGTAACTTGCTGAATGCGTTACGAAATAGAAATCGGGCGATGCGTGCTGCCATCTACAGGCATAGTGAAACAGTGTTTGCTATTTTAAACTACCAGTAGATGGCGTTCATAGAGAACTTTGAAACAATCCCTTTTTGTTCACTTCAAGAACCTTTTGCGATGCAGATAAGGCTCATGGATTGTGCATTTTTATTTCTTGAAAGAGGTTTTACTGCTAGGTTGTAACCACAACATAGAATGCTAAAGCTGTTTTTTAAACGTTCTATTTATCTATGAAGACGTACGCTTATGTGTTTGTATTATAAGAAAATGGACTTTAATAACGCAGAGTAAACTTAAGTTTTTACTATAGCACTGTTGCCTTGCAATAAAAAAATATAAATTCGATTTATTCAAAAAAACAATAGATCACCAGTGACAAATGGAACTTTTTGAAACAAATTTTTATATCTGGGTCAATAGAAAATACTAAACAAACTCTAGTTGACATTTAAGTTCTTTATTTGAACACTGAAGATGAAGAGTGAATAACTTACCCATTTCTTATTTATGTTCTTTGTTGGTGTGCTATATTTTTACACTATAGGTGTGTTCGTTTAGGACACGCGCCAAAACCAAAAATGACAGAAGGTAATTCCAGAGAATTCATTATTCTGTGCTATTAATATAATGATCATTCCAGTCGAAGCAGAAAACGCGCGCGCACTCGTTCCCGTCCATGAACCGGCAGAAGCGGCAGTTCATCCACGAGCTGTGCGAACACTTCGGCTGCGAGAGCGTGGCCTACGACGCCGAGCCCAACAGGAACGTCGTCGCCACCGCTGACAAGGAGAAGGTATTCATCATCATCAACCCATATTCGGCTCACTGCTGAGCTCGACTCTCCTCTAAGAGTGAGAAGGGTTAGGCCAATAGTCCACCACGCTGGCCTAATGCGGATTGGCAGACTTCACACACGCAGAGAATAAAGAAAATTCTCTGGTATGGCGGTTTCTTTACGATGTTTTTCTTTACAGTTTGAGACACGTGATATTTAATTTCTTAAAATTCACACAACTGAAAAGTTAGAGGTGCATGCCCTACACACAATGATCACTAGATCGTGACTCCACTCAAGGTCATTCTCTGTCATTCTAGTGTCTTATTTTGGTTACAGTTTGATTTTTTAATTAAGTTGACGTGACAAATATTGTGAATCATACACAACCTTTGTTCGATTTTGATTTTCTTATTTTTGTTATCCACTTTAGAGTCTGCTAAAAATAATAATTATAACTATCGTTTTGGAGTATCTTCGCGAGTAGTTTATTGGACTTTGCAATTGCACGTTGTAGAGTCAACATCTCCTGAGGATACTCCGGTTTGGGGGTGAAACGTACGTAGAGAGTATTTTGTCGGACCTGGGTGACGTTGTCGCATGGGTTCGTCGATGATAGCAAAATAAATAAAATCATTATATAATAGTTTATTGGAGTTGTAAGGGGTTAAAAAAAACTTGCTTGTTCTCCAGTCGTGGTTGCCAGCAATGAGTGTACTGGAGGTGCTGGCGCGGGAGGCGGGCAAGCGCAAGGTGCCCGGCCCAGTGCTGCGTACGCCGGCGCAGCACGCACCGGCAACGTCCGCGCCCGCGCCGGTCACTGCGACGGCTTCCAAGTGAGTATACACTTCACAGCATAGCTGGAAATGGGATTGGTCCCGCGAAGATCAAAATAACCAAACAAGTGCGAGTCGGACTCACCCACTGAGGGTCCGTTCAAATAAATTTTCGTCATCAATCATTATAATAATTAAAAATCTGTTTAAGCTTGTGCCAATGAAACTCTTTCATACGATATCCCACATGACACGGTTGACTCAACTCAAAATTTGGACTGTCATAAAATTTTTGTTATCTAATTCGTTATCAACACATATTTGGCTCACTGCTAAGCTCGAGTCTCTTCTCAGAATGAGAGGGGTTAGGCCAATAGTCCACCATGCTGACCCAATTTGGATTCTTCACACACACAGAGAATAAGGAAATTCTCTGGTATGCAGGATTCCTCACGATCGAAGGAGGGTGAAGGAAATATTTGATCGGTTAATTCGTGTCGTCATGAGCTGAGATAGTGCAAAGTGTTCCGTGAGATACGTGGGGAGTAGTGGGAGACCGAGTGCTGGCGACCTCTCGAGCGGTCTATCTCATTCTTGTCGTGGAATTCGATTCGTCCTTTATTGGATAACTAGCGGACGCCTGCGACTTCGTCCGCGTGAAAGTCGATGTAAACTTTCATCTACCCCTACCCTACCTTACCCTACCCTACCCTACCCCTACCCTATTCATTAAGGCTGCACACGCGACGGAAGCTTAAAATATGGAGTAACTTCTCCCGTTTTCCCAACATTTCCCTTCACTGCTCTGCTCCTATTGATGGTAGCATGATGAAAATATATACTATAACCTGCCCAGGGGTATGAAGAACAATTGTACCAAGTTTCGTTAAAATCCGTAGAGTAGTTTTTGTTTCTATTACGTACAGACAGACAGACAGACAAAAATAATACAAAATACAAAATGAAGGTACGGCTTCACTGTTATCAGAAGTGGGATTTAGTTTATTTGTTTTATTAGTTTATATGTTTTTTCTATCAACAGATCCTCCGGTGGCTGGGCCACACTTACTTCAACAAACGCGTGGGCTTCTCGCAGTCAAGCCAAACAACCGGCGAAAGTGGAACAGAGGCAGGAACCCAAGATAGACTACTTCGACAACCCGCCCGATAACTAAACTAGGTCAATTCTGACCAGATGAGTGCATACTTATATTTATAACTCATAGTATATTCTACATTGGAATACATATTGAGAATGACATTAATGGTAGGTGTCCACTAATCCCTCAGACCAATTATTGTATAGGACCTGCCTCGCTAGAGGTTACTTTTCTGTCAAAGTATATGATCAACGATCTAATGCGATTATAAAAACTGTCTCTGTAGAATCAATGTTATATAGTTGTAATCGTGTTCGTCAGTTAAAGAGCTCCGTAAAAATACCTTTTTGTGTAATTGAATTGTGTAAAAAACGCGCAAAAACTTCAAGTTTAGTATAAGATATATACCAAATCTAAGCTCGTTTTCCTCAGAAAATGACAGACAATTTTGTTCGTGACTATGAGTGCGATACAGGTCCTTCTATAATTGGTCTGAGACTAATCCGCATCGAACGGTACACCTGTGGTGGACACCTGCCGTAATGCAATCGGTGAATGATGAAATTTCTTGAACTTTGTGTATTTATATACTCTTAATGTATATAATAATCATCATCATCATCATCATCATCATCATCATAAATTATGGTTTATTTTGGACTTTGGACGATTTAAGGTATGTATACATTTTAACCGCCATCTTTCCAAATTACTATGACCTAACCTCAATAGGCTTGGTGACACTTTTTTAATTTATGTTTTTGAAAATACGAGCCAAAACGCCTGTCGGCCATGACAGCATATATTTCAACTGACGTCACTATAATAAATCCCATAGAAACGGAGCGTTTGTATGGGGCCCTCTGGTCACGATAGACTCTGGCTCTATGGTAAGCTTAAATACCACTATTTTACTTTATAAATCTTCTATCACTCAATTCAACTTCAATCACTAAAGAGTTATTTTATAGTAAAAAAGAGATGGTTCAAATTTGTATGGAGGCTAGACCCGGTCTGTGTACAAAGGCTGAAATATAAGAACAGAATATTAAATTACAGTTTGGATCGTGCCGCGTTGCAAGAACCAGCTCATGACTAAGGGCCTCGTATGGGTTCGAAATTAGTCTGATATACTCCGATGTTGTATCACGTGAGGTTTAGCCGTGTTTGGAAATTAATAAATATGAATAAAACTGACGATAGTTTAAATTCTAAAATATATTTGATTATTCAAATCCTACTAATTCACTTTTTTATTTAACGAAATTAATATTTATTCTCTCAAAAAATAAATGCAACATGAATACAGATAATATGTGGATTGATTTCATTCATACATTCATTCATTGTTTTTTTTGATAAGACTCACTAATTGTCAAAAGTACATTCAACAAATATCTAAAACGGCGCCATCTTGTAATATCATATGATTGTATCATATTATTTTGTTTGATTTATTGATTACTTTTAATTTTTACTAAAATACCTGTATTTTTTAAATTTTAACGATATGTGTATAAACCTGACCTGAAATGGATCATCTCCGTTGGGCTATAGTTTGTTTTTGTAGCACATTGACTCATTAAGAAATTAATTTTGGTAATTCTCTACATTTTGATACGAAACATTTATTTATTTATTTATTCACATTAATAATAATCTATACGTAGCTAAACATTGTTTTCTAAATAGCATAATTTCTGCTGAGTATATATAAATATGTTGGTTGTATATTTTTGTCATAATTTTTATAAATGTACATAAAATATTTGTATTACATCAACGCGATATATAAAAGCTCCGCGAATGCAAAGGTGCTATATTGCTCAAGTGTTTATATTACAACTATAGCGATAACATGCGACCAAGTGAAGAGAATGGACAAAATGTCGTCCAATGGCAGCGGAATTGTCCATGTCTCATCTCTTTCCTCCCTAAGCAATAAAAGAGATAGCGGTATTTCCGGTTGCACCGCCATTGGTTGAATAGGGAATACCCATATAGTAATATCTAAAAAAATCTTGATACTTTAATAATAAAATCATTATTTTATCAAAAAAGTGTGCTACAATGTTCTATGACATTTTTAATTCATCTTTATTTTATCCCCACTGGAGACAAGCAAAGATCGATGACCATACAGCATGAGATTTACGATATTTTTGAAGACTTATTTGTTAAGCTTGTTAGTAACAGAAAAAATATAATACAAATAAAAAATAATAGAGCTTCAAATGTTACTTCGCCGCTTTGGTACACTGACGGCAAAAAAAAAGTTTTTTTCTTCATGAAACATACTTTTATTAAGCCAGATCCTTTTTTATTCATCATATTATTATTATCTCCATATACTTTTATACGCGGGTATACCTGGGTTCCCGAGGCCGACGTTGTATCGGTCGGTGAAAGTTCCCTTTGTCTATTTCTCTGCAAGAGATTATGTCTTTGGTCGCACGTTAGCACTCCTGAAAGTGTTGCACTCATCTGAGTCATATCATATAAAACAACTTACATGTGATCTCAGTGTAAAATGAATCAAATAAAATCAAAATTATATAATTTTATTAATTACACCATGTATTTAGAAATATTCTCAATCTGATATCACGTGTGAGTTGATGTTATAACTTGTAGCGTCAATTTTTATATATCTTTACTTTATTAGTAGTGTAATGAAATATACATTGTTTAGGATATGTACATATACAGGATGTCCTAAAAATAGTACACACCCTACACTCCTACAGGATAGCTGAATCAAGGTCTATTAAAATAACGAAATACATATTCTATCAATATTAAAAAAATCTCAATAACTTAAAAACCACTAAAATTGCGGCTAACATATTATATTTAGTTTTTTTAGTAGGTCTTGATTTCAGCTATGACCCTGTAGAGTATGTCGTGCTATTTATACCCCCCGTGCTATTAGGACCCCCTGTATGTAATATTATAACTTTCCAATAATCTGTTGTATATTGAAGCTAGCATATCTCTGAAAATGCGATTTCATGAAAAAATTGGTTGCGCGATGACAGTTGATAACGTGTATGTGCCGGATATGACGTCATATTTCATTAATCAAAAGAAATAATTTATAAAAATCCATATTGCATAATATATAGATTATATGAGAATCATCCTTCATGAAATGTATAATACAAATTGAATCAGTAGTTAGAGAATCTCACTTAAGGCAGGTAGAATACAAAACCTTCTTTTTTGAATTCAGGTGAAAATAACAGGTTATTGTAAAGTAATTATACTCTGTTGCTTGCATTGATTCAATCGTAGACAGAGAAATAAACAGACAACATCCATTCCCTCAAAAAAGAGAACTCTTGTGCGGACTCTGTATGTCTGTAAACAAGAATATTTAGCATCAGACACAATGATAATTAAAACAAGTTTGACAGTTGTGAGGCAGTTACGTATTTGAAAAAAATGAGCAAATCAATTGGGATGATGAAAATATAGCAAGCAGCAGTAAATCAAGTTGTGTCAAATTACAAGTAAATAACCTATTTTAGCTTTGAAATATATTGCTGAAAAAATGGTTTAGTAGTAGTGTGGGGATGTCAAAAATATGAATCTGAATCGCAACGGTCAACGGTGCGTCAATCACTTGTCTATTTAGTTATCTGTCTACTCTATGTTGTAATCATGTTTGATATAAGAAATCATATGTTAGACATTTAACTTATACAAAAAAAAAATAGGTAAACAAGGTTTTTCTCTATTATAAATTAGTTCGTGCGCTAAGCAATTTTCACAATGTTATTAAACCTTCTATGTATATCTAAATAATTATTTTATCTGACAACATAATACATTCGCGCATTGTGTTTGATTTAACGCAAAGTCACTTACCAACACGACGTAACGTCTTTTGCCGCCACGGAACGTAGGTAGAAAAAGTAATAGATAAATAGATAGCATCCGTCGCATTCTTTAAAAAAAGATAACATCATATTCGTGGACTCTATAAAGAAATAAGCCCAATCGATGTAATACAATTATAGTGTGCGCGCAGCGTTTTTTCAGACCCATAAAAGGTCCATCAATTTTGACAATTATTGTCATTCAGTGGTCGATTTTATGCTTTTATTTAAACAATCAGTTCAATTCCTACAGTTATAACTGTATAGTTTCAATCGAAATCGTTAAAAATATCTACTTATCGTCTAAAATCCAGCATTCATAAATATTAAACCCTTATCTGTCATTAGTGCTATGAAATAAATTATAGATAATGTTCACAGTGACACATTCCAATAGGTTGCCTAGTGAAATTGCGACCACACACATCTTTCATACAAAATTTAGGAAACCATGAACCAGATCAAAGGCAACCTAATACAGTTAAATTAAGCATAAAATAAGCTTTCGTTTTAACAAATTAGACTACTAAATAACTGATGAGGGTATATAAATAACATTACTTAACTATTGTTGTATGTTTTTATTTGGCAACCCCACAGTTGCAGTTGTAAAAGCAAGGTAACCTTTGAACCTTACTTTATCGATTATTTTTTTGATATATTCTATTAACTAGTTCTTTTTTTAATTAACCAATAAGGGCATTAAATAAATTAAAAATAATAATCATTTAATACTGTTCGGCCGCAATTTAACTAGACAACCCAGAGGCGTCTTTACGTATACCGACGCGTTTACGCATCGCACCCGGGCGCCGCGATCCCAGGGGCACCCCGAGCGCCACTCGCCTCGTGGGATAAGATTTATTTCTTATCTCAATTAAATGACATATATTTTTTCCTACACGGACGATTTATTAACTGAACAGTCTGTACAATTAAAACTGCAGGTCTGTAGCCTACATTATAATGGATGTGTTTCCCAGCATGGGGTAGAAAAATCCTTGAGTTTATTTTTTTTTTAATAAAAATATTTCATTTGTTATCTTGGTGGTAAACTTGCTCCAATATAATCATTGATACACCTACTTCCTATTGAATAAATTAAAAAGAAATATGTGTTCAGCACAAAAGTAGATAAATTCGGTGTATGTATAGTGTTTAATGGGAAACTTATTTAATCATTTTCTAAGAAAAAAGAAACCTAGAATAAGATTTTTTAATAGTTACAACGATTGTATACATTTAATTATTATCATATATTAGTTACTGTATTACATAAAAGTAATAACTGCAGGTAAGCGGCTAACTGTCAAAATCTAACCCCTAAACCACAATGTAAAATTGATACCAAAATTATTGTGGTGACATATTACACACGATGTAATACATATTTTTGATTCGACTGCCGGGCATTAAAATAAACTATGGAAATGCCTAAATTTCTAATTTTCAAAATTAATGAAATTTTTACTTCTACTAACGATATCTCAAGTCGGCTTCAATATTTCGATCTGAAATTCCAATGTAAAATACTTCCAAGTAATTCTGCGATGAATGAGATGAATCTCTTATTGTTCATAATATACAGAATGGCGAATGTTCAAAAGAAATATTTATGAAACTTTGTACCTACTTATTTTTCAAGTTTAAAATTCATAACACAACTTTTTGAATTTCTTATTTTTATCAAAACAATATGAAAGACCAATGTATAAAGAAGTGTTGTGTATCGTGAAACTTATCGTTGTTAAGAACGAACTTTAACGTGTTATTTTTATTAATTTACAGACAATATACAATACAGGGCCTAGTGGCAGTTTGATACTTTTACCGTCACGTAACGTAAACGCGAATTTCTAAGGAATTGAAACAGCGCCATCTAGTGGCACTACTGCACAACTGTTTCAATTCCACATAAAATTTGCGAAAACGTCAACGTGATAGTAACAGTATGAAAATATTGAAAACTCCCACTAGGGAGTATTTGTACGTCAACACAGTACAAGCACAGTGTTGACGTAGAAATGTCAATTTATTACTATTTATGATCAATATTGCGTTGGTTCTTAGTTTCAATTTGCTTGTATTAAAATCGAAGTGAAAAGCAGCACGGAATTTACACACCTAATAATGCTATAATATTTACTTCTATATAAATTACTAGCGGACGCCCGCGACTTCGTCCGCATAAATTTCGACGTCAACTTTACTACTACCCCTACCCTACCCTACCACTACCCCAACCCTACCCTACCCAACCCCTACATCTACCCTACCCCTACCCTACCCCAAACCTACCCCTACTCTACCCCTACCTTACCTACACCCTACCCCCATCCTACCCCTACCCTCCCCGTACCCTATCCCTTTCCTACCCCTATCTCAACCGTACCCCTATCTCACGCCTATCCTACCCCTACCCTACCACTTCCCTATCCTACCCGTACCTCTACCCTACCACTACCCTACCTCTACCCCTACCCTACCACTACCCTAAACCCGGCCCTAAACCTACCCTACCCCTACGCTTCCCTACCCGTACCCTACCCTACCCTGTAACTTCTCTATCTTACTCCTACCCTTAGCAAAATCGGTCCAGTCCTTCGAGAGTAGTGGTATGACCAAGAGAAATAGAGACTTCTATGCTAATATAAAGAGGTAACGTTCGTGTGATTGTAGGAGGTAATCTCTGGATCTACTGGACCGATTTGGAAAATTGTTTTACCAATAGAAAGCTACGTTATTTGCGAGTGTCATGTCATATGTTTGATCCCCATATTCACACGGGAACGGGAACTACGTAAATGAAAGCGCTGGGCGTCATATAGCGGAATTTCTGCGTCTTTTAGAAATTTTGTATTATCTCCGCAACTATTGAAGTAATTAACATACTGTAAAGGGCAAATCTTATCTCCATAATATCCTTGTGATTATTAAATAATTTATTTTAATAAGGATTAAAGTTTAGTTGTATAAATAATGACGTAAACCTAAGTATATAAAATTAATAATTTTTAAAACACAAAAGGTACTATATCTGCTAATATATAGAAGATAGATATATGGTGTCGCGGACTTTTTTGTAGAACTTTTAAAGATACATAAAGTTTCCATACATTAATTTCAATTTTACACAATAGTTAAGGCAGCGCATGCGAATAAGTCTGTTTAAGATGATTTTCAGTCCGACCTGTATAACAAAAACTGTGATAACTCGGCTAATATATATGATACCAATATAAAATATAGCCTATAGCACTCCCCGATAATGTAGCATTCTACTGGTGAAAGAATTTTTAAAATCGGACCAGTAGTTTTGAAGATTACCCCATTTAAAAAATGTGACAAACTTACAAACTTACAAACTTTACCTCTTTATAATATTAGTATAGATAAGTTTACTTTACGTCATACTTAAATCTGCTTATAAGAATGAACGTGATATTTTGTAGGTCGTGAAAACGGAACAGAAACCGTTGTCCTAAACAACTATTCTAAACATTCTCGTGGTTTGCTTATGAATTATATTTATATATTATGTTCCTTTAGCCTGTAGCCACAATCAATGTAAAATATTAATTATTTTAGATTAATAAATGTAATAAGATCAATCTCGCAAAGAAAGGAAACAAATCCTCTGATGGGGTATTTTTTGGTCCTTCGATCCGGATATCGGTTACTGTAATACAGTAACTATACTCAACAATATTATATATTTGATGTAATTATTTTTGTTCTCATACTTAACGCTGCACAGAACATTTATATTGGGTTATACTGTGTACTTCTATTTATTTTTTTTAACATTTCCTTCCATAATGTTTTATAGTTAACCTGTTATTAAAATATGAAAAGGGTTATTCTTATGAGTAAAATAGATATTATATATTATATACCTACATAATAAATATACTTGCATCATAAATTATTATCAGTTGTATTGTACAGTCGGTATGTGTAATAAAGTGTTACATATTTGTTAAATTTCTTTTATTGAATACTCATTTTCCTTCATCGAAAATTCACATCACAAAATAAGAAAATAAATACCACGTGTCTTAAAACACGTGATATTTAATTTCTTATTTTGTCTTCTGTAGATTCTACTACGAATTTACAACTAGCAATCCTTGAAAATATTTGAAACTCACTGTTTGTACCTATCTGATATGTCGAAAACATAAACAAGTTCAAAGAAACTATTTTTTATTAGGGAAATATCACTGTACTGCAGTTATATAAATAATTGCACAGCTTTTAATGGCCTACACTGGTGCTCTAAAGTCTAGATAGTTTTGCGGTACATTTGAGTCTAGACCAAAAACATCAAAAATTATTTCTAAACTTTGGGTAGGTACCTATACACTGTAATGTTTTGAGCTTTGCCAATGGTAATTAGAACTACATATACCTTCATTCATATGTTAATGTAAATAATATAATAGAGGAAAGATTTGATTGTTTGTTTGCATTAAATAAGGCTCATAAACTACTAAACCGATTTAAAAAATTCTCTCACTGTTGGGAAGCAATACTATCCCCGAGTGCTATAGGCTATATTATATCCCCGTATTCCTACGGGAACAAAAACCGGATGAAAGGAAAGATGGACAAATTTTAGACTGAATATATTGCACAGTAATTTAATCTTGGATATCTTGCAGAATACTTTCCATATATCGTGCAAGCTGTAACAGCGGCTCTGCGACATCTCGTAGACATCGACACGTACAGACACGTCTGTCTGAAACTTTAGTTCTCGAAAATTCCACGGGCCATATACTACTGTTGGATTTTCCGCTTGATGTCTGTCCTCGTAACGGTTTTGTGACGTTATTCCACGGTTCACTCTTTCTGCTGTATTTAATATCATTTAAACGGTTTTCTAAAGAATAGTCATAATGTTGTTGCAATTTATTCTCAGACTGGTACTCTCTGTTGGGTAGCCAACGCAATTTTCGAGGATGTTTCCTTTTGCGATGCTGAAAAAATGGGCAAATTGAGAACCTCCTTTTTTTGAAGTTAAAATGGCAATCATGCTTGGGTTATCAATCACGTTGACATACATACAGTTAAAATATATTAATCTTGAATAGGTCCTCACTAGGAACTCGAGGAGATATTGCTCCTCTAGTATATAACAATATCTAAAAACTAGCCAAGGCCCCGCGGTATCACCCGCGTAATTTTCGACCCCCGACCGCGTAAGAAGACGGGGTTACAGCCTATTTATTTATTTGGACCACCAACAAAATTATATGAACACATACAAAATATTTTACAAATAAGGGTAGCATAACACATATAATTTTACTTATAGGTAGCCACAGCATGCAAAAAGTATAGGTCGTACGAATAATAGGAATTAAAATTGACAAATAGAAAGAAAAAAACAAAATATAAATTTGAATTTACACATTTTGACAAAAACCAAAAGAAAAAAATTAAACGAGAACTTTAAAATTTTAAAATTATAAGTGGAGAGAGAATTACAAGGCTTTCTAGTGGTAAAAGAAATCGGTTCAGTAGATCCAAAGATTATATCCCACAACACCTTAAATCACCTCTTAGTAGTACATCTATTTTATAAAATATTAGTATAGACAGGTACCTTATTACTTTCGTGTGTATGCGCTTTCTTGTACTGAACTGATATAGATTTTTTCGGTGGACAATCTACTGTATTACTTGCAAGGCATTTGTTACTTTCAACAGACACGAAGGAGTCACTAGGCGCAAATTTTATAGGGGAAACGTAGGGCTGCAAAATATTACCTAAAATTTAATTATGCTAATTTAAGAATAATATAAAAATTAATCCTTATATCCCTTGGTTACGCCATCACGCGTGATCGGCTGAACCGATTTCATTAATTTTTTTTATGTGTTTGTTGTTGTCAGGAGAAGGTTCTCATGACAAAAAAAAATTTAAAATTTAAGGGGTAGGGGGTAGGTAGTATGGTAGTGGTAGGGTATAGGTTGGGTAGGGGTAGTTAAAGTTTACTTCGAGTTTCACGCGGAAAAAGTCGCGGGCGTCCGCCAGTTTAAGAATAATTTGTACAAAATGTTATTGCAAGTATAGTCCCATTGAATCGGTGGAATCGGAACGTGCAATAATAAATAGCATCGTGCATAAACATTTAAGGAAATTATAGGAAAGTATCCTACACTCAGCATCGATGTATACCTACTGGTATGTAAAGACTGTACCGTACACTCTGTCTAGCCGTTATTCAGTGATATCTGCAAACTTATCCATATCATCATCATCATCATCAGCTGATAGACATCCACTGCTGGACATGGGCTTCTTGCAAGGACTTCCAAGCACAACGGCCTGGAGCTGCCAGCATCCAGCGGCTCCCTGCATCCCATCAACCCATATCACGACGAAATAATTAGATCGTTTAACAAGTTGATGTATTGTTGATGTAGGTAGGATGATTCCTGTAATACAATATGGTCATTGACTCACACATTTTATTGATCCCACGTCGTAGTACATCGCATAACAGAACAGCTATCATGATCTGGGAGCTATATTCGTTGTAAAAATTACCTAATTAAAAAATATATACTTTGGTTATAAAGTTCCATGCAAATTAATTGATAGAAAATAAATAATTTAACAATTTTACCGTGATTAAATTGAACTGTTTTGTAAGCAAAAGCAACCAGCTTAGCCCAGGTCGGAAACAGTTCTTTATCGTATTTTGGACTTAGTTTCTTATCTTCCTTAACAGTACTAAACGTGTCAGAGGATTCGCACTGTTCAAATATGTCTAAACTGTCGTTAATAGGCAAATCATCGCTAAGTTTAGTCAACTCCTCCAAATATTCGATGTTTTCTTTAACAGTTTCGAGTTGTAAGTCTATATTGTCGGCAATATTTTTCTTAACGACGTCTAGTTCGCCCTTGACATCGTCGGCTAAATTGATGTCGGGACAAATATTTTTAATAACGCTTTCGTCGTCATATTGCCATTTATCATCCGTGCTTTTAAAATCTTCACAGTTTCTGCTGGTCAATGAGTTAGTGCGGCTGATATTACCAAAATCGTACAATTCGTCGTAAAGTCCGCAGAAGCTTTCACAGAGGTCGTCGTTGTCCACGCTCGGGGATGTCCTCGGAGCAGTTTTAACGGTTCTGTTTATTTTCGATTCGCTGCTGCATGAACCGAATTTACCGCAAAGATTGCGGCGCGCACGTCTCTCTTTTATTTCCTGCTTCAAAAACTTGTCTTGATACGATTTATTCTTTAACATCTGAGCAGCGTCTAGTTGATTTTTTTCTAATGATTTATATTGTTCGTACAAATACCAAGATCGGACGCGGTGACATTTTTTGCGTGTGGTATCCAAATCTAGAAACCCCATTTATGTTTAGTTAGTTTAAAGAAGCCTCTTTTTATAGATAGACGGTTTAAATACTTACCGAGAGAGTCCAGAAAAGCCATTCAAAAGAATGTCAGGAATATTTTAATACCAAATTGAATTCAAAATTTTTGATGAAATTTTCTCTTCATATCAATGTTTTTTCTTTGACGTATTATATAAAAATAATGTTAACCATAGTCATTTTTAATCTATTGCTTTTGACACAGCAGCATATATCCTCTTTTATACAAGCTGTGAGTACAAGAACCAATATTATTGATCTCAGCCCCATATATACATAGATAGGTGTCAAAGCTCAGCCCTTTATTATGAAATCCGGCATAAGAAATATATACCTACCCTCATCATGCCCTCATCTATTATTCAAACAACATTAACATTAACACATTGCACATAGGTTGCCTTCGTTGCCTTAAGTAATGTTATTTATATATATCAATAATTTATACGTCAGTAATTTAGTCGCCTTATTTTTTTCAAAAGAAAGCATGAATTTATGCTTCATCATCATCATTATAAACCCATATTCGGTCTCAGAATAAGGGTTAGTCCACCACGATGACCATAAGCGGATTGGCAGATATCACACACGTAAAGATTTGAGAAAATTCTCAGGTATGTAGGTTTCCTCACGGCGATTTTCCTTTGAGACACGTGATTTACAATTTCTTAAAATTCACATAACTGAAAAGGGAGGTGAAAACTGACCCGGACCGGATTTGAACCTACATCCTCTGGCAAAGGTCCACTTGGCTATTGGCATTTTATGCTTAATTTAAGTGTATTAGGTTGCCTTTGATTTAGTTTATGGTTTCCTAGATTTTATATCAAATCAAATCAAATCAAAAATCATTTATTTCAAGTAGGCTCAGTTTACAAGCACTTTTGACACGTCAGTTGACTATTTGTAAAGATTCTACCACCGGTTCGGAAGGCAGGTTCTGCTGAGAAGATACCGGCAAGAAACTCAACAGTTGCTCTTTTGAAAAAGTCATACAGTATTATAATTTACAATTGATAACAATTACTGTTTACATTTCTTATAGTTTTACTTTCTGTGTGAAGGTGGAAGCTGATCCAACGGCCTCCAAGCATCTTTATTGCATAAGCATCTTTATTTATTGTATGAAAATGTGTTTGGTCGCATTTTAACAAGGCAACCTATTTGAAATGTGTCATTTATTTCTTATCACTAATGAATAACAGTTATAAGTGTACATTTCTAATGCAGGACCACTTCGTCGACATTTTAAATAAATTTTTGGTTTTGCGGGTTTGGGCAAACCCATGATATGTTTATACTTATGGTAGAAGCCCCAGATTAGTCCAGCAGGTATATGGAATAGTCCATTTCTCGAGAAAAGCTTTAGGTTACTTAACATCACAATACCTAGTCTAAATAGTCAAAGTGAAACATCGATTCTATAGACGCAGTTTGTATGACGTTTGATCATGATCAAATAGTTTTGACAGAGGGATACGGATAACCTCTAGCGAAGCAGGTGCTATAGAAGTAGTTAATTGGTCTGAAAATAATACGCCATTTCTATTTTATGTGTTTTAATAATATATTACATAATTAGTAATAGATACGTGATCAAAGATATTTTTAATAAAAGAAAATGGCGCCGCCCGCCGGCTGTCGACTATATCCTGGATTGGTTTGCGAGGAGTGTACTCCAGAGTTCATTAGTTTCACGCTGAAAGGCGAATTACGTTCCGTAACGCCTCCCCGCTTCATTGGATGACCCTGGAACGTAATAATAATAATCTTGATCACTTGATTTTCATACCTGACTATTGAAGTTTCAAAAAAAAAACACATTAATATTTACACAGTTTGCAATATTGTGATTTTAGGGATCAGCGGTAACGTAGGGACGCTGCGGCAGGGCATCACGCAGCGTTAGTACAACCGAAGCTATTTCCGAGACTTTTTTTGAATTACTATGTATGAAAACATGAAAATGTTTATTTTTTTGTTAAAAAAAATATTATAGTCTGGCAAATTCGTTAATAACACTCACATGATATGCGGGCGACAAGGGGAAAGAATGCGCGGGTGTGAAATCGTGCGTGCGGGGAAGTGACGTGCATCAGTCGTGGGTTTTTCATTCATCGCTACACGCACCCCGGCTCGCGCGCTATATTGGGAGTGTTACGAACGAAGTAGCCAAGCACGTAGCAAGTACTCCCGAGCACCCTGTATAACTTTATGTACGCGCGTATCGATAGCGGCAGCTTATTTCCGAGACGTCATGAAATTTGCATCGGACTGTACTATAACTTACCAACGACACAGGAACTTCTGGTAATTTATCAAATGTGTTCCTCAATCGTCGCCATGTTTCACATCCAACTGTTTCTGGTTGTAAATACAAGTCCTCTTTGTCTGCAAAACGTTCCGTTGAATGATTGTAGGTCGCTGCCAGGACTATGTCCAGACTGTCTTTCGGTAAACTGTAAATACCAATTTTTATTTTCAGTAATAGCTTGTAATACTGCTAAATTTTAAAATAGAAACAAAAGAACAAAATACAGATTAAAGATTCGTCTCCCTCCGATCGACGAGCGAGACCAAAAAATCTTATTATTTTGATCTAAAACACCTTTGGTCAAAAAGTACAAAATTTTATTAAATACTATATCCACTAGAAATCTTCGATTTTTCATCGTAATCGATACTTTCGGTGCTGGCGATATGTCGTCATTATCAACCCATATTCGGCTCACTGCTGAGCTCGAGTCTCCTCTCAGAATGAGAGGCGAGAGGGGTTAAGCCAGTAGTCCACCACGCTGGCCCAATGCGGATTGGCAGACTTTACACAAGCAGAGAATTAAGAAAATTCTCTGGTATGTATGTTTCCACACGATATTTTCCTTTACCGTTTACCGCTGGCGATATGATTCGCTATAATTTACTGACTATCCTACATCCCTCTGGTCTCAATACAACTTAAAAGTTTAGTGAATTAAAAGAGAGAATCCATGACGAATCTAGAATGTCTGTTGGTACCAAGTTCGTACATTAATTAAATAGGAATAAAATTAGTCGTTCTTCCAAAATGCGTTAGCACACCTAGTTATTAAAAATTTTATTATACGTTATATATGAAATAGCTTACAAAAAAGGATGGTAAAAACTTAGTTTTCTAACGCTAGCTAATGTGTGATGGGAAAAGAGACGAGAGCCTGCAGGAACGCCGTGTTTTTCTTTTGTAGAAAGTACAATTTCTTTCGTTAGTTCCCCTTCTTTCTGTAAGTCTGGTAATAACTTTTTATTTCTAATCTGTTTTATTCCAGTCATCGTATTGCGATAAGTTGTTTGATATATATACAAATTACTTTCTTAATTTTGAATTGTTTCTAAAATGGAAGTAACTATTGGGCATCAAATAAAATAAACAACCGAGGGGTCGAGCGAGGACATTGCCATGACAACCATAGTAAAATGACAACTTAGTCATAGACACAGCAGACAAAGTAACCAGAGTGAGTCTTTACAAGCAACGTACTGAAACCGGTGAAACCCATTAAAAAAATAAACGTCACGCGTCTCCTTGACTACCGCATATACAAACTTTTTTCATAATTTGTATTTTAAAATTTAACACTAACCTATGATATCTATGCTAACAAAAATTACGTAAATTATTTTAATAATCAATAATTACCAATAAAAAATACTCCATCTTTTTTCATTCAACTTAGTCCTTTTAAACTTGACCGGTAGACGAAGAAAGCTCTAAATCGGTGACCAGTCCATATTTATTTTAATGTTCATTAAATGAGTTTAATTGGGCGACTTTTTATAAGTTTCTAAATTAATTGATTGCACAAAAAAAGTATAATTTAAAAAAACAACTTTAATTTCATCATAAAACTGTCTTGAATCTTGAGAATGAGGAAATGAAATGGAAAAAATTGGAAATTTAAATATTACTTAAAAATGCCGCGATAACGACATTTTTTTAAATTGCTATTACGGCTCCAGGTTCCAGCCCTTAAAACAATAAATATTTTTTAACAAATTATTATACATTGAACAATTTTTTTGATATTTAAAACGTGGAAAGATGTACAGAAAATGTTAAAATCGGTAAAATGATTTTTTTAATGTTCTATTTACTCGGAGGATATGATATGATAAATCAGGTATTAGGGAGTTATAGTTCCTTAAATTTTAATGTCTCTGCCTGTCTCTGCTGTGTTCCACTTCCTTTCCATTCAATCGCGTATCCGGTTATGGTTTGCTGCAGAAATCTTCCGCTCTTTTTGACTCGCTGTCGCATTCATTTCATTCACTTTCGTTCGCATTCTTTCTCTAAACAAATGTCAAGAAAGACGCGTCACGCTGTTGTGCGCAGTTTGTTAATTTAATTGTGCCGCCATTTTGATTTCTGCAAATAGCTTTGAGATTACAAGATTTTACTGTGAGTTTAAAGCACGAATAACATCAAACTAAC
The DNA here is from genome assembly GCF_947172395.1 of Bicyclus anynana. NCBI lineage: Eukaryota > Metazoa > Arthropoda > Insecta > Lepidoptera > Nymphalidae > Bicyclus > Bicyclus anynana. Next base: position 2,799,756 of record NC_069093.1, on the reverse strand, counting down.
TCAAAATGAGTTACGGAAGGCCTCCACCTCGTATAGATGGCATGGTTTCACTGAAAGTGGACAACTTAACATACCGCACGACTCCTGAAGATCTGCGCCGCGTTTTTGAGAGGTGTGGTGATGTCGGCGACATATATATCCCACGAGACCGGTATACGCGAGAAAGCAGAGGATTCGCATTTGTCAGGTAATTACATTTCTGCCATATTCTTGGCTATTTCCTACAAGACATGAAGTCGTCATTCGCGTTATTTTGGAGGTTGTAACTTAACCCTAATTTCGTTGTAGATTCTACGATAGACGAGATGCTGAAGAGGCATTGGACTCTCTAGACGGGCGCATGTTGGACGGAAGGGAGCTCCGTGTGCAGATGGCTCGCTACGGGCGTCCATCGTCACCGTACAGGAGCCGCCATGACCGGCGTCGCAGGTATGTGACTCATTTGTTTTGTGCTATCATTGTGTAAGGTCATTTATAAATTACTCTAAAGTGGTTTATTCTCCACCACTCTGCTAGAGGTACAATTTATTCTCCCATACTTACAGCTGATGGTTTTTACGTGGAATGCTAAATCACTTGTGACACCTTTATGCCGCTTTGCAAAAATCATCCAAGAAGAATACTAATTTATCACTAATGTGTATTATAAATATACTAAAATATTCCTTGTTCTATATGCCTAGATGTGATAGCTCGTTCGTGCGAACTGAGTAATTTGTTAGTTACGAGGTATCACATCTAGACCGACTATATGATATGCAAACTTGAAAGTTGGTCTCCATCTATACTACAGCCCTACTCTATGTGTACAGTTTACCAACAAACAAATTAAAAATGAGGGTATCATAATTAACTTGGTCTTAAATTAATAAAAATAAACTAAATGAATAAACTAAGAACAATTATATATTGTAAGTATATATTAAATAACATGTTATAAACAAGTAATACATAATTTAAAAAAAAAGTGATGAAATGACGTGTGTTTTCCACCTTAATTTGTAATTTGTTTGTTGGTAAACAATACACATCAAGTTGGGCTGTAGTATAGTTAATAAAATGATTGTTGCAGTGTTTCTTACCAAACTCCTCCTTAAGGGCAGGATTTTTATGAAATTTTGTGTGCATATAGGAACAACCAATATTTTTTTCATACCCCTATAGGGATAGAGATGAAGTGAAAATAAATCAGATTTCACCTGCAAAGATCCGATTACTGTGGAAATTAGGGATAAAATATAACTTTGACACACTTGATAATGTGACTTGTATTGGTAAAAGAATTTTTAAAATTGGTTAAGTAGATTAACAGATTTCTCCCTACAACCTCAACTCTATAATATTAGTATAGATAAGTGGATGCATGAAACTTCTTCCTCAAGAACATTAGAATAACCTTTCATTGTATGTTACCATTATTAGAATGTATACAGCAAGCTATTCTTAACAGATATACATGATATGCCATGCTGTAGACCTCTTAGTAGATCTATATAACAATCTACAAATTCTAATCAACAGATTGCACAAAACCTTAACAAATTTTATACCTATATGTTCCTCATAAAGCACTATCTATTGATCAAAACACCACATGAAGAAGATAGGTTATCTGAAATTTTTGAGGATTATCATCAGACAGACGTGACATGGCGATTTGTTTTTTAATATGTTTAATTGGAATTCAGACAAGTGTCACCAACTATTTACATCATCATATTTTGATTATTTGACAAAATAACAATTTTATACATATACATTATTAATAAATACAAGTCCTGTTTTGCTGTACATTATAGTTTGTACTAAATTTGCTGCAAAACATTTATCAAACAGATTTTATAAATGATGCTGAATGTACAAATTGGCCCATTGCAATCCAGCAAATTCAGTGCAAACAAATTGTAGCTGTAAGTTAATGATTCAATTGTTACAGTTCTGCAGCAATGCAGTAAACGGACAAGCGAACAATCATGGTGCATGGTTTACATACTAAAATGAAACTAATTTATTATATCTGTGATGCTGTCTCTTTTAGCAACTCCCGTCGTCGCTCCAGGTCACGCTCGCGCTCCCGCCGTCGCTCGTACTCGCGCAGCCGCTCACGCTCCCGCTCGCGCAGTCGCAGCCGCTCCGACTCTAAGAGCTCCCGAGGGAGGTCTCGCAGCCGCAGCCACAGCCGTTCACGATCAAGGCATTGAAGCAATGTGTGAGTCTTTTCTTCTAAAATATTGTCAAGTAACTTGGCTGGTCTGAAGTGTGCTTTACATATATCTGTGCAGCTAAGCATGTGTATTGTGTTGTAATTTAAATTCTGGTTACTACTACACTCCACACATATTTACAGTCCTGAGACAATCAAATAATTTGTTTCAAACTATACCCAATATTTAAAATAATAGTACCTATTAATTATATACTTTCATAACAAATTTCAGAGATGCATTCACAGTATAGAAGCATAAAGCTATGTGAGAATAAGTATTTTATTTGGCCCTAGCAAACCTCCTGCATAGTTCTCATTCCCATTGTAATACAGGAATAAAATACAGCCCATGTTTGTCAAAGATAATGTAGGTTTCTAATGGTGATAGAATTTGTCAAATCTGTCTAGTAGTTTCAGAGCCTATTCAATTTAAACAAACAAACGGGCACACAAAGCATCAGACCTTTCCTCTCTGTAATATTAGTATAAATAGTTTGCTCTAACGTATATTTAATACAGAGGGATGGTCATTATGTAGAGCTAACATTCTTATTGATTTATAATGATAGTAAAATAATGTCAAAGATTAATGTTTTTAGACAAGTACATAAAAATTGTCAATGGACAACAGAAAATCATTCAAGTGGTGAGATAAATGCAAAGTCTGCCAAAAATTGCTATCATCAGATATACAGAGAATATATACAGTGTGTCCTATAAATAATGGTTAAAACGCAAATGGTAGATACACCATCAAATTATCTAAAACTAATCTGAATATTTCCAAAAATCCCAGGGTGATCAAATTATATTCTTATTTAGGATTTTTAAAAATTTTCATTCTTCAATCAGATGTTTCAATGCTGCTGAAGTTAAGATTTTGAAGGTCGGATTTTTGTTAAACATTACAGATTAAATTGCCATTAAACTACAATACTATTTTTGTAAATCATGATTTATTTGTTTTTGTACAAATGAAACAAACCATTTTGAAGTTGGAATGTGCACACTTTTAAATATTTTTTTCTTGTATTAAAAATTCAGCACCTTCCATACATTTTTACCAGCAACTTTGTGAATACAAAGAGTAGACACAAGTTTTATACCAATTTACAAACTTCGATAAGTGTACAAGTTTTTAATATGATGGTACACATCAGCTGCATACATTTTTTTACAGGACACCAAAAAAATATATAATTTAGTCACCATAGGGATTTTTGAAAAACTATTCAAATTAGTTTTAGATAACTAGGTGGTGTATAATATGTGGATATTGTGTTTGTGCTTATTGGAATGTACTAAGCTATAGATGTTCTATTTTTATGATGATAGTTTTGCTTTAGTTGTAGTTGTAAAGTAACAGGACTAGTGTTTGTGTACAGCATACTAAGCGGCTTAGTTCCTCTTATATTCAATGCAAAGATGTGGAATGCTCTTCCAGCTTCCATTTTTGCTACCACCTACATCAAGTCAATAGTGAATATTATATAATCCTCTAGGCAAGCGCGTTCTACCATAGGCTGCATCATTGCTTTCCATCAGGCACAATTACAAATAAGTTCTTGCATTTACTAAATAAAAAAAATCAGGCTGATATGATGATGATGATGTTTCATAAGAACCACTCATAGGCAGAAATTAGTTTGCTTTTGCATCATAATTTGCAACACATTCTGTTTCACGCACATGCATGTCTTGCTACTACAATCAAAGCAAACTCATCATAAAATAGTACATTTATATTTTAAAGTAATTATACTAGTAAAGTGTTATAATCTTTACAACAGGTTGAAGTACCTAGAGGCTGTGAAGTGCTGTTTTCCAGGCCTAGATGAGAATATGCAGCCATTCGCCAAGGTACTAGAACACACTAAACATTAGAAACCTTAGACTAACTATTGACATAACAGCAAACTTGCGAGAAACATCTAGCTTTAAGTTCTCTAATTATTGTAAAAGAAATAATTTTCAATTACTTCTGTTTTACTTTGTGTATTGCTTTTATATAAACAAGAAATTATAAACTTTACATTATCCATGTAGAGATAATTTTGCTAATAAAATGTATCCTAACTTTGCAAGTAAGTCAAGTCATTGTAAAAATGTTTTTTTTTTACTTAAGTGTACTACTGATACTAGAATTCAAAAATTGTATGTATTGTGTAATTAATCTACACTTAGTAATTGCCACAAGGCCATTAGGTGTCATTTCAGGTTTATATAATAAAAATCAGAAGTCAACAAATTGGTTAAATTGGGCATATTTATAGGACAACCTCGAGGAGCGGTAAATAAATGTAAAATCGTGATTTTTTTTTATTAGTACAATAAATACAGCCCTGAACAAATTTTATTAATGTAATGTGTTAATATTATTAGATATTAAGAATTGATTTACTGTCTTGTTTTCTTTACTTAACTTCATTTTACAACAATGTAACAATATTAATTAAAGTGTTGGTATGCTCAGGGCATTGGAGTATGCTGGGAGCGAGGCAGTTTGCGGGGAGGGGGTTATTGCGGTTTGCTGACAACTGCTGAATTGCTGTTGTTGCAGAGCATAAGTTATGAGTAAACTTTATATTTTTACTGACAAAATATGACCACACAACTGTGTAGGTATTAATGATAATACTAAACCCTATATCAGTAGGATTAAATAATCATTGTTTGTTTCACACTTATCCAAATTGTAATGCACACAAAATGAAGTAGATAAAATATATGATTATAATGTTAAACATTTCAGTAAAAAAAACTTATCAAAACCTTTGACTGTTTAGACTATGGACCTGTTTCGCACCCAAATTCACCAACAAAGAAGTCTGTCGTTTTTTGAGGGGGAGGAGGTAAACTCACACATCGGAAATATTTAACACCATTATGCAATACACACACGCGTAAATTTTACACAGGCTAAAAAAAACACATCGCCTAGCCTATCCACAGAATATATACATAGAATATTCGAGTATTTGATCGATGTCTTGCTTGCTTGTCTTGTCCGTCAAAATAATTGATTCATTTTAGAAATTGTTTTTATTACAAATTTGATAAAATTAAGGTAGAAATACTTACAAATGAAACGTTACTCCATCTTTTACTAAACTACAAGTTTTTGGCCATTTTTTATGTCATTCAACTATACAAACCGGCATTTTTAGAGAGCTCTTTAAACGATTACAACAATCTAACATCGATCCTATAGCAACAGTTTTTTTAAACGCGTTAGATCATTGATTTTTGATCTTTGCCAGAGGGGTAACGGTTAGCGAGGCAGGTCCTGTTATTAATGGTCGAAGATCAAAACAGTGGTGTTTGTGGTCACATAGTGGATTAATCTATGGATTTGTTTGGCAGGCCGGTGCTGCCCGCTGGCCTGTTTGCTGTGGCAGTTTGCTGTGCTGATTGCTGTGATTTGCAGTTTCGCGCGTCTAGGTTTTATAGAATGCAGGACTCCCCTCCCTGCTCAACAAATAATTATAAGTACAGTTTTAATGAATTTTCTATCCTTAGGTTTTTGGAGGAAACGGTTTTAAAAGCACGATCAGCTCATTAATTTGTTGTGACAATTGTTGCAAAGTGTTTGTCTTGTACGAGTGCTAAAACTCTTTCTTTCAAGTTGTCTGCCATCGAGGAAGAAGACGTCTGAATACTGAGGACAACATCAAACAGGATATTCAAAATCAAATAGGTTTAACGTCATCTTTAAATAAAATTAGTAAGCAAAAACATTTGTTTTATTTGTTAAATCCCTACATGTTTAATCTTTTGCATACATAGATAAAACCAATATCAGTAAGATAGTTAGATTTAAATGTTTTCTAGTACAATGAATAGTTTGGTGATAATGGTCACCTTGTCTAAATCATTTATTTCCGGCCCTATCGCAAAATCCATTATTAGCAGATACCTACTAACTACGGAGTACCTCCCTGCAAAATTTCATCTTTGTACGTCAAGCGGTTTTCGATATTTCGTGAGAATGACCTTTCGCACTTATTTTATTAAGAAGACTAGCCGACGACCGAACATTATTTCCCCCGTTTTAGCCACATTTTTGATCGGTGCTTTGCTCCTATTTGTCGTAGCAGGTCATAGCGTGATGTTATGTACCTTATAACCTTCCTCGTTAAACGGGCTTTTCAACACGAAGAATTTTTCAATTCTAACCATTAGTTCGTCACTAGGTAAGGCAGAAGTACGAAATTGCCTATATCGGGCGAGCAGGTGTTGTTTGATGACGTCACGGCGTTAAAACGCGAGCTGATCACCGCGCGCTTACTTTAAAATTCTATATCTCGGGAATTAATTAACATATAGAAATAATTCTTCGACGAGTATTTTTTGTTTTCAATGGAGAATACAGAAAGCTAACATTTAAAAATAGTTAACATTATTCATTTAGATTCAGTCAGTACCATAGATTTACGATTCGGTACAAGTACGGAGTACCTAAATTCTATACTCTGAGCCAAGTTATTCATGTTCGATGATTCGTTATACCCTCAGACTAATTTAATTAAAAAAGCAGTTTAGAGCCCTGATAGCCCAGTGGTTATGACCTCTGCCTCCGATTTCACAGGGCGTGGGTTCGAATCCGGCCCGGGGCATATTCACCTCCAACTTTACAGTTTGTATGCATTTTATGATATTAATTATGGGCTTTTCAACACGAATAAAAATTTCAATATTAACCATTAATTCGTCAGTAGGTAAGGCAGAAGTACGAAATAGCCTATAACAGGTGAGCAAATGTTAAGTGATGACGTCACGTACAATATCGAGACCGTTAGAAAATTATTGTACCGACTCGTAAATCTATGTGTAAAATCATAACTATTTGTTATTTTTAAATAAAACAAAATCTAGAGTGTTTATAAAAGCTCTAATGTTAATGTAACGAAGTTTCAAATGATTTTGCGTACCTAGTAACTATATTCAGTAATAAAAAAATGACACAATTTTGTTGGTGAATTCGGGTGCGATGCTAAGCCATTTGTAATTATTGGTCAGGAGGATGCAGTCATCACTCTTTACTTCACATACATACATATAATTCACCTGAGGACCACCATAATATATCCTGTACAAGCTCAGACGAATTATAGAACGACGCCTTAATATAAACTAAAATTCTAAACGAAAACTTGAATGTCAGCGACTAAAACATAATAACGTCAATGTCATTTGTCAACCTTAACCGTCAAGTCAAATGCCAAATCAACGTGTTCGTTTCAGTAAAAAATCAATTAAATTCTGTTTTCTAAGTTAAAGATCTAAAAATGTCTTCTTCATTCTTTTTAAAAGGGAAATCGAGACAAGTACACAAAAGGAAAGGTGAAAAAATAATCAAGAAGTCGAAAAAACAAAATGCACCTAACCTCAAAAACGGAACGGAATCCTCGGACAGTGACTTGGATCTTAAAAAGTTTTCTGACGCAGAAGAATCCGAGAGCGATCACGAGACGGCAGAACAGAAGAAGTTGCGATTAGCTAAGAAATACCTCGAAGAGATTGAAAAGGAGGAAGCTAAACGCGCGGAACTAAAGAACTTGGACGACGCTGTTGAGAAACGTTTGCAAAGAGACTTTTTAGAGCAAAAAGGTAAATTGCACGTAAATGTTGCCGACAATTATAGCGCTCCAGCAGAAAACGATGTGAAGTTAGTGCGAGCAAGGGAACATCGTCTTTCCCTCACATGTGTCTGTATAAGTAGAGATTCAGAGTTCGCCTTCACCGGTTGTAAAAGCGGCAGCATCATCAAATGGAGTCTTCGAGAAAAGAAAAAACTCGGCACATTAACTTACAAAACACATTCCAAATATTTAAAGGGAGGTGTTACTTCAATTGCTATTACAACAGATTCCAAATATTTAGCAACTTCAGATTCCTCACCTGACATCCAAATATGGGATCCACACACACTGAAACATGTACACACATTCAAGGGTCATAAAGATATTGTCATAGGTCTTATATTTAGGAAGAACACACACAGTTTATACTCTGCCAGTAAAGATAGGTCTGTAAAAAGTTGGTCTCTGGATGAAATGGCATATGTGGAAACTCTATTTGGCCACCAGACAGCAATTACATCTATTGATGCTTTAACTAGAGAGCGAGCTGTTACAGCAGGTGGTAGAGATACTACAATAAGAATTTGGAAGATAGTTGAAGAATCGCAACTGATATTCAATGCACCAGTGGGAAGTGTTGATGAGGTAAAATTGTTAGATGAAGAACATTTTGTGTCGGGCAGTGATAATGGATCAATTTGTTTATGGAGTGTTTTGAAAAAGAAGCCTCTGTGCACTGTAACGGAAGCACACGGCTTGGACAATAATGTGCCACGGTGGATCACAAGTCTAGCTACACATTTAAATTCTGATATTTTTGCCTCTGGATCCTACGATAACCAAGTAAGGTTATGGAAAGTGGCTGATTTATATAAAAATATTGTGCCTATGTTTAGTATAGAAATTAATGGTTTTGTGAACTCTATGCAGTTCACTAGTGATGGACAGCAACTGTTTGCAGCTATAGGACAAGAACATAAAGCTGGTAGATGGTTCAAACAGCCCAGTGCTAAGAATGGTTTATTAATTGTGAATTTAACTGTTAAGTTAAAATGATTTTGTTAAATAAAATTATATTTTATTTTTAATTTTATTTTATTTGCATACTAGCTGACGAATAATATATAGCCTATAGCCTTCCTCAATAAATGGGTTATCTAACACTGAAAGAATTTTTCAAATCAAACCAGTAATTCCTGAGATCAGTGCATTCAAAAAAACAAACTCTTCAGCTTTATAATATTTGTATAGATTTTTACTGAATTTGCAATTTCTATTTTTCTATAAAGATAAAAATCTAACATATAAATATCAAGTATAACTAAATAGAAACTTCCAGAATGGAAAACTTTCAGAATAGAAGTTTCTATTTGGCCTCAAATGTAGTGAAAAGGTATAAACTGACAGAACTGTTGCTCCTTTAGTTTATACATACAAACGTTTGGTTTGGTAATCTGGTGGTACTTGAAGTGTCAGGAGAAGGTTCTTAGGTAGGGTAGAGGTAGTTAAAGTTTGCATCTAGTTTAACGCAGACGAAGTTGTGGGCATCCGCTAGTATTTAATATAATGCGTGCTAAAAAGGAGCAGCTGGTACATTAGTAGGCCTAGAGTGACTGGTATTCACACACTGATATCTAAAGATAAAAGAAGTTCCTGGAATACTATATATAACTATAACAAACTATTCTAATTTCAAATAAAACTGTACTAATATAGTCTAAACAGTACTTGTACATATGTTCGTTACTTGATGTAAGTCAAGATAGTTTTATTACCTAGAAATAAAACAATGTTCAATAAAATGGACAAATCTTTATTGTGATTGAAGAATTTAGTAGAATTCTATAATGAATTGAATCCAAAATTAAATATATTGTTTATATTTTACACACTTTAATTAGAGACCAATTAAAACCAATCAATTGTTTTGTGTGAGAATTACATATTATTCTCTTGCCACAGAGTTTGTGGTTGCACTCCTTCGAAACTAGAAATGAGATTTGTTATTTTTCACCCTCCTACCCTTTTATTCTTAATAGCAATTTTAGTAATTTTCTATGGCAGTTCAATTTTTGCTAGATCACCCAGTGTTGTTTATAATGAACATTATCCAACAATGGTAGTAGCTCCTCTTAGCTGTAAATACCCTGCAGTTATGTCCATGGGTAGACTTCTCACTGTGGCAAACTCATCTGCATTACTATAATACAACTTGGAGTGTCTGTCAACATATGGCGCAGGGAGTCCAGATATATCTGAATATTTCTTTGTTGGTTTAAATGTAGGTGGTGCGTTTATTGAATAATCTGTAAAAGATAAATTCAATTTAAGTTCATTGTTCTCTAAAACTTTGTTGTGTAAATTACCAGATATTTTATATTAAATACTTGTCACTTGTTAAGTAAAATGTGAAACAGCCTTACTGTAAACCTATCCTTTTTTATTTGTGAACAAAGGAGCCTTTACACATTAATATTGTTATTATGTCTATAAGCCTGTAAAACTCAAGTTACTTTGTCCTATTTTATCTATATATTTTTGTATAATTATTAGGCTCTTTTATAATTAGGTTGATTTCATATAAGAGTAAGAAGCTAAAGCAGGGCAGGACACATAGTTTGAAGAGCTGATGGACGTTGGGGTCTCAGGGTGCTGGAATTGCGACCCTGCACTAGAAAGGTGTTGGTTGACCCCCCACCAGGTAGACTCACGACATCAAGTGAAAGTTTCACTAGATGCAGGCGGCTCAGGATTGTGATGTTTGGAAGTCCTGCAGTAGACTTCCATCGGCTAATATGGTGATGAGGAGTTATTTAGGTACCCTGCACATACATGATATTGTCAATAAATTTATAATTTGGATAATTACATAGTACAGCATCATTGGGCCATGGTAAAGCTCTGTCAGTGGCTAATATTTGTTTTAGTGATCTCCACATCCGTTTTTTACAGCCACTTTTAACAATAAACTTATTTTCTACTTTAAAACAATGAAGTTTCTCTGGTTCTCCAGTCATTCTAGGAATTAAATAGTAACGTGGTCTGTAATATGGAAAATTATTTAATCGATGTGTGTTTTTAAAATATCAAGAAAATAAGAACACGGACGGGTATAAAGATTAATATAACTTAATAGCTCGTCAATTAAATTTTGAAATTATTGATAAAGATTCAAAGCATTGAAGACTGAAGTTTGGACTCACAATCACAATTTGATTTTTGAACTTTTGTGTTTTGATTTGAATTTTGATCACTATAAATTTTGATTGACCACAAGCACAAACGTCAAATTAATTATTTTGATTGTAGAGGTGTCAACTGTCATAGAATAGTTTTTTTTTTATATATTATCTGGATAGCTCTAGTACTTGGAATAGAATATTGCCTTCTTCTTATTGATTATACAAGCAACTATTCAAACGTTCATAAAAGGATAAAAACACTATGCAAAGCTAATAAATAAAACTATTTGAATAGTTTTTAAAACCCTTAAGTGGTTAATAATCATAGATTTACGAGTCGGTACAATTTATTAATCATGAATTGGACTATTGGAGAAAAAAAAATATTCGGTAACCAGAGACATAGCACAGATCATACAGAAACTTTGTCAATTATCATGATGTCAACTAAGCAAATAAGTGTCAACTGTCAGTTCGTGTTCATGTGTGGTTTTATTATTTTATGGTTAGGTTAGATTATTTGAAAACAATTAATATTTTTCATCATGGATATTGTTAATGAAATTTTAGAAAGAGAACAGAAGAAAGCGGAAAAGTACAAGCCTATCACAGTTGAGAAGCACTTAGAATTAGATATCGATGTTGGAACCTTATTAGCGACAGACACAAATGATTTGGATATAAAATCTCTGAGGTAAAACTTGTGTATATTCGTGCAAAAGCTTATTATAGGTTTTTTTATATTAATCCAGATCTATTACAGTATCTACTGTAGAATTATCTTTCCAAATTTGGAAGAGCTGGGAGAACAACACGAGTAGAGACACCTGTAGGCCCAAGTTCCAAGGGAGTTTGTATTTCTGCCAAACAATAATTTATTCTTCAAAAGCTCTCAAAGTTTTAAAATAATTAATTAATATAATCAAAAATACTTATATTTCATTAAAAATACTAAAACATTACTATTGTTATCAGTTCAGACAGTGAAAGAGACACATACCTGCAATCCCTGGCACGTGACAACGCACAGTTACTCCTTAACAAGATCTGGGAACTGCCTACAGAGAGGATTGATGAAGCCATCGTAGTACGACTGCCTGCACCCAAAACAGTGCTTCCAAGATCAAAGCCAGTACCTAAACCTAAACCCTTGTCAAAATGGCAGGAATTCGCCAAAGCTAAGGGTATTACTAAAAGGAAAAAAGATAAACTACAATGGGATGAACAGTTACAAAAATGGGTGCCTCTATATGGGTAAGGTCACTTATTATCTACATGGACTCCATCATCACATCAAATTATGTTTTGTTAGACAATTTTTTTTTTCGTAATATACAACCTTAATCAAAGCCATTAGACTTTGTTTAAAACTTGTGACTTTGACTAAATATTACAATGAATTACTAAAGCAATTACAATAATTATTATACTAAAAAAATCCAATTTTATTTTGCAAATCCTTCAATGTAATTTTAGGTTCAAGAGATCAGCAGCTGAAAAACAAAAAGATTGGCTCATAGAGGTGCCTCAGCATATTGATCCATTGACTGATATGTATGAGAAGAAATCCAGTGAGAAATCTGAAAAGGTGGCAAAGAATGAGCTTCAGCGATTGAAAAATATTGCAAGAGCCAAAAAAGTTAAAATACCAAGAGTGGGACTGCCAGTTACCTCTGATAAAGCTTCTGCCACACAGGTAATTTTGTGCAATTATCTTCTACCAAATAAGTTTCATAGTTATGGGATAAAACAATTGATTTGCAAAAAAGAATTTAATAATAAATGTTACATCATATTCTTTACTGTGATGTAATATATTTTTTTTGATTAATTTAATGATTACCACCCCAAAAGCTATGAATTGGCATGTACTTGAATGCATCTACTTCCCTATCTTTAAGAAGAAATATTAATGACATCATCTACTTACATGACATTGTAAATTTTGTTGTCTGTGGCCTGTTCCTCAGTAAATTATATTTCAGAGTCCCAATTAATACTCATCCTCTATCACATTCAATTTTGTGTAAGGCATCTTTATACTAAATTTAGAAACAATTCCTTTAAACCTCGGTCATGTCTTTCTTGTGATTGATTGACCTCTTCTGTACCTTGGCTACCACTGCATCAATCAAGAAAACCTTAATCTGCCCAGCCGGGGATCGAACCCAGGACCTCCATTTTGTAAATCTGCCATACATACCACTGTGCCACTGAGGCTGTAAAAATTTATTATCTATTATGTAAAAATTTATTATATACCTTATAATAATGTTAATTTATCAACAATTATTGAAACTTGAAAGTTGAGTAGCATACAATTTTTTTCTTTGATTTTAATGATGATGCAGTACAATATACTGTATTTATATGCATATGAATTGCTATTTGATGCTTCTTTTGTGTCAGCTATCAACAGCAGCTGTAGTGGCGAAAGCTTCAACTGCTTCTCTGGGCAAATTCCAAGATAAACTTCCAAAAGAGAAGGAAGCACGAGGCAAGGGCGTCCATGAGCTCATACCCGGCAAGGAGAGGAAGAGAAAGGCTCCTATACCCACACCTCAGGTGGAGAAGGAAAACAATCTGAACCTCATAGACCGTATCCTGAACAAGAGACCTAAAATTGACATGGAAAAGGCTGTCTCTAAGCACATTCATGAAGAACAAACACAGTAAGTTTACTTCTTGTAATAATTTATAATTGGATTATATGTTGAAAAATTATTACTGAATTGTGCTTATTAAAAAAAATTATTACTTGTGCTTTAATTTATTAAAATAAGCATGATATTCATAGTTTTCATTATACATAAGTTTTTTTTTTGTTCAAAGTTAATCTGCAATCTTTATGCTTCTTCTCTTATATGAGGTGTTTAGAAAATGATTATAGTATTTTCCATCATTGTTTTTGCAGGAGGTCAGAAGAGAAAAAGAACATGAAACCGTCTAAAGGCCCGCGCAAGGCTAAAGGAAAAACCAACTTCTCAGCCAAAAAGCCTAAAGCTGGGAAGGGGCAACGGAACCCCGGCAAAAAAACACCTGGGAGAAAACGGAGATAAGCTAAAGCTTTGTATATTTGTAACATGTTTCAACATTAAATACTTTATTGCTAACTATAAAAAAAGATTTATTTTTATAACCAACTAGACTTTTTTATTTTTTGTAAATGAAAGTTTGAGCTTGTCTGCGAAAGCACATTATGTCAAGTGACATTGCTGATGCTGAAATAATAGCATGGTAGAGGATTAATTTTAATTCTTTACAAGTAAGCCCTTGACTACAATCTCATTTGACCATGCAATCTAGATGGAAGGCTAACTTGTTAGGAGGATGAAAATCCACACCCTTTTGGTACATGATATCGTACCGGTACACTAAATCGCTTGGCGGTACGTCTTTGTCGATAGGGTGGTAACTAGCCACGGCCAAGCCTCCCATCAGCCAGACCTGGACCAATCAAGAAATCCTCAATTGGCCCAGTCGGGGATCAAACCCAGGACCTCCGTCTTGCAAATCCACTGCGCATACCACTGCGCCAATGAAGGCCGTCGAAATGTTCACCAGCTACAGTAAACGGTATCTACCTACTTGGAAAAAAGTAATAGTACTACTAAAAATAAAATAAACGACATCAGGAAAAATATTTTTATTTTTATAACTTTAATGATATACTTTTACACGATTATAATATAATGGAGAAGGTAATAATGTCAATACTGTATAAGATCTATTACTAGCTACACAGAATGTAACTATTCTAATCAATCTTTGATTATTGCGAATATCAAATTTCATACATCAGCGAAATAGTGTAATTATCAAATATACTCAGAGGCAATTATCCGCCCTCTTTAATATGATAACGCGAGTATATTTTAATTGGGCGGATAATTATCTCTGAGTATATAATACAATATTTGATAAATTGAAACACAAAAGAAATGCACATAAAATAATGAAAAATATATTTACGATTCATTGCTCTCAATGAATCAATGCAAATTTACAGTTCATTTAACAAAAGATGAATTTAGAATCTATTTATATTTTTTAGCTAAAAACCAACTTAGACACTTTTGGGATGATTAATAAAATGGTTACATTCCGTGCGAATATCTAAGAAACCAACCAATTAAGACTTCTTAAAATAGCTTTTTTCAACTTCAAACATGTTTAAAAAAAATATTGTCTGGCTTAATCTTAGATATCCGTAAACTCAAGAATATCACCATTTCCTTAGTTACCCCAGAATATTTGTAATTATAAAATTTTTGCTCCAAAATAATAACTTAATTTTTTTGTCAATAATCCATAATAATATAACATTAAAATAAGGATTGTAGGCTTAAAATATCAATTTTTTTCAGAGATTATTAAGAATACATTTTTTTTTAATAATATAGGTACTTAGAAGTACATAATTTAAATTCGTAAACATAGGTATCATGCATTTAAAATTATTTCTTTCTCTATCGCACTACACACAAACACTAAAGCTTTAATAATGGAAGCGTCCTACTAAAGTCCGGCCGCTCAGTGATTGCGTTTCTGACAGGTCGTGATCGAATGGGCGATGTAATATTAGAGAGAGATATATAAAACGAGGCAATTGTAATAATTGAATACCTACGTTGGTCCCATTCGCACGACCTGTCTCAAACGCAACCTCTGAGCGGCCGAACTTTATATCTATTATTTATCGCAAAAACCTCTAGATTACTCTGATTTAAATATGAATTTATTTCTATACACATTTATCTACGCTAAATATAAACATTTTGATTTTTATATTAAATCAAAATAATACATTCTTAAAATGTCAGTCAGTGATTTTTTAAAATAATTAAATCTGTTTTTTATTTGTACCTAAACATCAACAGTTAATAATATAAAAACATAATTAAAATAAATATCTAAACATTATAATAATTGTATTAATATATTACGTAGAGTTATATATTTTTTTTCGTAAATAACATCGTAAAATAGCTCTTTGATTGATATTCGTCACTTTGTACCCACAGTGTTACATTTAATTTTATTCCCATTATTAAAGAAATAGTAGGTTACTGGTTTATAACACTAAAAAATATATAAATATTATGAACCTAATTAATTTAAACACATTCACTGCGGGAGGTTATTTTTAGATGTTTATTAGGGAACAAGACACATACATACATTTACATTTGGAGGACCAGCACCATTTATAATTTCATAGAAAACTAATTAATATGAGATAGAGTAAAATAATATTTCATATATTAAATCAATTCCGATTTTCGGGAAGAACGTTAATTATATGTAATTTCTTAGATGAATATAATTTACAAGTAAAACCCATGCCACACTACACTGTGGCTCAGTCGGTTATTTATCTTATTGTATGTTTGTTCTAAATTCACAAATATTTGGCGTATCTTCCGAGATATTATAAAACAAAAGTATTTGAAAAAAAAAGTATAGGCATTCAACAACATCAAATCGTTGGCATTTACTATTACAATAAGGTATTATAATGTAAAAATATTGTCAGGGTTTAGAAGTTATTCGTAAATTTCAAAATATTTCCACATTTCCTTGATTATCCCAAAGCACCTTATAGAAAAAAAAATCAAGCCATTCTTTTACGAATATACTTTTACTATAATATATAATACGAATTCTGCGAACTTGACCACCATCAAACAAATGCTTCAAAATAAAAAACAAATAACATAGTAGGTATTTATTTTAAGTCTAGGTTAAGTCCAGGAATAAATTAAACTGAGTGAAAAACTAAGCTTACAACTAACAGCTATCTATAACCCTGTTATAAATTGAGGTTTGATGATACTTGCATACAATTAATTTTAAAATTTTCCATCATTTCATATCAATTTCATGTGCAGTTATAAATATAAATAAACATATTATATACACAACATTAGTTTGGTTGTAAAGGTTGTCTTAGATAAAAATCATGTAAAAATATTTAACCCATAAAAAAACAACTCGTTAAACGTCCTTATTTTTAAAGATTTATAGGAGTTAAATTATATATGTGCGTATGATATTCATAGTATAATTTGAATAGAAACTCATTTACAAAACCTCTAACTATTAATAGATAGGAATACATTTCCGCTAAACACTTATACTTTGTGAGCCTGACTTTCGTTATTTGATAAAAACGGAATGTTTGTCAGACATACCATTAAGACACTACCGATTATCTTAAGTAAGCACTGTAGACTACTATGTAGTTTGGAATGGTGATTTTGGGGTAACAGGTCCTTATTTTTTTTATATTTTAGTTGGGATAATATGTATTATAAAAACCCTCAAGGGTAAATATTTGGCAAAGACTTGACATGAAGCTAAATAATTGCATTATTTGGCAACTGAGTTTTCTTTATTTCCATACATACAAGTAACTATGATTTTTTTTACTCAACTGGCCTGCGTATAGTCTAACGACTGGTCGCAGATACCAAGAATAAAAACAAAACCCAACAATGATGAGCTAAACCAACTTTCAGTTTTATAAAATGACAAATGTCTGGCTTTCCAATGTTTTGGCGCTAAGTACAGTAAAAAAATATAGGTATATTTAAATTATATACATTTTGCTTCAACGATAATTCCATTCCTATCTTCTGCATACCATACAGAAGAGAAGTCGATCGCGATCATTTGATTTTTATCCGACTACACTTATGTTGTTCGAGCTTATGTCATTTAATTATCATCATACTTTTTTGATTGCTTAATACAAGGTCAGGCCCTCTCTTTACAGGAGAGAGTATTTGATTATTATTTGGACCCTTATCTACTGCTGCTCCAATGGCATAGGCATAATATGCTAGATGCTTGGACGGGACCGACGGCTCGATATGCCAGTCAGGGGGTCACCACACACCTCTTAGCCTATTAGATTTTTTTCAATTTTTTGGCACAAAGGTAACTTTATTTTTAAGAAAATGATTTGTTATGTCCTATAATTTGTTAAGAAATTTTCTTCGACCTTACAGTTCTCTGATTCGTCTCAATTGTACATTTCTCTTTAGGTAGTCGGGTATTTGATCTTTTAATTATTTAGAACTTCGACTAGTTTGCTTCTTCTTTCTCTCTTATATGGCACGCAGATTTCACTAAGTGATTAACTACTAAGTAACTCTAATTATTATTTATATATATAACTATTTACTTAAATTCTAATCCACTAAAAGGGTAGAGGAGATCAATTATGGAATAGAAAAAAATAGTTTTATTCCTTATAATTATTTTAATATATTATAATTTTTAACATTATAATCACTACTTTTGAAGGCTACTATTATTATTATGTTTTTTTTTTAATTTTAGTTTAGTTTGGCATATTGCTACGTTGCTCTTATTATAGCAAAAACGCAAACACTAATGTGTATTTTTAATTAACTTCCACTTGAAAACTCCTTTCAAGTTATAGAAGTTAGGGAATTCCACTTTGTTAGATTTGGTAGATGTCTTAATTTCATATAATTAGATACGAAAATAGGAAATCGTTTAACTGTAGATAAGAAACAAAATAAATATATCTTAGCTTGTAGCTCTAAATCAAGAACAAATTATTAATATTGGATAAGTTCTCCATGCAAGAGGCCAATGCCAATGGACGTCCATCGGCTGATAATGATAATGATGGATAAGTTTTGCCAGCACCACTTGTATGGAGAGGAGAAGCAGACGGCTATATTTTTTTAGAAGAAAAAAAAAATAAAACCATTGAAACTTCACCAGAAAGTGTGTTTAAGTTTGCATCCAAAAAGACATCGCACCGTAAAACTAGCTGAACAGCTAGCTGCGAAGCTTTACTCGATATAAGTATAGCGTCTCGTTTAAGCAAGCGCACCTCTGCGAATCGACCCCAGGGCTAGTAGAGTAATCTCTAGGGGTGTCTCCTATCTTATGAGGCTCGAACTTCGGCTAAGGAGGCATTCGGACCGATGAGGTTTATGAAGCGTCAACGACACATCTCGTGACGAGAGAATTACATTTATATTATTGTCAACTCATAGATACTAAATCAAAATGCCACTCTCTCGACGAAAGAAATAGCGACACATATCGCAAACGAACATATGTAGACAATAATTATTTCATGTAAGAAATTGGGATGTCTTGGCCGGCGAAGCAAGTGTCTTCAGTATCTCTGAGTATGAGATTTATCAGTTTAGAAATCTATAGATTTAGATTATTCTCGCAACAACACACAGATATAAGTACAATCGTATCAACAATAAGTACCTACCCTCGTCACACACAAGAATAGATAGGTAGGTATAAGAACACTGATGAAGAACACAGATAGACCTATTTAATTAATTTCTAAGGGTTCATATGAACACATTTTCACTACATTTGTAGAATCCTTATGATTATATTAACATAGAATTATTAAGTGAAACCACAGAATAAATAATAGTGGACAAACACAAGACATTTATAGAAAAAACTATTCAAATCCAAGAAAAAAACGGTATCCTTTCAAAAATAGCTATTACATTCCTAAAATAACTAGCTGAGTTACCTATTTTAGAAATCTGGAATGTTTTTTGGAAAATTAATCCAACCAAGATTATATTTGACATTTTTATATGCGTCATACAAATGTGGTGGCTTTTGTTATCTAACGTTCGAGTTAACGAATTATATGCCGACAACTAAGTTATAAATAGAGTTATATTTATCATCGGAGGCTCTACTCTCCGCCCCGCTCTTGTTGATTAAATCAACTGCATGGCAGTGACGTCACAGGTTGCGCACATGCATGTAATTAGGCAAAATGTCCGGCATGACAACAGAGGGCGGACTTATGGCCGCCTATACAGTAAAAGCTCCTTATTCGCTCTTCCTTTATTCGCGTTTTCACTATTTGCGGATTAAAAATACCTTTTACCTTTTTTTTATTTACGGCTATATAATTCGTTATTCGCAGATATGGATGCAGAAAATGGCATAAAATTTGTAAATTTACTTTGCACTTGCAAATTTTGCCTTGATTGCGTGTGTAATAAAAAAATAAAATGTAATAGTAAATGTGACGAAATAAAATGAAGTTTGAAGAATACAACTTCTGAATGTCAGCCTGAATTAAAGAAACTTTTAAAAACTGATAAGCAAGAAAAAATTACAAAATTTGGCCAAAAACTTTAATAATTGTTTTTTGTTTTTTATTTTATTACTTAAAGGGTATACCAACGTATACCCTATAGAGGATACGTTCTTGGGTGAGAAAATAAAATTATATTCTATAATTCTATAATAAAAACACTCACGGATACTCCATATTCGCGTATTCTGTATTCATTTACAGAACGTATCCTCCGAGAATAAGGAGCTTATATCGTACTTCTCTCGCTAGTCGCTTTACCACACGAAAGATAATTCCTTCATTTGGCAGATATAGCAATAACATTATAATTAAAATTTTAACAATAACTCATACTTTCAGTATGTACATATATTTATATTAGATAACTTATAACAGTGTATAAAAACTAAATTTACTTACATAATATACTCGTAGCAACATTAAGCATTGAGATATAAAAGTTAGAAGATCAAAAAATATAATTATATTTTTCGACAAATTTAATACAGTAAATATGTTATTGTAAACAAGAAGAGCATAAATATTGAATTAAGTATAGACAAAAGTGGTTTGAGTAAGTCACTTATTTTGATAAAGTACCGTCTATTTTGATTATTTTGATAGTTTTAGTAAATAAATATAATTTCATCAAATAAAATAAAACAAAAAACTATAGAATGATAAAAATAGAAGACACAAGCGTTATAAAAAATTTAAATCCAATGTATACCTAAATTCCATTTAATAATACAATTATTTTGCAACCAACTTCATAAAAAATACTTGTGTATTAATTTAATACCAAAATATTGTACAAAAAGAATGATAATTGTAAAATAATTAAAAAAAAAGCAATGTAATGTAAAAAATAAAGTTAAATATTATTGATGCGATTATTTATTTCATGGTTTGAAGCTTCTAGTTAGGGTTGCCACTATTTTTAAGGATTATGTCTAATAGTAAATTTCAAAAGAATTCAAAACATAATTAGTGATTTCATCCACTATTAATATTACTACTAAGAATATTTAGGTAAATTAACCCAGGTCAGTAGAATTACCGAGTGAAACATAGAAATACTCAGTTCTTTTCTATAATTTATCAGACAATAGTAAATAAAATATATTTAGTTAATATATTGCCAAAGTATCGTAATATATATTTTATATTACGGTACTATGTTTTACGTTAAGAGTGGCAGCCCTACCTTATGTGTCTAGTATTCTATACTTTGGCCACTGTAACATTTTCCACAAACTGTATACAAATTTGACTGCGCTTCATGCTTGCCTTTATGGTGACAGACTATGTGAACCAATTTCAGGTTTTCGCGAGTGAAAATCTGTAAATAATATCTATCAGTTTCAATAAAACCCTGGGTTGAGTCCCTCTCACACGATATACACTTGACCTGTCCGTTCGCAAGCCTCTCGATAGCTTTCAAAATGTTCGGAGTGATCGAACGTGACAGTTCAATTTTATGATCCAAATTCCATGTTTGGAATATAATTCGTTCCTCGCGACTCCTGTATGGGTTTATCACGTGGTCTTCGTAGCTACATTTGCTTTTATTCCACAGACCACCGCATTGAAACGATCCATTTTCGTCACATATGCGCACAACCTTATCCTTTCTATTGAAGTAGCCTGCATTATATTTGTTGGTTTCGAGTATTTTCCGTAAGTCTAATAGGAACTGGTCTATCAGTTTCTTACCGCGCGCGTTGTTTGAGCGTACGTACATTTCAGAGGACTGCAGCGCCGATTTTGTCTTGTAGTAGTAGCCCCTCATGCGCTCCTTGACTCGTTTCGACATCGACTGCTCTTTCGTTTTTTCCGATGGTTCTAGTCCTAAAAATTAAACGTTGTTACTATCAGAGACTGCCTCGTTGGTTGGTTAGACTATCCGTTTATGAGGTTCAAGCTATAAAATCGCTCTATGTTTATATTTCATTTAATTCCATTAATAGTACCGGTAGGCTCCTCGTAAAAAAGATCGCGCTATGTCATTTAATTCCATTAATGGTACCGGTAGGCTCCTCGTAAAAAAGATCGCGCTATGTCATTTAATTCCATTAATGGTACCGGTAGGCTCCTCGTAAAAAAGATCGCGCTATAACTATATTTGTTTTAAGTCTATTAATGGTACTGGTACGTGAACACGTAAAAAAGATCGCGCTATGTCATTTAATTCCATTAATGGTACCGGTACGTTAACACGTAAAAAAGATCGCGCTATGTCATTTAATTCCATTAATGGTACAAGGATTAATGTAAAAAAGATCGTGCTATTTCAATATTTCATCTAATTGCGTTAATGGTAATAGTAGGATCCACGTAAAAAAGATCGCACTATTTAATTCCATTAATGGTACCGGTAGGCTCTTCGTAAAAAAGATCACATTATGTTTATATTTCATTTAAATGCATTAATGGTACGGGTATGATCCACGTAAAAAAGA
Organism: Bicyclus anynana; assembly: GCF_947172395.1. NCBI lineage: Eukaryota > Metazoa > Arthropoda > Insecta > Lepidoptera > Nymphalidae > Bicyclus > Bicyclus anynana. The sequence goes on along the minus strand of NC_069093.1, from coordinate 2,777,209 downwards.
TCGCGATATATGTTTATGCTTCTTTGGGATTTAGATTGGCGATTGGTCTGAATCTGATTAAGACGAACCCAAAATTTACGCAATTCGCAAAATTTACGAAAATAAACAAAAATACCTCCTTTAATCACAATATCTTTAATATAATTCCTGGTATGATTACTTAATTGCATAAATCAACGTGACTAAAACACTGGGATACCTATGTGAAATAAAAAGTTTGAATAAGTGTTGCCATTGCTTCCCAGTCTACACAAGCAAAGTAGTGCTTAGCGTTACTTTGCTTGTGTAAGCATTTTCCGTGACGTATTTATTCATCCTTGTGCAGTACACTGAGTGAGACCTTGACCTACATTGCGAATATTGATTGAAGCTTGTTTAACTCAATTATGAAAGAGCAAAGTGTGCCTACATCATTCTTTCTGCACAGTTTGATATGAGATACTCATGCTTTTGAAAATTATTATTTAGATAATGATAAAAATTTGGGCTCTTGGCTTGGAGCCAAGTTTTAATGGAAGTAGTCTAAATGAGAAACCATCTGTTTATTGGATGAAGTATTTTATATCAAAATTAAGGTGTTAGAAATATATTGCGAGCAGGTTGCCTCAAGAACTCCTTGGCAAACTGTTATTAATGATAATTAATAATAGTTTGGCCAAGAATTTTTTGGGCAACCTTTTACCAATATATTTTTTAATTTACAGTAAAAGTTTCTTATTTGCGTTTTCACTATTCGCGGATTAAATAATTGTGACTCAATTTCTGTATTCGCGGCATAAAATCTGCAAATTTGAACTTTCTACTTGCAAATTTTGGCAAATGAATAAAAAAAATTAATGTAATAGTAAATGTACTTAATGATGTCGTAAAATGAAGGTTTAAGAATGGCCATTTAAAGAAGTGTCAACTAGCCTTTTGGTCCTCCAATAGGCTAGTTGACACTTTTTTCAATGGGAATATTTGTCATATAAATAAAAAACATTGCTGCTATTCTATTAAAAATAAAAATTATACAATTTACCTGCAAACCACTCTGGATCTTGTGTCCTCTCACTAAGCATAGTTTTAGCATCATTAGCTGCCGAGATGTACCTCTGGAAGACTTTGAACTTTTCAGAGAGATTCTCACTGAGGAACTCTTTAGCAGCCTTGCCTGTGTCAATATAATCCTTCTTGTGTGTGAGTATCATGCTGTAGTAGTGGTCGAAGTCTAAAACCAATGTGCAAACACAAATAGTTTTGAAATTAGTTTTCATTGGTGGGATCAAGTAAGAACAAATGCAAACTTATACAGTACAATAAAAGCTCATTATTCACAGGGGATGTGTTCTCTAAATGTGTCGCAAATACAGAAACCGTGAATATTTTATATGGGATTCTATGGGATATGTTCATGGGTTGATTCTTCAATGTATTGAAGAATTTTGAAATTTTTTCTTGCTTGACATTTTTTAAAGCTTCCATTCAGAGTTATTTTAAGCAGTGGCATTCTTAAACCATCCATTTGCAATTTCAAGTACTTGCAAGTTAAAGTTTAAATTTGTAGATTTTACATCAGTTTCGTCAGTCAGATCCGCGAATAACGAAATATTTAGCCACAAATATAGGAATTGGGATGCAATTTTTTAATCCGCAAGTGAAAATGTGAATAAAGAGCTTTTACTGTATTCAGCAGCAAACTAATTTTAATAGTCCACTACATGCCAGGGGATTTGGTTGAAACATTTATGGCAATGTTTAGATCTATATGGATATTAATCAGATGACTACATCAACATATTTCATAGCTCCCTTAATTTATTTGCTAGGACCTTATCTCAATAAAGGACAGAGGATGTCCAGCTTTAACTAACCATGCTGACAAAATTTGGATTAACAGTGTTTGTTGGGTTCAATTCATTTAAATCAAATAAAAATAGGATTCCTATATGAGGAGCCTTAAAATAAAAGGGAAAGTTTCAAACTTGGCAAATATTCTTTTTAAAAAAAAAAAAACAAGGTTAGCGATACAACATACCAGTTACCATTTTTTCTGAGTTCAGCAATAAGATGAACAGAGTCTGTGGAGGCAGAGTGTTCAGGTATTCATCGTCGTCCACCTGTGTGCCGTCCTCCGCCACGTAGAGCCGGCATTCCGCGCTGACATTGAACTAAAAACCGTACGTACGTTAGATTTGGGTCACGGGAATCGGGTCACGGGTACCAGAAATAGGTCAAGGGACATAGCCTTGACCTGTATAAAACGCATAAGGACAAATACACCTTTTCATGAATAAAACCACATCTAAAATATGATTTTTTTTCAATTAAATATTTATTATGAACTCCACCTTTAAATTTGTAGTAAAACTTAAATATTACTTACACCTAACTTTTTGCGCGATTTCTCAATAAGTTCGCTCAGGTTCTCCGCGGCCACTCCGATTTTCTTCGCCCTTTTCACATCTGTCACTTTATATCCAGTTTTCATATTTTATTGCGTTTTATATAATTTTACTATTTAAATAATGCAGAACAATAAAAACAAAGAACATAAAACGAGCCGACTTCAATTCCCCCAAGTACAAGTACACTACTTAGTACTTACTTCCGGTTTCGAATGTCACTTTTTGCGCGAGTTGTACAATGTAACCACAGATAAAAACTTTATTGACGAACGAAGGGTGGGCCGAGTCCATAGACAATAAACTATAGTCCAAGCACGGTGTGTACGGCATTCATTATAAAAATGTGATGTTTGCGTTTGGTGTAATTTCTGTGATATGTTTATGTTTTTTTCGCGGTAAATCGGCGATTCGGGCTTCGGCAAATGTCATTAGATAAAAAAACTAAAAACTTAAAAAGTTATTACTATTTACTATTGGTACAACTATCTTTTGTGTAAAGGAAAGCAAATTGAAATAATATTTATAATTCCCAGGCCCAGGACAGTAAAATAACTCTAATCTAACACTTCTAAAGTTACCCATTCATTTATAGTTTTGAAAATCATAATGGTTATGAAACGAGGAGCTTTCATAGTTATCGAAGGTGTGGATAGAACCGGGAAGACCACGCAGTGTAAAAAATTGGGTGAGTAAGCCCGATTAGCCTGAGATCGAAAGAAAAAATACTGCCATTTTTGTTGTTAACTTAAAAGATATTATTGTTATTATCAAATCAATTAATTACAGTTGAAAGTCTGTGTAGCAGAGATATACCAGCTGAGTACACAAACTTTCCAAATAGGACAACAGAAATTGGAAAACTAATCAACAGTTATATTTCATCAAAAGTAAGTATCAAAGGTCTGTTCCTTCATACTCTGCTTGTTGTATTCATAATTAATATACCATAAATTTATAGCACTGTACAGAGAGCAGGTAGCACAGTGTAACAATCTGCTAAACCAACGTCTCCCAAACTTTATTTTACTGTAATCACTTTAGTTTTTGAAAGAAAGAAAGAAAGAAAAATATTTTTATTTGGTCAGTAAACTTAAAGCTTTTATATTTTACAAAGAACAAGAAAAGTAAAAGTTTTGGACCCGTAATATCTACAATTTGCTTGTGCGATCATTATTGTCTCGTTAGTCAAGAAATAAAATCGTACTCCTAGTACTTATTTATAGCTGCAGCATTACCTCCATATTGCTGCGACCCAGTATTTTTTTTTAACCCACCTGATGGAAAAGGCTGTGCTAAACATTTAACTTCACATGAATCTCAATTATTTTCCAGAAAGAGTTACCTAATGAAGCTGTTCACCTATTATTCTCGGCCAACCGTTGGGAAGTAGCCAACAACTTGACCAAGATGCTAGAAAATGGCACCACAGTCATTGTGGACCGGTATTGCTTCTCTGGCGTTGCCTATTCTGCTGCTAAAGGTGAGGAACTTAAAACCAAAAAACCTTGGCCTTTCAAGGTTTTTTGGTTTTTACATATTGTATTACAATATGTAAAAACCAAAACCAACTTTTCATGAACAGTAGTGGTAATGATTTAAATATCTCCTAGACCTAAGATATATCTGTTGAAATGCATAACTGAACTGTCTTGTTGGTCCATTGGTTAGACAGTGTAGGTTCAGATCATGATGTCCTGGGTTGGAATCTTGAGTTGGGCTATGTTATACTAAAGCTTTCCTCATAAGAAATTTAATGAAGTATGCTACACAAATTGGAAACCACACATCTTATTCACGATTGGCTTAGTTATGCCTATTGCCTTAGTTTTTTAGCAAGATTTGATTTTTAGAAATAATTGATGTGATTGAGTCAACTGTTAAAATTAAATCTGCTCTTTTCAATATTATGAATAAAAAAAAAATGTTAAACCTATTTTAGAAAATGTGGCATTACTTAAAAAAGATCTTTCTTTCTATTTTTATAATGTTAACCAGCTTTTTTTAGTAGGAAGAGAAAGAGTCTTCCTACTAAGCAAAAAGTTGGTTCACTCCCAAAAACTCCACACTCCACTCCCACTTTCAAATTTGATTTTGATTCTTTTTAACCACGCAGTAATTAGGGCTTAACCATCGCTATTTTAATTTTTTACTGACATTAAAAAAGGAGAAAGTTCTTCAAAACTTTTTTTCATGTTTATAACTTCATAATTTATTTATTAACAAATTTTGAAAATTCTCTTTATAAATAATTCCAGGACTGGATATAAATTGGTGCAAGGCACCAGATGCAGGTCTGCCAAAGCCTGATAAAGTGTTCTTCCTCAATTTGTCACTAGAGAGTGCTCAAAAGAGGAATGGCTTTGGAACTGAAAGGTAAAATATACTAATTATAAAAGAAAGATGAATGTCATTATCATCATTATCAACCCATAAAAGGGTTATCCAGGTTAGGCCAATAGTCCACCACGCTGGCCCAATGCGGACTGGCAGACTTCACACCTGCAGAGTGTAAAGAAAATTCTCAGGTTTAATATTCTAAAATGCACACAACTGAAAAGTTAGAGGTGCATGCCCCGGACTAGATTCGAACCCACACCCTCTGGAATAGGAGGCAGAGGTCATATACACTGGGCTACATATACATTTCATGGCCCAGTGTATATGACCTCTGCCCCCCCCCCCCCCCCCGACTAGTTCAGGTTTTAGCCGCGGGACTTCTTTTATGAAAAGGACTCTACATCTCTACATTAATTAATTGGCTATAATGAAAAAATTGTTACTTCAAATGTTAATTTTTGTCGTTTGACACACTAAGCAGTCTGATTATGATCTCCAGCTGACGGAGGAAAAAGAAAGAAAGAATTGTGTTTGGGTTGATACACATTTTAAAAAAGCAATCATTTACAGGTACGAAGTGCTAGATTTCCAAAAAAAAGTAGCCGATACATTTATGCAGCTGAAAGAAGACAACTGGGAAGTGTTGGATGCTAGCAGGTAAACTTACTGCCTACTAATATTATTATTGCGAAACTTTGTGAGGATGTACGTTGGTTTGTTACTCGATGGTATGCAATGGATGGATGGAACTGCAGGACAATTTTTTTATTTGTTACATTAGCAACAACTTCTTTCGTATTAAGCAAAATAGTGAACAATTAAACTATGTACATGACATTTTTAAAACAAATTATCATATGGATATTTAATTATAAAGATTAAATTTAGTGTATGAATCACAAAAAAGTGAAATGCCCCTAACAAACTATGGTTATTATATTCTTTATGTGTTTTTTTTTATAATTATCATTACAGGTCCATGGAGATAATACAAGATGAGTTGCTACAAAAAATAAAATCTATTGTAGAAAATGTTGGAAGCAAACCAATCGAAAAAATATGGTTATAGCCACTGTAGCATACAAGTAGAAACAATGAGAGAGACTACAAGAGTATAGTAATTTAAATTTTTGGAAAAATTAATACGCACACCACAATTTTATTTGTTTTAAAATTCAAAAAAACTGCATTTACAAATCACACCGACAATCATAATAGTTTAAAAAAACTATATTCTAGATTTATGTAAAAAAACTTGGATTTCTCTTAAAATATTGTAATGGGAGCTCTGTAGGGGCTTTTGGATTTCGCGAGTTCGCGGCAGATTAACATTTGAATGTTGTTAAATATCTCCATTTTGAATGAAATGACGTAATCTGCAGAATTCCAAAATCTGGAATAATTGAAGTACTTCAAAAAAAGCTTATATTATTCTTATTACTTCACCTAATAAACTAATAGCTCCCGCGACGAGTTTCCATTTAGCTTCAACAGGCTCCGCTATTGACCCAATAATAATAATAAGTCTGGAAAGTTCGTTGATGACACTCCCATGATATGCGGGCGACGAGGGAAAATACTGCGCGGGTGTGAAATCGTGGGTGCGGGGAAGTGAGGTGCATCAGTCGTGGATTTTTCATTTATCACTACACGCCCCCCGGCCCGCGCGGACCTTCGGGAATGTTACGAACAAAGTTGTCAAGCTTTGATCACCACGATAGGAGTATGTTCTATGTTATATTTTATTTTCCATGTTGTAGCTAATTTATGTAATTAAAAATAATGTAATTTCAATTTTAATGTGTGATAATTAATTATTAAGTAAATAAAATCATTAATATTTTTACATGACATTCATTTTATTTCTGAACAGATTGTACTAACAATTTAGCTCCTTCAACAGTTTTCTGTTTTAGAGTATTAATATGAGGTTTAATTAGTTTCTTGAGTTTGCCGCTGATCTTTTCATTGTTGTTCTCAATGAGCTGAAGAACGAAAAAACAACCTCTATTTGTAGACAGCCATGCTTGCAACTGTAAAAAAATCATATTTATATGGTTAATTAATGTTGTGGGCACGGACCAATAGGCTCGTGACTCGTATGAAATTCAATGTAAGCAGTTTAAATTCATTGTAGTAAATGGAATAAGCGTCTGAAATATATCGATATTGATTAATAAAAGTTGAGGATTTATTATAAAACTTAATTTAAAATCATGTATTTTTTTAAATTTTCCAAACATCAAAAACGCTGTCTTTCATTTTGTGGCGTCATCACAATGTTACTTGAAAACCAATTATAATGACAATAATCTCGAAATACCTACATAGAATTTCTCGTAGAAGCGATCGCGTGTGTTGGAAATACGAGTTGGCATCAGAAGCGGATTTAAATAGCAAAACACAATTATTAAATGGGGACCCATTCCACGAAAAATGTTAACAATAAACCCCTGAGTGGCAGAGAATAACCTTGAATGAAGTCCCGGACTTGTAACCAATGGATGTAGGGTTAAAGACAACTTTTAAAAAACTAGTTAACAATCTCCTTCTCCATTCAAGTCATTATTATCCCCGAATATTCCAAAATAATCCATGAAGAATTTTCAAAATCCAACAAAAGTTGTGGACGGATTGAACGTCACAAGAACAATTAGCTAGTCGCCTATATCGCCACAGCGCTCGGCCTCCCACTACTCCCCCACCTAACTCACGGAACACTTCGTTCGGATCCGTACAGTTCGTGCGGATTAATTTGACACCTGAATCGAATGATCTTTGGATGTGTTTGGTAGTCAGCTGTCAAGTTAACGCGCATGGGTTATAAATACTTACAGTTTCTTCAGAAATATGGTCACAGACAGCTTCTCCAAAGCTATCAGTTGCAGTCTTGTCGAGCGCGGCGAGTTTCTTCAGCGACATGTGTATGCCGGCGTCTTCCACTGCCAACACCGTGCTGTCTTTGTTGGGGACTGGGATCGTCCAGTTCGGATCGCATATCACAGATGCGAGCGCTTGTAAGAGAGATTTTGATGTTTCTGAAAACATTTATGAGTTATATTGAACATAATGTATATGTTACGCTCAGTGAGTGGAAAAATAGCTCACAACGCGTTGTGGTCACAGTAAAACATCCACACGACGAAATTCGTTTTATGGCTCTAATGAAAACGCGCACGACGCGTTGTTGCAATCACAGAAATACCAAATAGAGAAATTTGTGTCGCGGCTGGCTTGGTATTCGATCTTAATGCGTTGTGGCAATGAAGAAAAGCCATGACGCGTTCTGAGTATTTATTGTTTTAACCCTTTCAAATCTCAATTTTTTTTAACTTATTACACTTTAGGCAGTAGGGATGAACCTATACAGTTTGTGTGTGTATAAATATTTATGCAAACAAAACTATCTTTTGAAATGGGAAAAAGAACTGACCTTGCTTGCACACACCGTCACTCTCAGACTTACCTAATATTATTCTCAGAGTCACAATTATCAGCTCACTTTAATATACTCGCGTCATATTAAAGTCGGCGGACAATTTTTTTTTTTTTTTTCTGTCTGAGTAGGTACCGATAGCTCCCTGCGGAACCACTACGGCGTCACCGGGGGGGTTGGGCGAGCGCAGAAGCATCGCCTGATGTGACCCGAAGGCTGAAAGAAAGATAGAGGACGGAACGGCTCTCTAAGGGCGTCTCCTATGAGACTCGGACCTCGGCTTAGAGGGCCATTCTGGAGGAGGTAACCGTGACCTGAGTGAATCAGTCCGGACGCCCCCAAGGTCGTGAGTTAGAAAACCCACGTCCGGGTGACGTTAGATATCGGGGACCTCGTCTTCGCCGGCGAAGACGCTGTGCAGCTTGTGATTGTGTTGCCTGGGAAGCATTGTCGGTTGTTATGTCATCGTCTGGATCGTAAAGGACGTTCTTGGGACGCCTCTGCTTGCAGTTAGCGTTTAGGTTGGGAGTGTAATTGCAGGCCTCAACCACTAGTTGGTTGGGATGGAAGGCAGCTCTGTCAAAATAGTTTTGAGAGAGCTGTTTCATGTACTTAGCTATTGTCGGTAATTCTAGATCTCTATGGAGGTCATTATTGCGTAAGAACCACGGCGCGCCCGTGATTTGACGCAGAAAACGATTTTGTAGGGTTTGAAGCGGCCTAAGGGTCGCTTTGGGACGGTGGGCAAACACTACACTAGCGTAGGTTAAGATCGGACGGATCGTAGTTTTATAAAGCGTTAGCTTTGAGCGGAGGGACAATTTACTTTTCTTATTTATCATAGCGTAAAGACGGTGCATTACGTATGCGGCCTTTTTTCTCGCTTTGTTAACGTGCATGGAGAAGCTCATGCGGTTATCGAAGGTGACGCCTAGGTACTTGGCAGTACGTTGCCAGGGGATGGGTGCTCCGTAAAGGGAGACTTCTTTGAGTCCGGACTTGAGACGGGAGACTGCTTTGCCAGTGAAAAGCACGGCTGCGCTTTTCTCTGGGTTGACTTCTATACGCCAAAGGCGGAACCATTTACCTATAATGTCTACCGCCTTCTGGAGGCGGGCTCTAATGTGGACCCGGTTTACTGCCGTCGCGTACAGTGCGGTGTCGTCCGCAAACTGGGCGACGTGTACGCCCGGGTGGTCGGTGGGAATGTCGCTTGTGAAGAGCGAGTATAAAAGCGGGGAGAGCACGGAGCCCTGAGGGACTCCTGCGCGAATCTGTCTGGGTGGGCGGACAATTGTGCCTCTAGAGTATATATAATACTGTACAAAAATATTAAAGAAACAAAATACTTCCTATAAATATTTTTAATGTTTACAAGTTTTTAATGCTGATAATTTATTTTTTTACTTTCCGCTACTTCAGAGTCATAGAGAACTGACGTTTTCAATCTTTATTACCAAACCAGCAACCCAAAGAAAACAGCAGAATTGTTGTTCTAACCATGGAAAATGGGTGAGAAATACTAAAAATTAGACATGATAATGAAAACAAATAGTTACCAGTTGACAGTACAGCTACTACTAAAGGCATTCGGCTCTTATCAATCCAGAATTTAGGATCCTCCTCCATATTGCTCTTAAGGGCCGGTAATATCGCTTCTCTCAATTCTGATACACGAAGTTCTGGATCCTTTTTAGATGTACCACTTTTTAAGCCATCCTCCAAGAAAGATGTAATGCCAGGGTGAAAGATGGCAGAATCTTTTGGCTTTACCAGCCAATGCAGAGTCTGAAAGAAAATATATACAAAATGCAATAAAATGTATGTCTTTACTCAACCAGTCCTGGTTAACCCATAAGCTACATAAGCAATTGCTTATTAATTGGGGGCACCAAATTCAACTGTAAAACAAAATCGAGCACATGAAATAAATCAATTTGGAAACCTGTGTGTTTTACATTATTTATTTATTTTTTATACGATTTATTTATAGTTCATTTAAAAATAGGCCGCACACAGGGGAAGATTAGTAGGCCCCAAGTTACTTTAATCCAGCACTGTGTTCAACAAATACATACTGTTTAATATAAGGACATAGCTGTAGAAAAGTTGACACAAATATTTTGGTAGAACTTTGTATTTCTAGTAGTTTACTAATTTACACTACTAGTGATTAGTGGATGAAGCAGTTTCAACAATTCTTAAAGTAAAATCAAAACAATGTCTTATTCCTATACATACACAACCTTATATGCATTTAAATAACATTTCCATTCAAATCAAATAAGTTTTGAGAAAATACAGACACTCCTACATACAAATACAGGTCTTTAAAAACAAGTTTTTTAAAGTCAGCAATCATATAGACACAAAATCCTTGAGATTTTAGCTCAATCGTCAGTTTAACTTATTTTTATACTTGTATTTGTATTTATAATGCCAATAAAGAATCTGAATTGGATTAATAAGTATTAAAATAGTTACACAATTTTTTTTTAACTGTGGTGAGTTTTCATTCTTTGAACAAAAATTCTTTATTCAGTGTATAAAAAAAAACAAAGTTTACCATGTTGCCACGTTGGTCGCTGGCTACATCCTGAATATTGCCAGCAAGTGTTGAGACTATGGTTTTCTTCACCAGCACAGTATCATCCACAGAGTCAAAGATGGCTAACAGGAGCCTGTAGCCCGTTTTGTGCTTGCTCAATGGTAGTACGTGTTCTTTTACCACTTTTAATATGGCCTGTGAAATATCAGACATTAATCAGTAAAAAATATTTAAAAGTAGCAAACGCCCGCGACTTCGCTTTCGTTCAGTTTTTTAAAAATCTACGTGATTCCTATAGCGCGGCAACCATGTAATAATGGATAATGTTTGCTATTTTTAAATGTTAGCTTTCTGTATTCTCAGTTGAGAACAAAAAATACTTGTGAAAGAATTATTTTGATAAGTTAATTAATTCCCGAGATATAGAATTTTAAAGTGGCGCGGTGATCAGCTGACTGACGTCATCAAACAACATTTGCTCGCCCGTTATAGGCAATTTCGTACTCCTTTCTGCCTTACCTACTGACGAACTAATGGTAAGAATTGAAAAAATTCTTCATGTTGATAAGCCTGTTTAACGAGGAAGGCTATAAGCTACATAACATCACGCTACGACTAATAGGAGCAAATAACCGATCAAAAATGTGACCAAAACGGGGAAAATAATGTTCGGTCGTCGGCTAATCTTCTTAATATATAAATGCGAAAGGTCATTCTCACGACTTCTCGAAAAATCCGCTTGATGTACAAAGATGAAATTTGGCAGGGAAGTATTCTATAGATAATAGGTATCTGTTAATAATGGATTTTCGATAGGGCCGGAATAAAGAGGCTCTCACAAGTTTGTATGAAAGTCTTTCATTTATTATGCTATAAACTTGAAATTTAAAAGTCGCGCTTGTTGATAGTATGGTATAAAAGAGTACTCTAGCTTTATTCGCCGGTATATTTTTATGGTAACCTACAATACCTTCTTGTCTTTGTTAGTTCCTTGCCACACACAGACGCAGGCAGCGTTGACCCCTGGCAGAGAGTTGCTGAGAGGCACAATCAACGGGCTGAGGGTTGAGATCAGTTCTGCGCGGTCCTCATCACTACACGCTTTCATGTAGTCATACAGCACTGAATGTAATAGTCTGAAAAACAAATTATAATTTAACTTAACCAGTACCAGTGGGCAGACAACATCCGACGAATATCATGATAGTACAAATTAATTTTTTATTCTTTACAAGTTAGCCCTTGACTTACTAATAACCTCATCTGATGGTAAGTGATGATGCAAACTAAGATGAAAGCAGGCTAACTTGTTAGGAGGAGGATGAAAATCCACACCCCTTTTGGTTTCTACACGACACCAATACCAGAACACTAAAATGCATGGCAGTACTTCTTTGTCAATAGGGTGGTAATTAGCAACGGCCAAAGCCTCTCACCAGTCAGACCTTGACCAATTACGAAAACCTCAATCGGCCCAGCCGGGGATCAAACCCAGGACCTCCGTCTTGTAAATCCACAATCCAAAATGTAATTTAAAACTAGGAATTGTGCAAATGTTTTTTAAAATGTCCATCAGTCATCATCATTTTATCACAAAAAGTTGCGGATCACGCCAATCACCCCAAACAAGTAAGAAGTTTAGTGTTTTTGAAACATCACAGATACATACTCTCCATCATGTAAATTCTTATCCAAAATACGTTGGATGTTTGCTTTACACGACTGCAGAATTGCAGACTTCATTTCTGGACTGTCCTTGTATGTGTCACTTAATGTTTTCACCTTGTCATCTTTTGTCTGAAATTAAACTGAATATTTAAAAAGATTTCTAGTTTATTACTAGTGAAATTATAATTGTTATTGATATACCAGGCTAGAGACTTGATCATCCTACAATGAGCAAAAAGAGAGATTTTATGTGTACATGGCTATACATTTGTTGGGTCAGTAAGTACACAGGGTACTCAGGAGTATTTTCCAAAAATTAACGGTGTTCTCGAGTTCACTTATAGGAGCCAAACTGCATTACTAATATTTTTTTAACCAAAAAAATAAAATGTTTTATATTTTCATACAAAGCAATTCAGATAATTACGACTGTCCATGTAACACGCGCCTTTATCTATTCTTGCATTTTAAAATACGTAAAACTTGGCTACGTCATTATTATAAGGATGTGTATAAGGGAGTAGGGATACATTTTAAGATCTATTTACAAAAGAAATATTATTTACCCCAATAATATATTAATTTTAGGTAAAGAATATAACCCTAGAGTTATGGGAAATACTCCCCAGGACCCTGTATAATATTTTTTTACAATTTTAATTTAATTATTTATAGTTTATCTAATAAACAATAGTATATCTAATAATTAAAAAAATATTTTTACATTCTTATACATATCACCATAAAATTCTTGCTGCATATGTATCTTCTCTTTCTTAGTAGCAAACTCTCCATATGCATAATCCAGTACCGGCGCACTTACAGAGTGAGTGGCCAACGACACGATATGCCCAAAAAACTTCTTTATAACTTCATGTCTTATAAAATTAGTGCCATATTTTAGTATACGTTTAACAGAATGTTGTGCATACTTCGACTGCATCATAGGTACCATTACATCCATTAACTCTTCAGTGATTTCATTCTTGATGTCCTCTGTACTATGTTTCAATAGCACTTGTATGACTCTGCTCAAATCATGCGTCAGCGCTATTGCTTTGTATTGGCCTTTGATTAAAGAATGCAATTCTTTACATGCAGTGATTTTGAAGTCTTGTTTAATTACTTTTCTGAAATTTGGATACATTTTTATAATAAATCTATAGAGAGGACAATTCTGTACATGAAATATATTTCCAAAATAACTATCAGTGTGATCAGTGATTGATACTGATGCCACAAATGCAATAAGTAAAATTTTTGTCTGTCTGTATGTTTGTTATAGAAACAAAAACTACTACTTGATGGATTTGGTACAATTATTTTTCACTTCAATTCATTTTACTCCTGGGCAGGTTATAGTATACTTTTCATCACGTTACAATCAAGTGAAGGGAAATGTTGGGAAAACGGAAGAAGTTACTACGTTTTTAATCAACTTCAAAAAAAAAGGTGGAGGTTTCTCAATTTGACTGTATATATTTTTTTACAGTGATACTACTGTAAGGGCGTCCGCTAGTAAGTAATTATTATACACAGTGGCATGGACTTCATAGATGCAAAATACACATACAAAATTGCAAAATTATATTTGGAGCAGCTACAACACTGTCTTATTCCACGCGCTCTATCTGCCTATTATTCTTTAATTTTGTTTAAGGAGTATTACTTTTGTTTTAAGAATATTATTTCAGACTTACAATACTTTAAATTTAATATACCTTTGTATTTGAGCTGCTAACAATTTAGCCTTATGGGAGATTTCAAATATTTCAGCAGTGGCTTTAGCTTTGCGTCGTTCCAGTCTTAAATTCTTTTTTTCTTTTTTCATTTCAGACCATTTCGGCTTCTCATCTGGATTTTGGTTATTGGCCGATTTTTTACTTCCTTTAGAAGCATCGTGTTTACCTTTAAACCCAGGTTTAGTAAAAATGGGTTTTCCTCCTTTTTTCATATCCTTTTTTGATTTATCAAAAGGTTTTTTACCTTTTTCCCCTTTTTGTTTATTCTGGTCATCTCTAACATTTGATCCTTCAAATTGCACTTTCTTTTTCTTTGGTGGTGTTGCATCATTTTCAGTGCCCTTACGCTTAGTTTTTTGCATGTTTTAATTTAATGTAATACTAATAGTTAATTAAATCAATTACACAATAAATAAAAGATATTTACACGTGCTATTTCCAAGTTGTAAGGTTGTTTTTTTATTTTGACAAATGACAATGACAATTGACATTTAACCAAATATAAGACACATATACCAAAGAAGAGCTTTATACCAAAGAGTAATAAAAATTTTAATAAAAAAAATTCAACCGACTTCCAACTCAAAAAATAACTTTAACTAAAAAGCAAAAAATAACATCCTACCTATGTGCTACCTTCTGATCAGTTTGAAGGCGGTGCCAAGCCAGTGATGTTTTAATTAAATACGTTTAAACTACAAAATTTCTGTGGTTATTCCAGAAACAGCTTTAATTAAAACACGACACTGGCTTGGCACCGCCTTCAAACTGATCAGAAGGTAGCACATAGGTAGGATGTTATTTTTTGCTTTTTAGTTAAAGTTATTTTTTGAGTTGGAAGTCGGTTGAATTTTTTTTATTAAAATTTTTATTTTTTTATTTTTAGTGTTAGCATACCCACTGCGTGTGTACAGTCACAACCTATCTAAGTGGAAAGTTCTTAACAATACAAAATTATCAAGTCCACACACAAGGTAGCTCCTGTGAGCCGTCGAGGAGTTCTCTTCACTGTGCTTCGTCTTCATCACCAGACCCTTAATACAGTCGCAATCTATCTAGGTGGAAAGTTCTCATCAATACAAGTTTATCAAGTCCAAACACAAGGTAGCTACTGTGAACCGTCGAGGAGTTCTCTTCACTGTCCCTCGTCTTCATCATCTGACCCTTAATACAGTCACAATCCATCTAGGTGGAAAGTTCTCATCAATACAAATTTATCAAGTCCAAACACGAGGTAGCTACTGTGAACCGTCGAGGAGTTCTCTTCACTGTCCCTCGTCTTTATCATCAGACCCTTAATACAGTCATAATCCATCTATAGTCCACAACTTTAGGCTTTTTACACAACAATATCACTACTCAAAAAGGTTCTTTTAGGCGACACTTTTCGTTTCGATTCACATACATTTTATTTTTAATAATAAGCTTTACGGCTCTGGGTTCTAGCCCTTTTGAGCCCGGATTCACATACAATTAATTAATTATCTTGGACTAATTATAGAAGGACCTGCCTCGCAAGACGTTACCTCTCTGTCAATCAATCAACGATCTAACGCGTGTATACTTATATCGTATCGATGTTTCATTGTTGTAATCGTTTTCGTCGACTGAAAAAACTCCCTAATCATTCCGCTTTGTGTAGTAAGTAGTTCAATGGCATGAAAAATGGTCAACAACTTCTAATTCACTAAAAGATGACGTGACGTTCGATTTCAGTTTCACCTGATGGTAAGCGATGATGCAATCTAAGATTTTTTTTTTTTTGTTTACAAGTTAGCCCTTGACTACAATCTCACCTGATGGTAAGTGATGATGTAGTCTTAGATGGAAGCGGGCTAACTTGTAAGGAGGAGGATGAAAATCCACACCCCTTTCGGTTACGGCATCGTACCGGAACGCTAAATCGCTCGGCGGTACGTCTTTGCCGGTAGGGTGGTAACTAGCCACGGCCGAAGCCTTCCACCAGCCAGACCTGGTCCAATTAAGAAAACCTCAATCAGCCCAGTCGGGAATCCAACCCAGGACCTCCTTCTTGTAAATCCACCGCGCATACCATTGCGCCACGGAGGTCATCAAAAACATAATTATAATAAATAATAAATTTGTAATAAAAACAATATCTAAAAGAAAAATAAATACTATTCTTCTAACGAACGAACAAACAGCAAAACATCGATCCATTAATTTAATATTCTGTGTACAGATTATATTATTCTTGTTAAATATTTTATTATTTATTTTTGTTAAATATTATCGATGACTGAGTTTACCTCGTACCCTTCAAAAAACGACAGACAATTTTGTTGCTGCATTTGGGTGCTATCCATTTCCATTTCTAATTCCTCTATGTTAAATATATAGAGTTTGCACAAAAACAATACAAACGACATAAAAAGAACCCAAGCAGACATGAGTCACAAACCATTATGAAAAATAAAGATATTGAGTTTTATGGGTATTAAATGTGCATTTATAAAATTAAATTATAACTTTAATTATTTTATAAATGTCGTATTTTCATATCAAAAGAAGAAAGAAGTTGTAATTAAAACGATGATTTCTTTTATTTTAATGTGAATTTAACCTTTCATTTATTGCAGAATTACCATATACTATGATATTTTTTTTGATTTTGTATTAATAAGTGAAAGAAGATTTGACATTTGACAGTTCACACTTCACAGCACAGAACACTACTTTATTTGCTGTCTATGACTAATACTCCTACTTATACATCAGTATTCGTTAATGATTCGTGAACTAAATCCAGTCTGTCGTGCGTATTTTCTTCCCTTGTAATTTTTGTTATTTCGTTTTGTTCTCGTTTCGTTGTTATTGTTAATTATAGTTTATTTGTTGTTTGTTTACTGTTTTTACCCGTATGTATGTATGTAATATTCTTTATTACCTCATATCTTCCAAACCGTTGAACGGATTTACGTAATTCAGATAACGTTAGATTTGTTTTAATAACCCAAGTGTTCTTAGATAGGTGAAATTAGAAAAAAAAAACCAACAAGACGACTGTGAGACGTTATAGAATCGGGGTGAAGTTTTTTTTTTGTGAATATTGCAACATGCGAATCAAATTCAAGGGATTTTTGTGAGAATTTCAAAATAGTATATCATGGCCATGTTAAAAAAACTACCACCAATTAGGAAAACGTTATTTATTAATTCTAATATTAATTAAGTCTATACATAATACGCGAGGCGGACGACTATAAGGTGCGAGGTTTATGAAATGTAGTTATAAAACACCTAAAATAGACTAAAAGAAATATATTGATTATAAAAATCGGACAAGTGCGAGTCGGATTCGGCCACCGAGGGTTGCGTAGATTTTTTGAATATTTACTTAATTTCGGTTGGACTTAGGTATACATTATCGTACTTTGTAACAAACGTAACCAATAAATCCGAAATTTACCATCTATCGTAACTAAAAAGTGTGAAATAAATTAATTAATTAAACAAATATAAAAACCCGGCATAAATGATATAAAATTTGATCAAACTAAAGTCGGGACCTATTAAAAAATGTAGACGAAAATCATTCTATTCAATATAATAGGTCCCGACTGTTTTCTAATTGTTTTCTACACTTCTGGACTGAGCTTTTTTTTTCGTTTTTTTATCATTTATGCAGTCGGGTTTTTTATCAGTTTAATTAATTAATTTTATTTAGTTTAGTACGAAAATTAGTGAACCGGAGCCTGGTACTAGCCGGAGCAGTTATTCCGCGTTGCTATTGTTTCCGCCACCAAAAAAGAAACGTACGAATCAATCACCCTTATCGTCCTCCGAGAAAACCGTTTTGATTAATGTGTTTAAATATGTCGAGGAAACCTTATGCTTGCTTCTACATAATAAAGAAACAAAACTATAAGAGTTCTTTATTGCCTACGGAACCCTTAATATAAGTGAAGCATTATCTGTTTGATAAATAACAGGATATATTATATAGGAATATAGAATTAAAAATATATTTGTTTATCACAGGAAGTTTTATTTCATGATAATATTCGTAAATAATGATAAAATGTTGAGCACTCCTGAGTCAGCTGTTTTTGTTTGTTTACATAGTTTAAAATACCTACTCAATTTGACTATAGGTGGTAAGTTCTCATCAATACAAATTTATCAAGTCCAAACACAAGGTAGCTACTGTGAACCGTCGAGGAGTTCTCTTCACTGTCCCTCGTCTTCATCACCAGACCCTTAATACAGTCACAACCCATATAGGTGGAAAGTACTTATTAATACAAATTAATCAAGCCCAAACAAAAGGTGACTGCTGTTAATCCTTGACGAGTTCCATCGTCTGTGTTTCGGCTCCATCATCAGACCAACTCCAAACCTTCATAAAGTTGTAGTGGTTAAAAATACCTTATGGAAACACTAACAAACGTACTAGCCGTCTCTACAACTTTCAAAAGTTCCCCTCAATTTCTCCAGGATACCATCATCAGATCCTGACATGAAAAAAATGGGACCACCCTGGAAGTAAACCCTATAAAACAAAAAAAGAATTTTCAAAATCGGTCCATAATTGACGGAATTATCGCTGGACATACATAAAAAAAAAAAAAAAAAAAAAAAAAAAAAAAAAAACATACATACAGCCGAACGTAGAACCTCCTCCTTTTTGGAAGTCGGTTAAAAATAATATAAAGGTTCTTCTTCTTCTTCGTTCTATGGCTCCGCGCGTCGAGCGATTGAGCCAGTATCAAGTGCTTTTTTTTTTTTTTTTGTTATTTAAAACGAGGAAACTTGTTTAATTATAAAACTCGAAATTTTGAAGGTACGGGAATTTTAGAAAGGATCAGAAAAGGATAGGAAATAATATAAAATAGAATACTTATACCGAATATTTACAATTAAATACTAATCAATTATTTTCAATACAATAAAACATATATTTACATAAAAAATTGTACATCTAAAAGTATTTACAACTTAATATCATTACTTAGGATAAAAGAGGAAAAAAGTTTAGGTTTATCATAGGACAAGAGGATGTCAACGGAAGTAGGAAGTGGGATGTGGAAAAGAATAAGGTCCTTGTAAAATGATTCTCGATTAAATTTTGGACATGATAAAAATATGTGATTAAGGTCACCCACTTCACCACACTCGCACAAATCACTGCTCACAATTCCAAATTTCGCAAGTTGAACAGGAGAGCAAACGTGGCCCAAACGCATACGCGTCAAGATACACGTTACCCTCCTGCTCAATTTTATAGTTGAGAACCATGGCTTTGTCGATATAAAGTTTTGTATCCTAGCAAAGGCTTTGCCCTTTGCTTGGCTGGAAATTGACCAAGCCACTTTCCAGGACTCCTGAAGGGAACGTTTTGTCAGTGTACACAAATCATAGGCGTAGTTACAATAGTCTGCCATATCTCCGCATGAAATAGCCTCATTGGCAAGCTGATCAGCACGTTCATTTCCAGGAATGCCTGAGTGACCTGGTACCCAGGAAAACACCACTGAATAGCCTTTTTCATTACATGTAAGTAGAAGTGTTCTAATTTTTAAAATAATATGATGAATTTGAGCAGACTTAAAAGGACATCTAGATAGAGCTTGCAGAGCACTCATAGAGTCCGTAAATATAATGGATTTCTTAAGTTTAGCAAGAAGAATATATTCAACAGATTTAAACAAACCAAGGCATTCTCCAGTAAATACAGATGATTCAGGTGGAAGTTTTATTTTCTGAACAATATTATATTGAGAATGAAAAACTCCAACTCCTACTATACCATCTGATGCATGCTTAGAAGCGTCACTATATATATAATGATAATCATTAAATTCATTTTCTTTTAATATGTTTACAAACAGAGGAGCTTCAAATTGATTTCTTGGAATATCTGGATTGATTCTAACATCCAGAGAGGTTATTAATGCATTATATTTAATACCGAAAGTAGGGTAACAATATGTACTATACATTGGCGCTTGTATGGAGCAAAATATTCGATAGCTTTTGATAAGACACGGGGGAGATTTATGGGACCAATACGAACAAGTGTCTGTAAATTCCAGAAGGAGTTGGAGTTTATTACGTAAAGGATGATATGAAAATTGCATAGCTTTAAATATATACCTATCAGATAGAAATTGTCGTCTTAAACATAAAGGTGGTTCAACACACTCTATTTGCATAGCATTGATAGGGCTAGATTTCATAGCTCCAAGGATGATCCTTAAAGCTTTGGCTTGTACGCAATCTAATTTATTAAAAGCTACGGCACTACATGGCTGTAGAACAAAAGTGGCGTAATCTAGCAAGCTACGAATTAAGGCATTATAAATAAGACGTAAGGATGCAGGATGAGCACCCCACCAGACACCAGTTAGACACCTGATCATATTTAGGTTTCTTTCACATTTAGTTACAATATAGTTACAGTGAGGTACTCCGGTAAGTTTGGAGTCTAAAATAACTCCCAAGAATTTTACCTCAGATTTTACAGGGATAGGATTATCCATATAAAGTACGTTAAACTCAGGAATGATTCTCTTTCTAGAAAATAAAACCACAGTACTTTTAGTAACCGATAATTCCAGACCATTGAGATTTAACCATTTATTTAATTTAAAAAGGGAAGACGATAAATATTTACTTGCATTTTGTATACACTTGTCCGAGATATATAGTAGGAGATCATCTGCGTATTGCAAGACGTTTACGTTTGTGTTTAAAAATATCTCTAAGTCACAAGTATATACATTATACAGCAATGGACTAAGGACCGACCCCTGCGGTAGGCCTCTCCATACCAGCCTTGAAAGTTGAGTACCATTGTGTAGGTCTAATTTAATACATCTCTCAGAAAGCATATTGATGATAAATTTGATTAATATTTGGGGAACATGGAGGTCATGTAATTTATTGTGTAAGACGGAGATCAACACATTATCGTACGCTGAGCTAATGTCAAGAAAGGCCGCAAGAACTGCCTCATTCTTCGAGAATCCTAACCTAATATCCGAAACAAGTATATTAATATTGTCTATGGTGCTACGACCTTTTCTAAATCCCAGCTGATTGGCTGTCAAAATATTATTATGTTCAATGAAAAATTCTAACCTATTTTTAACAAGATGCTCAACTAATTTGGCAAGAACAGAAGAGAGGGCAATTGGACGAAAAGAAGAAACATCAGAGGCTGGTTTATTAGGTTTTAATATGGGAACTATTATTTGTGTTTTCCAAGAAGAAGGAATGTTACCAGACAACATAATTGCATTAATAACACACAAATAATAGTTCAAAGAAGCGTCATTGCAGTTAATCAAGAATGAGTATGTAATACCGTCTTCGCCTGGAGATGAGTCTTTTACATAAGACAACACCCCTTTCAGTTCGGATAAACTAAAGGGGGCATTACAGAGTAAGGAATACAGCACTGGGCATTATTAAAGTTTGGAACATATGGAGGAGCCAACTTGTCTATAAATTGATCGGCTAGCTCAATTGGTAAGGTACCTGATGAAGATGAATAGAAAGCCGACTTAAATCTTCTAATATTTCTCCAAACTAACGATGGGCAAATATCTGGACTTATGGATTCGCAAAATCGTCTCCAACCCTCAAATTTCTTCTTTTTGAGAAGCTTGCTAGTTGAACGAGCTATTTGGGTATATATTTCAAAGTTCTCTGCAGTCATCACAGAACAATATTTTTTTTCAGCCTCTTTCCGTTGCTTGATGGCTATAGTGCACTCATGATCCCACCAAGGAGGAAATGGAATTTTACCCTGTCTATTACCTTTTAATGGAAATAAAGTGTTAGCAGCATCAATTAAAATTTTAGTAAACTCATTTGAACATATTGTTTCATTACCACCATTAACAATAGGAAGACTAGATATCTTTTGATCAACATAATGTTTAAATGTATTCCAGTTATCTGGCAGTTTATGCTTTAGTTTATATATTGTACTATATATATATTATGTATTGTATTTTACTATATTGTAGATTAGAATAAGGGCTAGAGATAGGTAAAATAAGTACAATAGGTGCATGATCACTGCCATAAGTGTGGTCAAGTACACTCCAGGATATCAGAGAGGCTAAACTTGGAGAGCAAAGTGACAAGTCTGGAGCACTAGGGCCTTCACCAGGGCGAGTGCGTCGAGTTGGAGTCCCATCATTCAATATACATACATTTTGAGAATCTAAAATATCTGTCATCAATTCACCATAATAGTTAGTGTTAAAACTTCCCCATGATTGATTTTGACAGTTGAAATCCCCAAGTACTAAGAATGGGCAAGGCAAAGTAGATAATAATTGACTAAACTCATTATATAAGGAAGTGGAAGGGTGAGGTATGTACACAGAAATAATACAAATTTTATTTACAATCACAGCAATGGCATTAATGCCATCACTGAGAGGAGGGAGAGAAAAAATCTTATATGAAAAAGTGTTCTTAATGAGAATGGCCACTCCACCAAACCCATCAAATCTATCACTTCTTACAGTAACAAAACCAGAGATCCTAAAGGGAAACTCTGATTTTAACCATGTCTCAGAGAGACATATAGCCATAGGCTTATATTTATTTATTAAGTAAATAATATCTATTTTTTTGCTAACAGCACTCCTACAGTTCCACTGAAGGATTTTGTGGTCCATAATTATTAAAGTTTTGGTTTAAAGCTGTCAGTAAAGAATTGGCGACGTTGGACGGTAAAAAGTTAGTATTTGAAAATGAACAACTAGAATTTGAAAGTAATTTGATAAGTTCCAAAATTATTTCAGCAATAGATTGCTGAGGGATTGTATTTGATCTCTGTTTCAAAACATTACCATCAGGCATTTGAGAATTGTGATTATTATATTCGTTGTTAATTGTTTCATGCATGGAGCGGTCATACCCTCCGGTTTGTTTAGGAGGGGCACGACGTTGAGTGAAAACAGTTTTTTTATGAGAACTGTTAGATGCCATAGGTTCATATGATCCAAAGCTAGAGGTAGGGTGTTTTTCATCAGACTTGGGAGGAGAGGAAGCTGCTACATCAGCATACAATTTTGATGTTGGAGGGTGGATCTTGGCTGCTTCTGCATATGATAAACAGCTCTGGGCCATTGAAATTTTAATCTTTTGCTGTCTTGAGAACTCTGGACATACTTTACTAGTGGCAAAGTGGCGACCGGAGCAATGGAGACAGCAAGAGTTTTCATATATAACTGAACATGTTTCTGAGGTATGATCATCACCACATTTAAAACAACGTGGTTTTGATCTACAGAGGACTTTAGTGTGGCCAAATTTGCAGCAGTTATAGCACTGTATTGTGGGGAAAATATATAGTTCTACCGGGAGAGCTGTGTAACACATGTACACCCTTTTAGGTAGCACTTGTCCATCAAAAGTCAGTACTACCATGTTGGTGTTGGAGAATGAAATTTTGCCATCAGTTATATTTTTCTTTTTGATTCTCCTAACCTTGATAATTTGGCCACATCCTATAGGAACAGTGATATTTTCCTGAATTTCTTCCTCCGACCATTCCTGGGGCACACCTTTTACAATACCAACTCTTGTAATAGTGAAGCTAGGAATAAAAACTTTATAAGAAAGAGCAATTACAGAATTCTCAGTGAATAAATTTGCATCTTTATAATTTGTAAAAGCCATGGAAACTCTATTTCTGCCAATACGCTTTAAACTACCATTGACAATGTTCTTAATGTTAATTTTTTTCAAATCTTTACCAAATTGGATTGGGTGTAAAGTAACAGGGTCCGTTGGGGATGATGTTATTTTTTGGACGTGAACAGTGAAAGGGCCTGAGTCTGATTCCACATATTTTCTGTTTAGAGGTTTTGTACTTTGTGGAGGGAAGGAGGTCGGTAAGTCAGTTTTTTCACTATTTTCGTTATTTATTTCAATAGGAACTGATTTATCATCGGAGTCATCAGAACATTTACACTGATCATATACTTTTCCGTCTTTACTTTTACGTTTTTTAGAGTTGCAATGTCTGCACCTTTTACGGGGTTTACTACGTTTCCGTTCAGATTTAGGAAAGAGACCATCCTCTGTGTCCATTGAGGAGTCCTCAATGGTAATATTATATGCTACAGAAGGTGTTTTTGTAAACGTTAAAGGAGGTCCAGGGCCGGTTCCCGGACCGCCGGGATCGTCTGGGGGATCGACCCCCATAGTATAGAAAAGACACTTACCAAATATTTAAATATGTATACTATTTACACAATTTTATATAAATAAGTAATAATAATAATAAACTAACAACTATTTTACACTCTACTGATCCACTTTACAATTATTTATAATCGAAAACCAAAAACACGTCCGCCAAATTAGAAGTTTCCCGCGCTTTTCCCAATATAAAGGTTATATACCCTGTACCGTGGACGACTTTCTCTGTCTACGCCCTTAGTTCTACTTAAGCACAGAAAAGATATTACAACCAGTAGTTGGACTTCATACTAGAGGTCGAAACGCGAGCTATACCTACGCTCCTTGAACATGGGGTGATCGTAGGGTGAAGACAGTCGCGACCAGGCCGGGTCAACTCTCGAACAAAGTTTGGTTATACCTACGGGGGCTAGACCTGTGGTGTCATCATCCATACGGTTCTACCGTCTGGTAGTTGTAGCAATATTATTATCGTTAGTAGCTCACGCCTGACATAATATTGTGATAAATCTAATACATTTTTAGATTTAAATATGACTTTAATAACTGAATAAATACTTTTCTTCTACAAAAATATAGAGAGACACTCTCGTTGAATATTGTTTTAGTAACGTATGGGTAAGATTTTCTAAACGAAGTGTGGCAGCCCCAATTTCTTAATAAAAAATAAAAATGTGATAAAATGAAAATGGCGTCATTTCACCAAATATTTTAAAACACAAATTCACAAATAATAAAATAAATGTTTGCCACGGCCTGTTAATATTTATGAAGACCTCTTCATGGATTGGATTTAAGCAATCTGCTGTGTAATATCCTCGCCATTCTTGATGTTGAGAAGATCTATAAGTCTTTTACGTTTCATCTGAGTGTTGTGGTTTTTCATTATGTTAAAAATAAGACTTTGTTAGTTCAAGTGTCTCTATAACTATGAAGAAGAACAAAAGAAAATGCTTTGAGTGTGGTTCTTCGCCTGCCGATGATCCAGAGAAGACCCTACAGAGATTACCGAAACTTGATTCTACAAATTTAGTCTCCGGTATGTACCTACTTTAGTTTTAGCTAATAATAAAATACTTTAATAATAGCTATTGATCAGATAATGATTACAATAGTTAGTTAGTTAGGTTTCTTAGTAGTCTTCTCAAGATATGGGAATTATTAAAATCCTACGAATTCTTATGAAACTCGTGCTCAATTATACAATTATGCTAGGTTTACACATTATGGTGATGTTTGTAGATGCAATGCACCCCAAATAACTGTCTGACCTGCAGCAGTCTGAATGTTTACTTCTCTGGATCTACTGAACAGATTTTCATTTGGTTATCACAGGTAGCTTAATCTGGAGCAACATAAGGTTAATTATGAAATGGTAATGAAAATGAACATCTGAGAAAAGCAAATTCCATGAACTAATTTGAAAGTATCTGTTACCAGAAGTAAATTTTTTACTATACCACTGTTCAATATTAAACCACAGGTATATGTACTAAAGGCAGGTAGAGTAAAATTGAGTTTTATTTTTGAATCTATAATAAATAGTTTATAATTATGTAATGATGAACCAGAACAATTTGTTAATTTGAAACTACAATTACAAGTTTTTATAATTATGTTAGGCACTAGGCAGACTAATGAAGAGTATGTTACTCTTTACTTTGTACGAAAATCTGTTCATTGACATAATTATAGAATAAGATGATAAGTGATGATGCAATCTAAGATAACTAGTTAGGCAAAGGATGAAAATCCACACACATTTCTACATAATATCTCACCGGAACACTAAATCGCTTGCCAGTAGGGTATTAACTAGCCAGCCAGACATAGACCAGAAAGAAAACATCAATCGGTCCAGCCGGGGATAGAACCCAGGACTTTTGCGTAGTTAATCCACTGTGCTACGGGGGCCATTTCGGCAATATTTTTCTTGCCTTGATCTATAAAAGCTTTTGCCAATAATAAGCTACATTTTTCATTGAAGGTTGTTTGAAAGAAAAAGCTTTTAGCTATAAGACCTAAGCTTTGCACATTTTACTTTTTTTTTTCTTTTTGACAATGTAGCTTCTGTGAACAGTTGAGGAATTCCCTCATCTGTGTTTCTGTTCTATCATCAGATTGCCTCTGGACATTTTAATTATATTTCTCACCTGGTTCCTGTTAAGGTTTTGTAATAAATAATAATAACAAATGACTATGTGGTTAGTCTGTCTGCCGTAGAAGTAGGTGCGAGAGGATTACCAACAAAGTCTTTCTATAACTTGTTTAAAGACCTTGGCATCTTTAGGACTGCAGCAACTTCTATGTAGAAGAAAGAGAGATAGAAGAATAAGTATCCAAAGCTGCTCTTAGTAGGATCTTACCAAATTTGGCTAAGAAGGGAGAACAACACAAGTAGGGGAGTTTAATCAATTGTCAAGGAATTCCTTAACCCTACATCCTGTAGTCACAACTCCAGGACTCTGCTCGGAGTATTTCTCTCTACCAGGCGATGGACCTGGCACCTGCACGGAATGCTAAGATTATCATCTGTCTCTTCATGCGTAGTATGTTTATGTATTTTTAATTAAATTTACTCACTCTCTTTATTTCAGTAATGTCCAGATAATCAATGATTAGACCATTGGACTTTTAGAATAAATTTTACATTGAACTATGAATGGTTTGTCATCTACATTTTTAAAAAAGACGAGATGTTTTGCCTGTAAGAAGAAAAGAGAGAGAGAGAATAAGAAGGTAAGTTAAACACCTACTGTAAAATGCACACTGCTCCAATGTGGGTTGTTAGGCTTGGGGTAATAAAGTTAAATTATAAAAGGATCACTATCAGGTGTTAATGATAATGACTGGGATATATAGCATATCATACTCTCTGAGATATAGGGATATAACACTAGCAACAGCTCTCCAGTGATGAAGTAGATAGCATCATTGCTCTTTGCATCTACACGCCATAGCCAGTTGTGGCAATTGAACTCATCATATTAGTGTGATGAGCATGGATGTATTTCAGTGTCTATGTGGTTGTGAGTGTATGCCCATGTTAAATAACAAGTAATGGCCAAAATAATAAGTAGCCTATATGTTGTTCAATAATCTTCTCTATCTTCCAGTAAAAGTCCCATTAAAATGACCCTGCTGTTCCAGAGATTAGCTCAAACAAACAGACAGATGAAAATTTTAAAGTATGACTGTATGTCAGTATTGTATATAGGCACTTAAGAAAACACAGTTATTTTGAAATTACAGACATACACTTAAATTTTATTTATATGTATTGGTGCTGTTCATAGCATCAGCTGAAACAAACTAGGCATAGTTAAGTTACATTTTATACAGGGTGCTCTGGACTATTTCTCATAAATACAAGTCCACTTATAGGAGCTACCTTAGCTACTAGTTTATATTGAGGAGAACTTTCCACCTAGATGGGTTGTGACTGTATTAGGGGTCTGCTGATGAAGACGAAGGACAGTTAAGAGAACTCCTCAACGGTTCACAGTAGCTACCATGTGTTGATAAATTTGTATTGATGAGAACTTTCCACCTAGATGGGTTGTGACTGTATTAGGGGTCTGGTAATGAAGACGAAGGATGGTTAAGGGAACTCCTCGATGGTTCACAATAGTAATTAGTTTGAATCTAAGTCAGACGCAATCAAATACAATGTTTTATCACGACTCATAGCAACATACCTTTGGCGCTAGATCAATATCTAGGATGATTTCACTAAAAATGGAAAAATAAAAAATTTTAATTAAAGAAATTCAACCAACTTCAAAAACATAAAACATACTGGCTAAACTAAAGCGAAAATAATATTATACTAAGTTTATATCATATTATGTTCTAATTGATGATCAGTTTGAAGGCTGTGCTAAACCGGTGTTGTTTTAATTTAAGCTGTTACTGAAAGAACTACATGAAAGAACACTGTCTGAAAAACCTAAATGTTTATGATATTCTTACATGGCTTGAATTAATACATCATTGGGCTAGCACCACCTTCAAACTGATCATCAGTTAGAACATAGAACTAGATACATAGAACTTAGTATAATGTTATTTTTCGTTTTTTAGTTTAGTAAGTATGTTTTTGAAGTCGGTTGACTTTGGTCGGATGTTCCTTAGACATTTTAAATTAATTTTCCTTATAGAACTTGGAGCTACCCTAGAGTTATAGGAAATACTCCTGAGCACCCTGTAGATGCTACTTAATCCTTCCTTCATCAGTATCGGTTGGTGGGCTTGGAGTTTATAAAGTATACGTCATCAACCCATATTCGGCTCACTGCTGAGCTCGAGTCTGCTCTCAGAATGAAAGGGGTTAGGCCAGTAGTCCACCACGCTGGCCCAATGCGGATTGGCAGACATCACACACGCTGAGAGTTAAGATAATTCTCTGGTATGCAGGTTTCCTCACGATGTTTTCCTTCACCGATTGAGACACGTGATATTTAATTTCTTAAAATGCACACAACTGAAAAGTTGGAGGTGCATGCCCCGGACCGGATTTGAACCCACACCCTCCGGAATCGGAGGCAGAGATCATATCCACTGGGCTATCACAGCTCTCAATGGAGCAATATTAATATTATAAAGTATATTAAGTATATATAATTTATTTATGAACGTTCATCATTCAGTTGAGCTTTTACTACCCATAACACAAGCTAAGCTTACTTTGAGACTAGTTAGTGATGTGTGTAATGTGTTAATATAAATATTAACCAACTTTCTGCAGTTTGAGAATACGCGGATAAAATATAGCCTATGATACTCACAAATAACGTGGCTTTCTAGTGGTAAAAGAATTTTCAAAATTGGTTCAGTAGATCCAGAGTTTACCTGCTAGAACACCACCAACTTTACCTCTTCATAATACACATTAACAACCCATTTTCGGCTCATTGCTGAGCACGAGTCACTTCTCAGGACGAGAGGGGTTAGGCCTTAGTCCTCCATGCTGGCCCAATGTGGATTGACAGACTTCACACACCTAGACAATTAAGAAAATTCTCAGTTATGCAGGTTTCTTCACAATGTTATGCTTCACCATTTAAGACATTTAATTTCAAAATGGGTTGAATACATATTAGTATAGATTTTTATTGTGAGTTTCTTGAAAGAAGGAAATGCTCAATATTTCATAGACCAACCCAGGACTCAAACTCAGAATTTCATGATAGTTACACTGAACCAATAAAGCAGTTAGAGAGAGAGAGAGAGAGAGAGAGAGAGATAAATAAGAGTTTATTATGTATTAAAATTAAAATATATACCTAATGCTTTCAGCAATCCTGCTTCTTCTCATGAATTTTACCCGCATGACGACGGTTTTTAATATAAAAAATATTTACAATGTCTCAAAAAGCAATCTAAGCTTTGAAAAATAAACAATGTTCGCAGAAGTTTAGTACCAACAAACTTACAAAAAATGAGCCCAAATTTAGCATTACTTGCAAGCCAGACTAAGAAATTTCAAGAAGATAATTTAAAAGAAGACAATAGACTAAAATAATATTAACACACAATGCTTAGCAAATATAGCATTAACAGATGGAAATCAGGCAATAGGTATGTTAAAATAGGTTATGTTTCATAGAAGTTATTTTAATCCTACACATCCATCATTCATCATTGTCTCCATATAGTAGAGGAGGTATGGAGCTGAGACCCACCACACTGCTCCAATGCTGTTGGTGGGCTTAGGGTGATAATGTTCAATTAACTAATAACCACTATCTGATGCTAATCTTAATAATCGGGATTAAAGGTTTCCCAACTCCAAGATGAGAATTTCACTGATTTTTTTTCACTTTTTTAACCGACTTCAAAAAAAGAAGGAGGTTCTCAATTCAAGTCTATGTTTTTTTTTCATAATCTATTCTTCACATTTTTCACTTAATAAAATTCTTTTAGTTTTTATTTGTTTTTTTACTGGTGAAAATACATAAAATTTATTCTTTATGTTTAATTTTTCAGGTGTAGCAAAATAGAAGATGAAGGTCTAGCTGTACCAGTCAGTGCTGAGCCACAGTTGCTGCTGGCATATTTGCAAAATAGCACAAGGTAACCTGCTTCATCGTTATTATCAGCCTATTTTAACGGCATTACAGGGCCAGGCCTTATAGAAAAGTGATTATGGAGCTGAGACCCACCACACTGTTCCAATGCTGTTGGTGGGATTAGGGTGATAATGTTCAATTAATTAATAACCACTATCTGATACTAATGATAATAATCGGAATTGAAGGCTTCCCAACTCCAAGATGAGAATTTAACTGAATTATTTTTAACCGACTTCAAAAAAAGGAGGAGGCTCTTAATTCAATTCTATATATATTTTTTTCATAATCTATTCTTCACATTTTTCACTTAATAAAATTCTTTTAGTTTTTATTTGTTTTTTAACTGGTGAAAATACATAAAATTTATTCTTTATGTTTAATTTTTCAGGTGTAGCAAAATAGAAGATGAAGGTCTAGCTGTACCAGTCAGTGCTGAGCCACAGTTGCTGCTGGCATGTTTGCAAAATAGCACAAGGTAACCTGCTTCATCGTTATTATCAGCCTATTTTAACGGCATTACAGGGCCAGGCCTTATAGAAAAGTGATTATGGAGCTGAGACCCACCACACTGTTCCAATGCTGTTGGTGGGATTAGGGTGATAATGTTCAATTAATTAATAACCACTATCTGATACTAATGATAATAATCGGAATTGAAGGCTTCCCAACTCCAAGATGAGAATTTAACTGAATTATTTTTAACCGACTTCAAAAAAAGGAGGAGGCTCTTAATTCAATTCTATATATATTTTTTTCATAATCTATTCTTCACATTTTTCACTTAATAAAATTCTTTTAGTTTTTATTTGTTTTTTAACTGGTGAAAATACATAAAATTTATTCTTTATGTTTAATTTTTCAGGTGTAGCAAAATAGAAGATGAAGGTCTAGCTGTGCCAGTCAGTGCTGAGCCACAGTTGCTGCTGGCATGTTTGCAAAATAGCACAAGGTAACCTGCTTCATCATCATTATCAGCCTATTTTAACGACACTACAGAGCCAGACCTTATAGAAAAGGGGTTATGGAGCTTAGACCCACCACACTGCTACAATAAAGGTTGGTGAGCTAAGGGTGATAAAGTGAAATTCATCGTGGATCACTATAAGATGTTAATGATAATAATCGGAATTGAAGGCTTCCCAACTCCAAGATGAGAATTTAACTGAATTATTTTTAACCGACTTCAAAAAAAGGAGGAGACTCTTAATTCAATTCTATATATTTTTTTTCATAATCTATTCTTCACATTTTTAACCGACTTCAAAAAGGAGGAGGTTCTCAATTCGGTCGGTATTTTTTTTTTTATGTATGTACACCGATTACTCAAAGTCGCCTGGACCGATTTCAAAAATTCTTTTTTTGTTTGAAGCGGTATAGTCCCCATTTGGTCCCATTGCCATCATATCAAGATCTGATGGTGGAATCCTGGAGAAATTGAGGGGAACTTTCGAAAATTATATGGGTGTCTAGTGTGTTCGTAAACTTTTCCATTTAGTACTTTTAAGCACTACAATTTCATGAAGGTTTAAAATCGATCTGATGATGGAGCAATAAAACTGACGAGGGGAACTCCTCGGCGATTTACAGCAGTTACCTTGTGTTTGGGCTTTATTAATTTGTATTAATGAGAACTTTCCACATAGATAGGTTGTGACTGTCATTTAGAGGTTTGGTGATGAAGACCAAGGATAATTAAGGGAACTCCTTAACAGTTTACAGTAACTACCTTGTGTTTGGCCTTGATTAATTCGTATTGCTGAGAATTTTCTACCTAGATGAGTTGTGTCTGTTATTAGGGGTCTGATGATGAAGGTCAATTAAGGGAACCCCAAACAACAAGGTAACTACCGTAAACCGTTAAGGTTTACGGTAGTTACCTTGTGGTTGGGCTTGATAAATTTGTATTGCTGAGAATTTTGTACCAAAATGGGTTGTGACTGTCATTAGGGGTCTGATGTATTCGTTTGAGATGAAATTTTACACTAAAGATGAAAAAATAATGAAAAATTTAATTAAAAAAATACAACCGACTTCAAAACCTAAAAACGTACCCACTAAACTAAAAAGTGAAAAATAACATCATAATATGTTCTACCTGCTGATCCGTATGAAGGCGGTGCTTAGCCAGTGTTGTTTTAATTTAAGCCATTTCTGACAGGGTCACATAAAACAACACTGTCTGCAAAATCTAAATTTATAAGATATTCTTACATGGCTTGAATTAATACATCACCGGCTTAGCAGCGCCTTCATACGGATCAGCAGGTAGAACATATTATGATGTTATTTTTCGCTTTTTAGTTTAGTGGGTACGTTTTTAGGTTTTGAAGTCGGTTGTATTTTTTTAATTAATTTTTTTTTCACTTAATAAAATTCTTTTAGTTTTTATTTGTTTTTTAACTGGTGAAAATACATAAAATTTATTCTTTATGTTGAATTTTTCAGGTGTAGCAAAATAGAAGATGAAGGTCTAGCTGTGCCAGTCAGTGCTGAGCCACAGTTGCTGCTGGCATGTTTGCAAAATAGCACAAGGTAACCTGCTTCATCATCATTATCAGCCTTTTTGAACGGCATCACAGGGCCAGGCCTTATAGAAAAGTGATTATGGAGCTGAGACCCACCACACTGTTCCAATGCTGTTGGTGGGATTAGGGTGAAAATGTTTAATTAATTAATAACCACTATCTGATACTAATGATAATAATCGGAATTGAAGGCTTCCCAACTCCAAGATGAGAATTTAACTGAATTATTTTTAACCGACTTCAAAAAAAGGAGGAGGCTCTTAATTCAATTCTATATATTTTTTTCATAATCTATTCTTCACATTTTTCACTTAATAAAATTCTTTTAGTTTTTATTTGTTTTTTAACTGGTGAAAATACATAAAATTTATTCTTTATGTTTATTTTTCAGGTGTAGCAAAATAGAAGATGAAGGTCTAGCTGTGCCAGTCAGTGCTGAGCCACAGTTGCTGCTGGCATGTTTGCAAAATAGCACAAGGTAACCTGCTTCATCATCATTATCAGCCTATTTTAACGACACTACAGAGCCAGACCTTATAGAAAAGGGGTTATGGAGTTTAGACCCACCACACTGCTACAATAAAGGTTGGTGAGCTAAGGGTGATAAAGTGAAATTCATCGTGGATCACTATCAGATGTTAATGATAATGACCTGGACGAGGCAAGGGAGTGTAACACTAACAACTTACCAACTCCAGGCTGAGAACTGTAAATTTCTTGGAAGAAAGAAAAACTCAGTATCTGATAGCCTGACCCAGGATTCGAAGCCACGACCTCGTTATCCAAAACCACATTGGCTAACCAATATTATAATACTAGCGGACGCCCGCGATTTCAACCGTGTGATGTTCAGTTTTTGAACATCCAGCGGGAACCATGTTTCTGGGATAAAAAGTAGCCTAAATATTGCTCAATAACTTCCTCTATCTTCCAATGAAAGTCCAAATAAAATCGGTTCAGCCGTTCCAAAGATCATCCCAGAGAAACAGAAACACAGACAGACGAAAAATTTAAAAGTCCTTGTTTGCATTTTAGTATTGTGTATATAACTATAATCACTTGAAAAAACTATTGATAAATTTCACTAAAATTAACTTTTATTCCTGAAAAAATCAAGGGAGATTTGTGAAAAACTGTATTTCACGCGGTCATTGTTGCTCACCCTACTCAACTAAATTATTTTAGTGTATATCTTGAATATCTTACCAATATCGTGAATATCTTACCAATTCATGGATTCACTATGTGGGTGTCCATCACGTGGCAGAGAGAAAAACGCTGAGCAGAGCTTGGACTTGTGATCAATGGACGTAAGGTTAAAGAATTCCTTGACAATTGATTAACACTCCCCTTCTCTGCTCGTGTTGTTCTCCCTGCGTAGTAAGGTCTGCCAAATTTGGTAAGCCAAATCTGCACTTCTAGAGAGACCAAGGTCTCTAAGCAAATTATAGAGAGATTTTGCTGGTAATCCTCTCGCACCTCTCTACGGCGTACAGACTAACCATATAGCCATTTTAGTTAGTTCATTTGTTAGGTCATAACATTTATTCAGTTTTATACTGTGGTCCTTTGGAATGTTAGTCTCTCACGGGACAGTAAGCTCTGCAAGTACTATGCTAAAGTAAAATGTCTGGTTTAGATCACGAAATAGCAACATCCTCTGGGATTATATTAGATATTAACTGGTAACAATAATAATTATGTAAAATGTATACCTTATCAGCCGATAGACGTCCACTGCTGGACATAGGCCTCTTGCATGGATCTTGTTGTGTTGTACTATACATTGCAAGGTAATGTCCATAAATGATCACGCTGGGCATGCGGGTTGGTCATTCGCAGGCCTAGACTTCTCGCACCTGTATCGCTGCTGCCTGACACAGGTCTGTGGTACTTGTGAAGTCTAGCTGAATCAGAATGGTTAAACCGCCATTAGTCGGTCCCCAGAGCCTCGTCGGTCAATCTGCAGGGTGCACCACGTGCAGGTGATGTTGGCAGTTGGAGAGGCTGACTGGTACTAGCCTCCCCCTTACACCCCATAAATGTATACTTCTTATTTATTTTTGCAGGTGCAGTGCATGCAATAATAATTATGTAAAATGTATAACTACTGATTTATGTTTGCAGGTGCTGTAAAATGAAGATATATTGTTAAATATCATGAGATAGAAATAAAAGATGAAGATCTAGCTGTACCCGTCCCCGAGCCACACTACTGCAGCCACGTTGCTGCTGGCATTTTTGCAAAATAGCACAAGGTAACTTGCTTTATTCATTTGGCTTAGGTTGATATTATTAGATTGGTTAATGATAATGACCGGGTTCGACGGCTTAACATGCTCTCTGAGGCACGGGGTGTGACACCACCAACTTCCCAACTCCAGACTAAGAATTTGTTAGCAGAAGCAAAAACTCAGTATCTCTTAAAGACAGAACCAGGATCTCGTGATCCAAAACACATGGGCTAACTACTGAACCAACAAGGTAGTTTTGACCTGCTTAATAACAATGAACTACATGTTTCCTAGATACACTTACAGTTTTGTTTTTAAAAACTGAAATAAACACATTATAATTTCTCTTTAAGTTTGTGTGCAAGTTTGTGAAAAACTGAATTCCACATAGACGAAGTAGTGGGCGTCCGCTTGTAAATAATGTAACAAAATATCCATATTTCTATACTTTTCAAGGTTACAGCTGAGCTTCCTAAAATGATTTTTTTGTAAATGGAGCAGAAAATAGACTAAAAATTTGTCCCTGATGAGAATAGGAATTCTTATTATATATAATTATTTAAATATTAATTTTCAGTGCATTTTAAAAAGTTATGTTAAATGAAATTTTCTATTACAGGTCACAACAATTGATGTAACAAATATAATCAATGGACCAGGCACCTGCACCATGATTCTTTGGAATACTAAAATTCGTCTCTTTATGTCTATACTTCTCATAATGAAAAATGTCACATTTTTATGAAAGAAATAATGGAATCAAATAATAAATAAAACAAGCATATGCTGGAAGTCCTCAGAAACAGCTCCGACTTTGATGATTTTTTTTTCATGTCATGTTTTTTATGTTATTTAAAATCAGAAATGTTTTGGTGGACGAAATTATTTATATTGTTACAAAATATCTATGCTATTTATACATATTTTTTTTTAAATACAACCGACTTCAAAAATACAAACTTATGCAGAAAACTAACAAACGAAAGAAAATATTATAATATTTTCTATCTATTGATCACTTTGAAGGCGGTGCCAATGGTCCAATTAATGGGCCGACAATTAGTTATCTATTGTTTTCCTAGCTATAGGGTTCGAATTGCTTTTTCATATCTTTAAAAGACTATCTTCGGAATGAACCCTTTATAATAAAAAAAGTATTATCAAAATCGGACCACTCAATAAAAAGTTATACTTGGTTGTATACTAAAATTAATGGTTAAACAATCAATCATCCCCTGTTTTTGTAATGTAAAAACAAACATAACTGTTAACATGAGTAGTCCGATTTTGATAATTCTTTTGCTTGATCATTCTTGATTGTTTTAGTTTAAAACCAAGCATGTCTTCGAATTCCGATTTGAATAACTTTGTTTTAAATAGAAAGGGTATATTCCGACAATGGTCCCAAATCATTATAAATTTTAAAAAAACGAAGATGACTGGTTATTTTCCCATTAATTGTATTGTAAAAATATGCGTAACTTATTACGAAGTGGTCCGATTTCGTAAATTCTTTATAGATTGTAAAGGTATTTTGATTGTAAAGCTCCCATATAAATTTTAAAAAACAATTCCAATCCTAAATGTGCGATTGATTGTTTTCTCATTCATTTTAATGTAAAACCAAGCATAACTTTTTATTAGGTGGTTCGATTTTGATTATTCTTTTTTTGATAGAAAGGGTATATTCCTAAAAGTCTCATAAAATGTTGGAAAACAATTTCAAACCTTATAGTAGGAAAATAGAAGATGATTATTTGTTTTCCCATTTATTGTAATGTTAAACTATGCGTAACTTTTTACTGAGTGGACCGATTTTGAAAATTCTTTACTTTTTGTAAAGAAATTTCGAAGTAGGTCCCATATAAATTTCGGAAAACAATTCGAATCCTTAAGGTGGAAAAAAACGGTACGATTGATTGCCTACCCATTAATTGTACAATTGGCACCGGCTTCAGTAATCAGTAGATAGAAAATATTATAATGTTTTCTTCAGCTTATTAGTTTACTGCATAACTTTGTGTTTTTGAAGTCGGTAGTGTTTGTTTTTTAATTATTTATTATATAAATAGCATAACTAATGTTAAATAGTATAAATCGTTCCATCCTCACTCCAAAAGGTTTCTGATTTCAAATGATATGAAGAAACAAACTGAACAAAAATAATCATCAAAATCAGAGCTGTTTCTGAGGAGGTAGATGGTAAATGCTCTATTGATTCGCCTAAAAGTAATATTATGTTATCGCATTAGGTTGTAAAGTTTGGCTAATGAAAGTAGAGACTGAAATTGCCCGCCAAATTTAAAAATCATATAAACAAATTAAAAAAACATGCGTTTTCATAATTTATTTAAATTAGTTTTTCTTTGTGAATACATTATTACCTATACTATAAGTGTTAAACTCAGTAATTCCAATATTTGCACTATAATTTTGAGAATTTACTCCGATTTTTTAAAATTTGGCGGGTGATTTCAGTTTCTACTTTCATTAGCCAAATTCTAATAATTTTATTGTTTATGAAATTTATACTAATTAGAAAGAGGAAGAATTTGATTATTTGTTTGTTTGCATTGAATAGGCTGTGAAACTATTTTGCTGATTTAAAAATTTCTTACAGCATTATAATCATGGATTAGGCCATAATTGTTATCTCTGTATTCCCACGGGAACGAGAACTACGCTGGTGAAACTGCGTGACGTTTGCATAGTTTATCATATGTACAAATATCCCGACAATCTATATTTTTTATGTATGAATTGGTTAAGTTATAATTGACTTGATTTTCCAAAATATCTCAGTGAAGTCACCCAATTGATGCATAGATATATTTTTATTTTGGTTTTCATTTTACTTTACAGATAAAATTTAGTTTTAGAAGCAAAATGAATATATGTAGATTACATTTTAGGTGCTGATGTTTACTTAGTTATTGATTAAGTGCATAAGATTTTTTATTTGATAATAAAGACATTTCAACTTGAAACTGTTATTCTTTCTATTGTTTAATTTATTATATACAATTACTTGTTACTAAAATATTGTGCTATTATATTGTTTTTAATATTTTCACAGTTCAGCTTTTGGGGACGGAGTGGTTTTAAAATAAATATTTTTAAAAATCTGTTTAAATTAATTAATTAATCGACAGAGTTGGTAAATATCTGTTTAAATTAATTAATTAATCGAAATGGTTTTTAAAAATATTTATTTTAAAGCTATTCCGTCTACAAAAGCTGAACTGTGAAAATTTAAAAACAATATATTAGCTTTGAATTTCCCGCGTTGGCAAATTGTTTCAATGGGGGCATTCCACAGATGGCGGTAATTTTAGTGCCACTTTTTTTGTATGAGGTTGGTATTCTTCTCCTGAGTAAATATGTTCCTTGGTCGCGACTGTGCCGCGGTGACGAACGAACGCACGGTGTATTAACAGAGTAAAGTGTATTAATAGTATTAGATTTTTTTAATTATGACCAGTACGAAATACTGTGCCGTTTTTGGATGCATGAATTCAAAATTATCCCATCCAGAGATAACTTTTTTTAAGTTACCTGGAAACTCTGAAAGGTTAACTTTAAAATAAATTTACTTATTAGTAGGTAGGTACATAATCTTGTATTTTTTAATGGATAAGGTATTTCCTTTTATCTCCAGAATAAAGGTAGGTATCTGGATTAGTAAATAAAGTGAATAGAGTAAAGGAAAGTGATTGACACGATTTAAATATGTAGCTATACGCGGTTCATGAATCACGATACAGTAGGTACGATAAGCTTGTATTAAAACCTCGACTGCTTGTACAATGTATTGTGTGACTGTGCTCGGATCATTTGTGTTTTGTTACCCGACTGCGGCGAAGCCCAAAGGAGGAGTATGTGTTTGAATGTTATGACTTGTTGTTGTATGCGGGCGACGGGAGGAAAGGACTGCGCGGGTGTGAAGTCGTACGCGCTGGGCATCGTTACCCCCCTCCCGGACCGCGCCGACCTTCGGGAGTGTTACGAACAAATTTGCCAAGCACACATACTGATAAATGATATGTCATTAGACTCGTCTAGATAGGCCGAGTGTCACTGGGTAACTTAGTTCTTAAAAAATCAAAATGGCGGATTTTATGCACTTTAATGTGCAAACTCATAAAACTTTTGCTCAGCTTGGCATTGGTGACAAGAATTTTAACCGACTTCCAAAAAGAATCGTATCGTATTTACAGCGATATTTCCGTCATTTGTAAACCGTTTCTTTTTTGTTTGGATGAATATTCTTTCAGGTTAGTCCCATTTTTTTCATGTCAGGATCTGATAATGGCATCCTAGAGAAATCTAGGGGAACTATCGTATCGTAGGGACAATTAGTGCGTTTGTTCATTGTTTCATTATCTATTTTAAATCACTACAATTTCATGAAGGTATTTATCTTTTTTTTTATTTGTTCACGTAGTGTGGAGGTAATACCTAGATGGCATCACCGAAATAAATATGTTTAAGAATACGACCAATCCTTCAAGATCATTGACGTAGTATCAGCCTTAATTAAATCAACCAATCAAAAAACACGCATTTTTATTTATCACTTCCCATTTTACTACAATTTACAAAGTATTTTATTTGTTTATATAAAAAAAGTTTATTTACAATCACAAAACTAAGTGGAAACACAAAGTTAGCAAATGTAATTAAATTGCTGCATGCGGGCAGCCCTATGACATGTTTACGTACCGCGCGGCTGTAGGTATTTATTTCAAAAATACGGCCGAGTTATTATACTG
Organism: Bicyclus anynana; assembly: GCF_947172395.1. Taxonomy (NCBI): domain Eukaryota; kingdom Metazoa; phylum Arthropoda; class Insecta; order Lepidoptera; family Nymphalidae; genus Bicyclus; species Bicyclus anynana. Next base: position 2,737,295 of record NC_069093.1, on the reverse strand, counting down.
CTTGTAATATCTTTACTGTGACTTAAGGGTGTAGAAACTAGAAAGCCTCAATAGCTCAGCGGTAAGAGCGGTTGGACTCATCACCGAGGAGTACCTAGTGGTTCAATTATCACCCCGTTGGTCTATTGTCGTACAAACTCCTAGCACAGTCTATCCTGACTATTGGAGGGGAATGTGAATATTGGTAAATATTTTTTTTTAAATAACTAGCAATGATGTGGTTCTCAACAGAGACCCGTCGGCCAACTTTATCTCGTGAAGAGAAATCGACCAATAGCGCCAAAAATGAAATATAGCCCTCTCTTTCGTTGCGTTGGGGCGGTTCCAAGACTTCCAAGGTAGCACACTTCCTTCCAAGGTAGCACACTTCCATCTTATGCTGTATCATCACTTATCATCAAGTGAGATCGCAGTCATAGACTAACTTGTCATAGACTTAAAAAAAGAGTTTTTTAAAATTTTCAAGTTCTAAGAGAGGAAATAGGAGGTCACACATTGCAAGAATCTTGTTTTCAGTACTGACACTATTTTCCTTGGTTAAACGTTTTTTTAGGTTTGTTTTTTACAAAAATATATAGTTTTAGAAATAAAACAAGATAATAATTGAAAATCTTTTATATTTACTATTTAATTACTTGAGAATGAAAATCAAACTATCACAACAAATAGAGAAATAGCCCTACTTATACATTAACAAAGGTAGGTATAGCCTGACCAGTAGCGCTGACATGCGATGCGACCAATTGGCGATCAACGAGATAATCTCGTGAAGAGTGATAGACAAAATTCAACCAACCAATTGGTGGCGCAACCGGATATACCGCAATCTCTTTCTTTCGAAAGAAATGGGACTGGGACAGCTCAAGACACAATTTTGTATTTCTCTCCACTGGTCGCATGTTAGCACCTCAGGAAAATAAAATAACACTTGAATTAGTAGCGCCACAATTATTTAAGAAAATTAGTCCTTTTTCCCGCAACATGGCACAGATTTTATTTTTCTGGGCATTCTATATACTATACTTAGGTATGTGTTAACAGTCCTCTCACTATAAAAAAATAATAAAATACTACAATACAAAAAAAATAATAATACAATACCAACATTATAACAGTAAAGTATCTTATAGTAGGTACATATTTCTAATGCGGGAACTTACCACAGTAGTATTCAAATCATATTATCGCGTTTTAACCATTGATGTTAAATACTGTTAGATGTGTTACTAGGTCATAAAAAATGCGGCGCTCAAAAGAGGAAATTTCCAAATCTCAATGTTATCTGTGCTTAAACAATACCTAAATATCGTCTACAATGTCGAGTTGTGTGTTCAGGAATTGTAAAACTATGTATACATAAATAAATAAAGGAATTAAAGACAAAGTAGTGCACGTGTGCGCTTAGTTTTGCGTTTAGTTTCGGAGGAAATGAAGATCTAAATAGATCTTCATTTCCTCCGAAATTGACAGACAATTTTTTGTTTGTAAATTTGGGTGCGATACTAGTCCTAAGTGATTAGTCTGAGCTGCAGATACACCAACGCCATTTGCACCAGTCAAATGCTTATCTATACTCATTACCATTACATCATAAGTTATCCAGTTATGGACTTCCCACATTAGAAACATATTTCGCTTTATATATACTATATTTTTCAAAACATTTAGGCGTTCTGAATTTTTCATTTAGCTCAACGTATCGTGAAATGCTTTACTAAAGCCAAATTCAATGGCAACAACTTGACAATTTTATATCTATAGTAAATACCATTTTAATAAATTTATTCCTGCATTAATGAAAATAAATTGAATTAGAAAGCTTAGAAAGATTAGATATTTATGTTAGTAACTTTGATATATAAAAAAACAATTATATCAATAAATATTAAATTAGGTATGAAATGATGCGTTTTCTACCTTAATCTTTAATTTGTTTGTTAAAGATTCCACATGAAGTTTAGCTTTAGTATCTAGAATGCAGAACGCGAAACACAGAACGCCTGATCGCTTTTGGCTGTGCGACCCTACATTATATAATTAACTAATTAATTATAATGTCAAAAGCCGGATTTATATTTGTCTGACGTGTCGTGTTGACGCATCAGAACAGAATCGGTATCATACGTTTTGTATGCGGCACATCAGTAGCCATCACGAAATGTCACAACGCATAAGTGTAAACGTTGCCATATACAATGTATGATACCGATTCTGTTCTGATGCGTCACGACACGACACGACAGACAAATATAAATCCGGCTAAATAAATAATAATAAATGTCTTTTTTGTTTAATAATAATTATAATTCATAATTAGATATTCATATGCATGTCATGCAGAGTTTATTTTGCAGAAAATTATAAGTTATGTTTCAGGATTTCACTTTTATCATAGTTTTGTTAAGTCAAAAACAACTAAGAATATAAGAAAACGTGCATATTCCCAATTGGCACCAGAAAAATCATGATTTTGTACTTATTTTATAAACTCAAACTACCCAGAAAGGTGTTGTAAGCCATAAACGTCATATATACAGGTAATTGCGTCCTGAGCATTCTCGAAATATTGCGGACTATTGGCACGGACAATGCCATAGTCTGGCTCTGTGGCAGGCAACACGATACTGGCATTACCATTGGCACGGCAAATACTGAAGCTGTTCTCAGCCCACAGCGACATGTTGCACTGGTTGGACGTACGCGTGTAAGCGCAGGACGGTTGAGGGGTACTGTATACACTGTTCCTCAAATTCTGGTGCATCCTTTTCATTCGGTGTGTATTGGCCTTGATCGACACTAATATTTTATGGTTCTCTGGCATATGCAGGTACTCGGTTAAATCCTGTAATAAAAATAAAATAATTTTTTGTTCATCAATCTTGCTGAAATAGATTTGAATTGATTATTTTTTTTATTATTCTTCTTCTCTTCACGCTATCTATCTTAGCATCGCGCTAGGTAGCGTCCGCTTTAATTACTCAACAGCTCATTATGAATTTTTGCATACACATTGATGTATGATAAAACTGAGGAATTCAAAAAAACCTTATTACACGCGAGCGAAGCGGAGGATAATAACTAGTTTTTAATTTTTAATACATATAAAAACCTTACCTTCTTTATTGAGTCATACTTCGAAAACAGCCAGATGTATGTTGACAAAATGCAGAACAATTGTGGATCAGAACTACAGAAGCGCCACATGAACTTGAGTGTCGGTAAGATGAGATCTCTCTGAAAATAATAAAGTACTAATGTAAAGACTCGGTCGCTAACTATGGGCCTCATAAGAAGGATCAGATTGACTCAGCGGGCGATGCTCGCAGTGTCTCTGACCGTCCGCTGGCTGCTGGGGAAAGCGGCATTGTGCGGGGCACATCAAATAGCCGATAGACGTTCGGTACTCGAAATGCATCGGCTGAAAGTAATGATGATAATGACTAGGAAAAAAAATCATCATTATATAATGATTTATTTATTTTGCTTACTTTTCGCGGATGATAGCAAAATAAATAAATCATTATATAATCATGATGAACTTCCGCAAAGTAACGCCTATATTTAAAAAAATCATCATTATTAGCACATTTTATATTGGGCAGGGACAACAACATTGATTAAGAACCTCTAAGTTAAGTATTGACATGTCTTGAATAACTCTTTAAACTTACATCTGATTCATAAGACCAGAGCATCATTAGAAGAGCGAATTCATCAGATTCATTCAGAGCATTTATATCTGCTTTATATCTGCCACGAGACGGACCCGGTATCCACACGGTGTATCCATAGAATAAGCACTCCATATGGTTTCGATTTGGAGTTTAGACCCACTTATAATGCTCGCCACGGATCTTTGTGTTTGTGAAGTTAGCGCGACTAGCCAGCTCCGCGCCCGCGCCGTTTGTACCGTTATTGATTCATTACGCAGTCATTTGTTGCTAACTTCACAAACTATCCGTGGCGAGCACTATACTTGGGTTTCAATTACCCCTCTGATGTGAATCTCAAAAAAGATGTCGATTCAGGTCAGGTTACACTCGGTGCATGGTGGAGATGAAGGCAAAGACTCACCGTGTATATCTGCGGGCCAGTGCCCCTGTATCGGGTCAAGTTGACGAGCACGCCGGCGCCGGCGCGCAGCACCTCCACGCTGGAGATGGAGCGGTTCATCGTCGACATGTACAGGAACACACGCTTTACCACCGCCGGCGCATCCGCCTCGAACGCCACTGGCATCACTTCCGTGAGCAGCTCTGGAATTTTTGTATATATTTTGTAAGGAAGCCAACCATTTTGGGCTCAGCATGTTACAAAAAAAAATTTTGCAATGTTTTTTATTTTAAATTAAATCAAAATCACTAAAAAGACACATAAATAGAATTCAGTTGTAAATATTTTTTGAAATATTATGGATTTTTTGCTGAAATTTTATAATATAGGTTGTCCATATCTTGATCAACTGTCAATCAAACTAAAATTTGTATGACGTGTCGTGTCGTGACGCATCAGAACAGAATGGGTATCATAGATTTTTTATGGCAACGTTTACACTTATGTGTTGTGACGGCTTCTGATGTGCCGCATACAAAATGTATGAAACTGTTTTGATGCGTCACAACACAACACGTCAGACAAATGTAAATCCGCCTTAAAACTATGGTATTATTTAATAAATGACAGTAATTTGGACATTTTAACGGTTCATTCATCATCTGGCCCGGCAATGTATGAAAAATAGTTTACAGCCTCATAACCTTTATAGAATATACAAAAAAATCATAAAAATTTACGTTTGTGGATGTTTTTTAAATGCCCGTAAATTTAAACTTACTTAGAGATTCAAACGCATCTAAAACTTTGGCGATGTCCGAAAATTTAAATATGATATTCAGCGCTTCTTCGTTCCTCTCCTTGAGCGTCGGCTGGTCGGACAGCAGCGCGCCGTTGCGCCAGCGACTGCGTATGCGTGCTGCGCGCGCGCCCGCGGCTTTCCGGGCCATGTGTCCGATGAACAGGGCCTGTACAAATAGGCCAGTTGACAGTTTTTTATTTTATTAAACAAAAAACAAATGTGTTACGTAAATAGCCATCCTCATAAACTTGACGTTTTTGTGAGGATGTTCACCATTATGTTATTATCTATAATATAAAAATAAATCGCAAAACGTTGGTAAGCGCATAACTCAACAACATCATCATCATCATTTCAGTCGATGGACGTCCACTGCAGGACATAGGCCTTTTGTAGGGACTTCCAAACATCACGATACTGAGCCATCTGCATCCAGCGAATATCTGCAATTCGCTTGATGTCATCAGTCCACCTGTTGGGGGGTCGGCCAACACTGCCCTTTGTAGTGCGGGGTCGCCATTCCAGCACCTTGGGACAACGTCCATCGGCTCTTCGAACTATGTGCCCCGCCCATTGCCACTTCAGCTTCGCGACTCGTTGAGCTATGTCGGTGACTTTGGTTCTTCTGCGGATCTCCTCATTTCTGATTCGATCACGCAGAGATACTCCGAGCATAGCTCGTTCCATCGCCCGCTGTGTGACTCTGAGCCTTCTTATGAGGCCCATAGTTAGCGACCAAGTCTCGGAACCATATGTCATCACTGGCAACACGCACTGTTCGAAGACTTTTGTCTTCAGGCACTGAGGAATTTCGGACGAAAAGATATCGCGGAGTTTCCCGAATGCTACCCAGCCGAGTTTAATTCAACTCAACAACGCCTGGAACAATTTGGCCAATTCTTTTTTTTAAATGTTCGTTGAAGTTCTAGGATGGTTTTTACGGCGAGAAAAATTTAAAAAGACAAAAAAAAATATCCTCCCATACAAACGATTCGTAATAATTTGAATTTTAATATGTATAGGGTAGGGGTAGGGTAGACGTAGGGTTGGAGTAGGTTAGGTTTTGACTTTTGTGCACTTCGTCCGTATGCACGAAGTGCACAAAAGTCAAAGCGAAGCTTGAGCTTAACAATGTACAAATCTTTCCCGAAATTAGAAAATGGCGCTATAACATCCATATTTCTTGAAAACCTATTTAATGATACCTATCCCATACTGGGATAGACGCAATGACATCTTTTAATAAATTGACGCACAATCGTGTAGAAAATTTCACTTGAAAACTGGCCAATTTTGCTTTGACAGTTTTAGAATTATTGGTAAAGAGAATTATACCTGAAATCTTTTAAATTAAGTCCAATATTCAATAAAATCTCAAATTCAACCTTGAGGATTCAGTTTAAGGTTGAATTTTGCAAAAGCGACTACTTGAATTGAGTGCCAAGAAGTAGTGTTTGGCATTCATTGAGTGGGGACGTTTTTTGGTCGCTGATTGGATTGAATAGGAGATCGGTGGATAGACAAGATAAAAACCATCCTCAATTTTTACAAAAAATTACAATGGTGAAATTACTCACCTGAATTTTCAAAGCAGCCCAATTCCGTCTCCTTTCATCTTTTGTTTTCAAATAATCCACTTTTCTATTTTGGAAATCTTTGCGCGCCAAAAACCCTCTGATAGCGGCTTGCAATTTCACAACAATTCTTCTCTTTTGCGAAAATTCGCAACGTACCAATCTCGCTGCAAGCTTACTCCTCCATATTTTTTGGATAAAAATAACTTTTTCTCTGAGTAGATTGTACCGGGATTGTGTCAAAAAACGACGAATATTTTTCTGAATGCATATCGCTGCCTCGTCTCTGCGTTTTAGAACAAGTGCTAAATGTTTCTTGAATCTGTACACGGCTTGTGCAGTCAGCACCGTTTCGCGCAATCTCAAGTAACGTCTCCTTTGAATGGATCCCCGAACGTAAGCTTGCAACTTAATTACGGACCATTTGAGACGAATGTAACTTTCTCTTTGAGATTTCGCCAATTTATAATTACGGTAATATCTTTGTATTGTGATGGATGCTTGTCTCATAGAAAGGTAACGCTTGCGACATATGTACGCACGGTAACAGGCCTGCAAAGTGATTATTTTTGATCTGATATCGATAAATTTAGACCGACATTCGTTGCGCTGTTTGATAGACAAGTACCATGTCTGGATTTTAAAAACCGCCATTTTCCTCACCATCATGCGAGTTTCGATCTTAGATCTAAAGAGACGTTGTATTAAAATTGTCGCATTTCGTAATTTGATAAAAGAGTTACGTTCCATTTTCGCTTTTCTATATTCTCTCCAACGTCTTTGAATAATGATTGCGGAGGATCTCATTATCGTGTTCGTTTCTCTTTGTTTTACGCCGATTAAGTGTGCTTTGTAGAATCGCTGTATAGAGACGCAAGCAGCTACCGTCTTCGTAAACATAGACCTTTCTTGCAACATCAACCTACGTGCTCTGAATCGTCGTTGGATCGTTGCAGCAGCTGAGCGTTCTTGCAAGTACCTTTGTCTTTCCTTTCGCATCTCCTTTAAAGCTCTAAATCTTTGATGGATTTTATTTGCGGCATTTTTCAACTGTAAATATTTATTTCTTTGATCTTTGCCAACTTTGTAGGCTCTATAACGCGTTTGGATTGTGATACATGACTGCACCAATCTTAAATATTTACTCCTTTCTAGCTTCATAAGAGATAAAGATCTAAATGATTTTTGGATTGTTATAATAGCTGCCCGCTGTCTTAAGTAGTCGTGTCTTTGCCTTTTCATAGCCAAAAGAGCCCTAAATCTTCTTTGAATATTTATAGTACAACGACGCAGATTCAAATATAGTTCTCTGTCTACCCTCATAGATAAAAGACTTCTATATCGTTGTTGTATGCAAATTGCCGCTGATTTTAAATTGCAATAAGCTTGTCGTGTGGTTTTAGTTATCAGATATTCTCTGTAATATAATTGAATAGTTATGGTTGCCTGTCTAATCTTTAGGTATCTTTCTCTAAGTTTCTTCGTTTCCAACCATGATCTGTAAAATCGTTGAATCACAACTGTCGATTTCTTCATTTCTAGAAACTCTGTCCTAATACTTTTCGTCAATAAATAACTACGGAAATGTTTTTGAATACACACAGTAGCAGTCTTCATATTAATATACTCGAGTCTTTGTTTTTTGCCAACAATATATGCTTTGCAAAATATTTGTATAGTGGTACAAGCTTGTTTCTTTATTACATACTGTTGTCTTATTTCTTTTGCTTGTTTTAAGGATCTATACCATCTTTGAATCGTTACTGCAGATCGTTTTTGGTTAAGGTATATTTGCCGTTGCTCTTTGCCTTGCAAGTATGCTCTGTATGCATTCTGGATGATAATGCAGGAAGATTTCAGTTTTATGTAATTTGCTCGTATCTCGCGCATCAGTATTAAAGCTCTATATCGTGATTGTACAACAAGAGCTGCCTCTCTTAACTTCTCATATTCATATCGAGATTCTTTCATTAATTTATTGGCTCTGTATATTCTCTGTATTAATACTACTGCATTCCTAAGTTTCAAATAAGCGGCCCTCTCACGTCGCATTGTCAAAATGCTTCGATATCGAACCTGTATCAAAATCACAAATGTTTTTAATCGCAGATATTTGTTCCTTTGGTCCTTCTTTTTAAGATAGGCTCTGAAGTATCTTTGAATACAAATAGCAGATTTATATCTCAGCTCTTTTTGTGCTCTCAATAATTGAAGTGTTTCTTTTGCTTGTTTCTTCAATTTACAGTTTATATAAAACTCAGATATTTTATTAACACTCAATTTAAGTTTCCTAAGCTGGTTTCGACAAAGCCACATGCGCCAATATTTTTGAATAATTATGGCCATTTTCGTGTCTTTTTGCATTCGATGTTCGACCATACGGTTGTACTGAATTTTTCGCCACCAAAACTGAATTTTACTTGATGCAGTGTTAAGTCGAGCGAGTAATCTCTCTTCCTCTTTTCTCTTCGCAATAATTACTTCGTACTTCTTCCTCCACCACGTCTGGATAGTAGTAGCTGCTGTCACGAATAACGGTGCACGGAAAACATGTATAAGCTGCCATAAAAGAGATAATGTCTTTTCCCTGTGACCATCCGCTATATCGGCAGCAGAGATGTCACCGACGATAACAAAGTTAGCTTCTTTCAACGCGTTCAGAGCAACTTGCACGTTATGTATCTTTCGAAGTCTGTTTTCAGCCGGCGTTCGGAGTTGATGTAACAGTCCATTTCTCATGAGAATTATCTCCATTACTTTTGTCAATCGAACTCCGTCTCGTATATCGACTGCTATGTTTTTCACAGCAAATATGTACTCGTCGAGGTAAGACTGCTTGTGACTGACGACATAGCCGAGCGGACGAAGATGCTTAGTGATATCCCCGATTCCAGCAATCAACTCTTTTGTGAAATTAATTATAATTTCCTTGCTCTCTTTGTAAAGCGCATTTCTCCTAAATAAACATGGATCGTGAGGGATCAACTTTTTCTGTTTAGCTTGATCCAAGAAGAACACTAAGATGAAAAATTTTTTGAGAGTAAATTTTTTTATGGCTTCTATGTAAGCAGGTAAAAGCATGTTAGGTGCTGACGTTTTTGAATGTTTGTTCTTCAAATTCGGATTTTTAAACATACGATGGATTATGAAAGTTGTTAAACCTTCAAAGTCGTTGTTGGACTTCAAAGGTAAAATGAGACCGTAGATCACTTCTAGCCCAATACGAAGCCACAATGGGTTATAAGAAAGCAGGATCTCCATTATAATCTTCTGAAGGCCAACATCTAGGTGTAGATTTTTGTCGTTCCTTATAGCAATTAATTTCTTTTCGATCTGTGCTTGGAGTTTGAGGTACACTTGATTGATTTCAGGGCTGCGCAACAGCGTCCGAGCGGATCTTCGTAAGCTTTCCAATCTGTGACTATTATGATATGCGTTGCATACTTGCTCCTTTGTCGGAGCGAGTGGTACTTCTTTGTTCCGATTTTCTATCCAGGCTTTGGCTACGTCTACTTTTTGCTCTATATTACTATCTAAATCGGCAGGTGGTGTCAAAATGCAATTAAGCCACTTTTTAAACTCCCTTTCAAAGTTTTCCACAGCATCCTTATCATAATAATATGTCGATGACAAAAATGGGTCTACAGTGAAAGATTGAGAATAAACATCGTCAACGTAATTTAGATAGCTATTTTGATTGACGCTTGTATTTTTTTCTTGAATCGAATTTCTTTTGTTATTCAGTGATTCCTTAGTCTTTGTTTTGATAGACTTTTTAGTCACAGGCGCAGGTATTTTCCATACCGGCGGTTCAGCTCTTTTGCAGCTTTTAGACCACATTAATTGTCGATCTGTAGACGCGAACGATACGTCACTAGGTCTAGCGAAAGTTTGATCTATTGTAAACGTTGCGGTGTGTTTATCTGAGATTTGTGTTCCTGAGAACTGTATGCTTTCTTCCGGTATAGACTGCAATGGAGGCGTCAATGATCGAGGTGGAGATCTGACGGACATATCATTGTGCCATCGGAAATTTTCAGACATAGCCAAGTAATTTCTTTCATTTAAGTCTCTATAATGTTGTTGTTCTTTAAATAGCGATTGCCGACACATTTTTGGGAACGGCTCTTTCATGAAGTTCGGCAAATGCCTAAACTCAGAGTTCAGCCTGTTAGTGCGATAATCCAGAGGAGTAATAGGTGATTCTTTAGTGTAAGTATCAGAACTTATTTTAACATTCATATTTGAATCATCCACGATGTCGTGAGTTTCATTATTCATTTTGGGATAAACTTTACGTTCAGTTGAATATCTTTGCGGTAAGAAGGATGTTTCACTGATACGTGAAAAATCAGTATTGATAGAAAAATTTGGACTGTTGAAGTCTTTTGGCGAAGATGTATTTGGAATTTTTTTCTTGAGTACTGGAGTTTCATTAGACTGAGTATTTTCATGTACATTCGTCAGCCACTTGGTTGGCTGCTGTATTGATGTCACACATATAATAGAATGAGTTTCATTTTCTTTATTACTATTTTTAATATCTACACTATCATCAAAATCACTGTCGGAGTTAACACTGATTATAACTTTGGGCCCTTTCTCTAATTTATCATTTTTTGATTGAATACCTTTAAGAGGTGTGAAAGTAAGATTATCAAATAAATCTGAAGCTGAAGTATTTGCACATGCTTGTTTGTTAAAAGGCTTCAGTACATTATTAGAAACATGTGCTGAATCATCTACGAGTTTTATGTCAGATTTATCATAAGTATCATATAAAGTTGGCTTTGGACGTTGCATATTGGAAAATAAGTCTGATGTTCTAATATCCGAACTTGATAATGAGTTGAAAGGATTATAGTTATAAAAATTTGAATCCATTGAATAGTCATTATGGGGATCATTGTTTTCTTTGTTGGTAGCACTGAAAACTTTATATTGTGTTGACTGTGCAACACTGACACTTTTCTTAATAGCTCCTGTACTACAAACAGCTTCGATTTTCTTTTTGTTGAGTGCAACAGGTGATTTCTTTGTTGTCCTTTTCTTAATTTTTCCAGGAGAAGTCTTGACTTTTGACTGATTGCATTTTCCTTTAGCAGGCTGAAAAAATAATAATAATTGTCAATCGCAAAATTTTCATTTTAAATTAAAATTCTAACTGATAAGTAATCAATCCCTTTATTAGCCTTTTACTTATTTTAAATTGTGATGAGACTTTCTGAAATTAGTGTGTTGTCCTTCTTACAATTATATTTAAAATAAAATTGTAGCACACTACATCATGAAGTTCCAAAAAAAACGTAATTCTTTGAAGGGTAATTGCATACATTTTTATAGTAAACTGCCAAATTATCACAACATGTTATATATATGACATAGTAAAATAATATAAACTAGATAACATTGTAAAATGGCAATAAAAAAATACTCTGGCTAAGTTTCTTGTGGGGTCTTCACAGACCATTTGGGACATTTTTGGGACCCTAGTAACTTTAATTTTTCGACTTTATGGTTATAAGTTATGTTATGATTTAACGGTGGTAATCCATTAAATAGTAACATAACTTGACCTTGTCGGCCCACGTGGCGCAGTGGGCGGTGGATTCATAAGACAGAGGGCCTGGGTTCAATCACCGGTTGGGTCGATTGATGTTTTTTAATTGATCCAGGTCTGGCTGGGGGGAGGCTTCTGCCCGTGGCTAGTTACTAACCTACCGACTAAGACGTACCACCGTGCGGTTTAGCATTCTAATACAATGTTGTGAAGAAACTGAAAGGGATGTGGATTTTCATCCTCCTCCTAAGATGTTAGCCCGCTTCCATCTTAGATTGCATTATGACTTACCATCAGAGACTTACCTGATATTGTTGTCAAGGGCTAACTTGTAAAGAGTAAAGAAAAAAAATCTTTCAAAGCACAATTGCCGAATTGAAATAAATAACTTTTATAGTTTATTAAAAATAGAAAAAAAGTCGTATAATATCAAATTGTGACTTTGAATAAGTTACCAAAATAATAAACGAAGACCACATACCATAACAGATTTCAAGACAACAATAATATCATAGCGCCCTCTATTTTCATTAGTGAACCGTATAGTCTTTCGCATTGATATGATCTGTGCGGGAGTCCATTCCATGGACACACAGTAGCATGTTTCTGGTTCAATTTCCAAGCATTCTCCTGGCAAATTTATAGTTAACCCTGGTGGTAGGGTTTCAGCCAATGTTATCTGTGATAATAAAAAACATAATGAGTTCCAGTTTAATTCAAATTTCAAAGTAATTTACTATTATTTAATTACTTTGAGTTTTGTATTGAATGTTATGTAAAAATTCAAAAACATTATCCAAACATACAAAATGTAAAGTAAATTTCTAAGCAAAACTATAAAAAACAAAAAAAAAATCCACATATTAATCTTCATCATCAGATTTTTTTAATGGCAGATTAAGATTGTTTAGTTTTAAGATTAAGCTAAATAACTTACAAGACATTAAAGAAAAAGTGCAAAAATAGACATTCACACTAAAAGCAAACTGTGGTTTCACCCCCCCAAAGTGTTTTTCAGTTAGCATGGGTATGGTGACAGATGCCTTATGACATTCACAATACATATTATTATTGTGAATCGGCAAACTTTCAAGAGTGAAACAAACTGTCACCGTGCCCATGCTATCTAAAAAACATGTACCCATTCCTGTTAGAATATAGGGTTAAAGTATAGCCTATGCCACTCGCAAATAATGTGGTTTTCGTTTTAGATAGCATCAGCCTCAAGGTAATGCAATACAATATTTTAGGCAGGTTTCCTCATGATGTTTTTCTGTACCTACGCCCTCCGAATCGAAAGCAGAGGTCATATCCACTAGGCTATTAAGTACATTTACTTTTTACTGATATAAGCTTAACAAAATTCAAAAGTAAAATTATTTTTTATAGAAATATTAATAACCAATATAACTTTACTTACTTACCTGTTGAGCATTTTTTGTTGGATTTGACAATTCCAACTCCTTTTCACATGTTGTTCCTATGACAATATTATCGAATACTACTTGAGGAGGTTTTGAGAAAGGGGCCAGGATTAGTCTGGGACATTCTTCTTGAATAACTTCAACATTTTTCTTCTTCCGTGCTCTTTTCACATTTTCAGGAGTATTTTCGATCTATAATACCAAGATTTGCAGTCAAAGTGGATAAAATACTACTTAACTAACTCGTAAGTTTTCAACTTACCTGGAAATACATTATGGTCCAAGCTATTTGTTGGGTTTATATATTAATAATTTAATCATAACCGTTAATTTGATGTCATGTCTTTAAAATTATTTTTACAACGAGATTGAAACTTAAAAACGATTTTTGAAGATTTGAATTTGAAATTCAATGACACAACAAGAGTTCACATTCACAAGACATAAATTCGAAAAAATAACCGTCGTCGTCCGTCATCGAAAGGATCGAAATTAAAGTCACAGATAAGATATTAGTTAAGGATTTGAGCACAGACCACAAATGAAGGATTTGAGTTTGACTGAATCACAGACTAATAGATACTTATTGACAGTGATTACTGACTTTATGGTTCAGGAGACTGTCATAAATTTTTCATGTTATTGCAAAGCAAGTTTATTCTAAGCAAACCTAATACATCCTAAATAAAGTAGATGAGATTTTTCGTTTGCGTTAAACATACTCAAGAATGATACTGGGTAAAAATTAGAAGTGTTCATTAAATTGGGAATATGAAATTCTGTATTTCTGTTATTCTGTGTACTAAGTAGTTAAGTCAAATGAGTATTAGTGTTCTGTGAGTTAAGTACTTTTTAATCTGTGGTACCTAATTGTCTTGAATTTGAATTTTTATTTACAACATTTTAATAATTTACTTGTGTTTTGATGTTTTTCGGTAAAAAATGTTAATAAATAAATAATAAAGTGAAATTTGCAAATTACGGTGAAATACTACGGTACGGTACTGAATTTATTTGATTTGGCTAAACATGGTTGATGTTTTTCTAAATAAATATTTGCAAACTCAATTAGCCCTTGCAAAACAAAAACAAGAAGTGAAACAAACCACCGAAAACTCCGTTTCTCAGAAAAGTAAGAAGCTAGCTAATCGTATTTCAAAAATCCAAGACAAGAGTTATCAGTTAAGGTCGGAAAATTACAGCAGTTATGATTGCAAAACCTGGCCAGGCTCATCGCGAAATGAAGATGAAGAATACTTTCCATCTTGGGAAGAAGATGAAGATGTTAACTGTCCAACTTCAGACCCATCATCCTGCTGCAAACAAAAAAACTTGAAACAAGATAAACATGATAATGAAGACTTTGTGCCATTTTCAGATAATGATGAAGTTTTGGATTGTAACCCGTTACCCTCAACATCTGCATCAGACACCAAACGCATTAAAAAAAACAGAACGAAAGTTAAAAATGAAGAAGATGATGAATATTTACCATCTTCAGATGAAGATACAGATATTCATTACACAACCTTAACCTCATCATCACAGACCAAACAAAAAAATATAAAAAAAATTCTAGATGATGGTGACACAAAACTGTATAATGAAAGAGTGGAACAGTGGAGGTGTAGCTTAAAAACAGCGTCTTCTGGCAACTATGATGGGCTTTATAGATCAGCTGATATACAATATGTCCTTGCTGGTAACAAAGACCCTGAGACAACTCATGAATTACAAAATGGGCTGTCTGTACCAAATTATATATGGAAGCAGTTGTATAAATATCAACGGACAGGTGTAAAGTGGCTTTGGGAGCTGCATCAAGTGCAATCTGGTGGGTTGCTGGGTGATGAAATGGGTTTAGGTAAAACAGTTCAGATCATAGCATTTCTAGCTGGTTTATGCAACACAGATATGGGTGCTTGGGGTGGTCTTGGGCCCTCAATCATACTTGCTCCAGCAACCGTCATTTACCAGTGGGTATCACACTGCCATTTCTGGTACCCACAGCTCAGAGTGGCTGTGCTGCATCACTCTGGGTCTCATGGTGGTAATCATAATAAACTTATACGAGATGTGCATTCAGCTCATGGCATTCTATTGATCACATATGCTGGCATTGTGAAATATATGAACGACTTGTTATCTAGAAACTGGCATTACATAATTTTAGATGAAGGTCATAAAATTAGGAATCCTGATACACAAGTCAGCAAGTTAGTAAAAAAATTTGAGACCCCTCACAGGATTATAATAACTGGGTCACCTATGCAAAATAGCTTGCAAGAACTGTGGTCTCTGTTTGATTTCATGAGGCCTCGTCTGCTCGGCACATATGCTGCTTTTATGGAACATTTTGCTGTTCCAATTACTCAAGGAGGATACGCAAATGCTACTGAATACCAAGAAGCAATAGCTCTAGAAATTGCTAAGGCGCTCAAAGATATGATTACACCTTACATGTTGAGGAGAACAAAAGCTGAAGTCCAGGAACATATTAAATTACCTGAAAAAAATGAGCAGGTTTTATTTTGTGCTCTATCTAAAGAACAAAGAGACTTGTATATGGGATATCTAATGAGCAGCACTGTCCGAAGTATTATAGATAGAGATTCAAAATTTGGGGATCCATTTAGAGCTAGAGTTCTAGTTGCTTTATCTACTCTCAGAAAAATATGTAATCATCCTGATTTATATTTGTATGAAGCACAAGAAGATAATGAAGACATAGATGGGGAAAGCTTTGGCCTGTGGAAAAGATCTGGAAAAATGTCTGTGGTTCATTCATTATTGAAAATTTGGCTCAAGCAGGGTCACAGGACTCTTCTTTTTTCACAATCTCGAGCAATGCTCTGTTTACTGGAGCAACATTTACAGAAACATGAATTTAAGTATTTAAAAATGGATGGTAGTGTAACAGTAAGTCAGAGACAGAGTTTAATTAAAACTTTCAATGAAAATCCTGAATATCTGGTTTTCCTTGCTACTACACGAGTTGGGGGTCTGGGAGTAAATTTAACAGGAGCTGACAGAGTTATTATATATGATCCTGATTGGAATCCAGCAACTGATAATCAAGCCAAAGAAAGGGCCTGGAGAATTGGTCAAAGCAGAAATGTTACAGTTTATAGGTTACTCTCTGCAGGAACAATTGAAGAAAAAATATATCAAAGACAAATTTTCAAGAATTTCTTAAGCAATAAAATATTAATAGATCCAAATCAAAAAAATGTATTAACAACTAGCACACTTCAGGGCTTGTTCACTCTTGAAGATTTAAATACTGATGGTGATACAGAGACAGCTTCTCTCTTCAAACATACTAAAGTAGATCTGAATGACAAAACTAAGACTAGCAAAAATAAGATTACGAAATCTGTATCATACTCAAAAAGAAAAGTAGAAGAAATGAAGAAAAAAGCAAAAGAAATCAGTAAAAAAATTAAAATGGAGTTCCAAACAATGACAACAGAGGATCCTCGAGAAAAATATAAGAAGAAAAGAGAGCTGCTACTGAATCCACCTAAAGTTGAAGAACCAGAAATAAATTTACTTAATGATAAAGTGACAGATATTCCATTTCAAAATGTGCTTTCTGAATTAGACATCATTAATAAGCATACAAAAGTAGATTATGAAGAAAATTTACTTAAAGATGTATTAAGTAGTCAAGAGAAAGTTGAAGAAACAAATAAAATGCAAGATACAGAAACAGAAATAGCTCCTACAACACAAAATGATAATGTTGAGACAATACAGCCTTCTTCTTCAATATCGCATGGAAGTCTTTCAGTTACAAAACCACGGAAAAGAAAGAACTCGACATCACTTTCAAAATTAGAAAATGTGGTTTCTATTAAAAAAGTAAAAATTAAAAAGGACAAAAAGAGTAAGGAAATGATTCTTAATGATGATGATTATGTTTTAAGCAAGTTGTTCGCTAAATCAACAGTTAAAAATGCTTTACATCATGATGTAGTTGTAGGATTAGCTGAGAAGGAGAAAAAACTCAAAATTAAAGAAGATGCTGTCAGAACTGCTAAAAAAGCTGTTAAAGCAATAAAATTTTCTTCATAATAAATCTATGAAATAAATAATCTATGCTAAGATTTTTATTTTGTTTAATTTTTAAAACCCAAGATTTCATGGCCATGAACTATTTATCTATGTATCTAAGGCCATGAATAAATATTTTGTTCCTGCCACAAACGGCTAAAAATATAGTTCCTGCCTCCTGGACCAAGGACCATGTTATAGAGACTAAAGTCTATGGTACAGACCAACTATTACACAAAATCATTCGTCTGAGCTAAAGACCACAACCACCGTAGACGAGTAAAGAAATAGACATAGAATAATTAATGGCCTCAGAGTAATTAATAATCAGAATGAAAGTGAATGGTAACACTCGGGACTGTAATGTCACTCAAATAATTTCTAGTTTTTAGTCTGTGGTAGGTACTCGAACTGTGTAAAATACCAATAATTACAAAAAATTAAGATTTATCAATTTGTGTAAAAGAAATTAATTAATTTTAGTTTTATAAGATATTCTAAGGTTCTCAATTTCAAGAGAAAATATATACGCGATGTTAAGTATAAAATAAAGTTGCATAAATCGTCCCCCATTCCGGGAGCCGTGGGACTGATTAAGATTGGATTGAGTAGTCGTTCAGGAGTCTAACGAACCTGAGCTAAAATGTCCGGGCGAAGAAAGGCTCCGCTCAAGTTCAAGCTTCCAGATCCAGAACCAGTTACTGTGTAAGAATAAAGTTTAACATAGCAATCAAATTAATATCTACATTCTGGGCAGAAGGCTCTCCCCTATGAGCTCAGTTTTGTTCACTTTTATCTTTACTAATATAAAAACTGTTTTTGTAGAACACCTCCAAGAAATCTGGACAAACAGACTACTATCACAGTAGATGACAAGACATTCACTGTGCATGCAGATGACCTGGTTAAGATTTGTGACCTCGGCCGCGGAGCCTACGGTATTGTGGAAAAGATGCACCATAAACCCAGTGACACTATTATGGCAGTTAAGGTATAGTATATTCATGACAAACTATAGTCCACAACTTTAGGCTTTTTACACAACAATATCACTACTCAAAAAGGTTCTTTTAGGCGACACTTTTCGTTTCGATTCACATACATTTTATTTTTAATAATAAGCTTTACGGCTCTGGGTTCTAGCCCTTTTGAGCCCGGATTCACATACAATTAATTAATTATCTTGGACTAATTATAGAAGGACCTGCCTCGCAAGACGTTACCTCTCTGTCAATCAATCAACGATCTAACGCGTGTATACTTATATCGTATCGATGTTTCATTGTTGTAATCGTTTTCGTCGACTGAAAAAACTCCCTAATCATTCCGGTTTGTGTAGTAAGTAGTTCAATGGCATGAAAAATGGTCAACAACTTCTAATTCACTAAAAGATGACGTGACGTTTGATTTCAGTTTCACCTGATGGTAAGCGATGATGCAATCTAAGATTTTTTTTTTATTGTTTACAAGTTAGCCCTTGACTACAATCTCACCTGATGGTAAGTGATGATGTAGTCTTAGATGGAAGCGGGCTAACTTGTAAGGAGGAGGATGAAAATCCACACCCCTTTCGGTTACGGCATCGTGCCGGAACGCTAAATCGCTCGGCGGTACGTCTTTGCCGGTAGAGTGGTAACTAGCCACGGCCGAAGCCTTCCACCAGCCAGCCCTGGTCCAATTAAGAAAACCTCAATCAGCCCAGTCGGGAATCCAACCCAGGACCTCCTTCTTGTAAATCCACCGCGCATACCACTGCGCCACGGAGGTCATCAAAAACATAATTATAATAAATAATAAATTTGTAATAAAAACAATATCTAAAAGAAAAATAGATACTATTCTTCTAACGAACGAACAAACAGCAAAACATCGATCCATTAATTTAATATTCTGTGTACAGATTATATTATTCTTGTTAAATATTTTATTATTTATTTTTGTTAAATATTATCGATGACTGAGTTTACCTCGTACCCTTCAAAAAACGACTGACAATTTTGTTGCTGCATTTGGGTGCGATCCATTTCCATTTCTAATTCCTCTATGTTAAATATATAGAGTTTGCACAAAAACAATACAAACGACATAAAAAGAACCCAAGCAGACATGAGTCACAAACCATTATTAAAAATAAAGATATTGAGTTTTATGGGTATTAAATGTGCATTTATAAAATTAAATTATAACTTTAATTATTTTATAAATGTCGTATTTTCATATCAAAAGAAGAAAGAAGTTGAAATTAAAACGATGATTTCTTTTATTTTAATGTGAATTTAACCTTTCATTTATTGCAGAGTTACCATATACTATGATAATTTTTTTGATTTTGTATTAATAAGTGAACGAAGATTTGACATTTGACAGTTCACACTTCACAGCACAGAACACTACTTTATTTGCTGTCTATGACTAATACTCCTACTTATATATCAGTATTCGTTAATGATTCGTTAACTAAATCCAGTCTGTCGTGCGTATTTTCTTCCCTTGTAATTTTTGTTATTTCGTTTTGTTCTCGTTTCGTTGTTATTGTTAATTATACTTTATTTGTTGTTTGTTTACTGTTTTTACCCGACTGCAAGAAGGGTTATGTTTTTCGCGCGTATCTTGTATGTATGTATGTAATATTCTTTATTACCTCATATCTTCCAAACCGTTGAACGGATTTACGTAATTCAGATAACATTAGATTTGTTTTAATAACCCAAGTGTTCTTAGATAGGTGAAATTAGAAAAAAAAAAACCAACAAGACGACTGTGAGACGCTATAGAATCGAGGTGAAGCTTTTTTTTTGTGAATATTGCAACATGCGAATCAAATTCAAGGGATTTTTGTGAGAATTTCAAAATAGTATATCATGGCCATGTTAAAAAAACTACAATTAGGAAAACGTTATTTATTAATTCTAATATTAATTAAGTCTATACATAATACGCGAGGCGGACGACTATAAGGTGCGAGGTTTATGAAGTGTAGTTATAAAACACCTAAAATAGACTAAAAGAAATATATTGATTATAAAAATCGGACAAGTGCGAGTCGGATTCGGCCACCGAGGGTTGCGTAGATTTTTTGAATATTTACTTAATTTCGGTTGGAATTAGATATACATTATCGTACTTTGTAACAAACGTAACCAATAAATCCGAAATTCACCATCTATCGTAACTAAAAAGTGTGAAATAAATTAATTAATTAAACAAATATAAAAACCCGGCATAAATGATATAAAAATTGATCAAACTAAAGTCGGGACCTAATAAAAAATGTAGACGAAAATCATTCTATTCAATATAATAGGTCCCGACTGTTTTCTAATTGTTTTCTACACTTCTGGACTGAGCTTTTTTTTTCTTTTCAGTTTTTTTATCATTTATGCAGTTGGGTTTTTTATCAGTTTAATTAATTAATTTTATTTAGTTTAGTACGAAAATTAGTGAACTGGAGCCTGGTACTAGCCGGAGCAGTTATTCCGCGTTGCTATTGTTTCCGTCACCAAAAAAGAAACGTACGAATCAATCACCCTTATCGTCCTCCGAGAAAACCGTTTTGATTAATGTGTTTAAATATGTCGAGGAAACCTTATGCTTGCTTCTACATAATAAAGAAACAAAACTATAAGAGTTCTTTATTGCCTACGGAATCCTTAATATAAGTGAAGCATTATCTGTTTGATAAATAACAGGATATATTATATAGGAATATAGAATTAAAAAAATATTTGTTTATCACAGGAAGTTTTATTTCATGATAATATTCGTAAATAATGATAAAATGTTGAGCACCCCTGAGTCAGCTGTTTTTGTTTGTTTACATAGTTTAAAATACCTACTCAATTTGACTATAGTATCTATCTCATTGAATCTTTACGTCAATATCAATATTTGGATGTGCAGTGGATTTACAAGACTGAGGTCCTGGGTTCGATCACTGGCTGGGCCAATTGAAATTTTCTTATTTGGTTTCGTTCTGGCTTATGGGATGTGGGAGGTTTTATCTGTGGCTAGTTACCACCCTACTGACAAAGACGTACCTCCACACAATTTAGCGTTCCGGTATGGTGTCATGTAGAAAATGATAGAGCTGTGGATTTTCATCCTCTTCCTAATAAGTTAGTTCCATCTTAGATTGCATCATCATTTATGATTGATTTATCATTCTGGTATGATGTTGTGTAGGAACCGAGTAGGGGTGTGGATTTTCATTCTGCTCCTTACAAGTTAGCCTGCTTAATTTTTAGATTGCATCATCACTTACCATCAGGTGAGATTGTAGTCAAGCTAACATGTATAGCTGTGATAGCCCATTGGATATAACCTCTGCCTCCAATTCCAGTCCTGGGCATTCACCACCAATTTTTCAGTTGTGTGCATTTTAAGAAATTAAATGTCATATCTCAAACGGTGAAGGAAAAACATCGTGACAAAACCTGCATACCAGAGAATATTCTTAATTCTCTGTGTTTGTGAAGTCTGCCAATCCGCATTGGGTCAGCGTGGTGAACTATTAGCCTAACCCCTCTCATTGTGAGAGACAAGCTCAGCAGTGAGCCGAATATGGGTTGATAATGATGATGATAACATGTATAGAACAAAAAAAAGAGCCAATTGGTAGTAATTTATAATAATAATAAGACCTTTATTCTGTGATTTTTATTTTTTCTTAAAATGTCTCATAACATAGTGTTTTCCTCCAGCGACATCTACTGCTCTCCATCTATTGCAACCCTTCTCCAGTTTGGTCTAGCTGTGAGCTTTAAGTCATCCTTGGTAGTAATTTTAAGAAATATTGAATATTTATTTTCAGAGGATCACTGCATCTTTTAACACTCAGTCACTAGAGTTGAAACGCCTACTGATGGATCTGGATGTCTCTATGCGGGCTAGCGCTTGTCCATATACAGTACATTTCTATGGTGCCATGTTCAGAGAAGGAGATGTTTGGATCTGTATGGAGGTCATGGACATGAGCCTCGACAAATTCTACACCAAGGCATACAAGAACCAAAAGACCATCACTGAGAATATACTCGGTAAAATTGCATTCTCAGTCGTGAGCGCCCTTCACTACCTTTACTCGAAACTTAGAGTCATACACAGAGATGTCAAACCTTCCAACATCCTGATCAATAGGAAGGGTGAAGTGAAAATGTGTGACTTTGGCATATCTGGATATCTAGTTGATTCAGTAGCCAAAACAATTGACGCAGGCTGCAAGCCTTATATGGCACCAGAGAGGATCGACCCCAGTGGAAACCCCGGTCAATATGACATCCGCAGTGACGTGTGGTCGCTGGGGATTTCAATGATTGAACTGGCCACGGGTCAGTATCCATACAACACATGGGGAACACCGTTTGAACAATTGAAACAGGTTGTAAAAGATGATCCGCCACGTCTGCCAAGTGGAAAGTTTTCTCCCGAGTTTGAAGATATGATCACACAGTGCCTCAAAAAGGATTACAAACAGAGGCCTAACTATGATGCCCTATTAGTGCACCCGTTCTGTCAAGAACACAGTCAGAAGGAGACGGATGTGGCTTCGTTTGTTCAAGAAATATTGGACTTCCCCGATGATTAGTGCGAGCAACGTCTTTTACGTACCTATAAGTACAAGTGTTTAGTAACTAACAATAGTATAGGAGTTGTAATCAAAATATTGTTATTAACATATACTTTACAGTTACGCTCATTGACTGGTGGCTTGGTACAGCAAGGCATTTTTAATGATTGAAAATATGTACTGAATATAACAAACAATACCTGAATTATTTTATATAAATGCGACATGAAATTTAAAGTTCAAACAATCATTAAATGAATTTTGCTTGTATAAGTATTTAAAATTTGGCATAAAATGTACAGAATAGACAAAAACACAATACCAATCAGTCTTCAAAATAAAGACTTTATTTTTTATACTAGTAACAATTGTATTTTTGGTGTGAAATGTAGAATATTTAGTCAATAATTATTATTTGCTATGCAAAGCTGCAAAATTGTTGTTTACTGCAAGTGTGTTCTGAATACAGAGCAAGTCAAGAATTCTAAAATTTAACCACAAGTAAAGAGATTGGTTTAATAATAGAATCCTGAGCATTGTGAGGAATATAATTTTACTAGAGTAAATAAATTTGTAGCCAAGCGCACCACATTCTTCATTGGGATCCTAAATATAGTATAGGGAGTATACACTACAGAACTGCTTTAAGCGGAAAATTGCTAGACAGGCAAATGTTGTTAACAATACAGCCTGTTCATTCTTTCTATGAATTCTTGATAGAGAATGCTTTTAAATCAACTTTACTTATGAATTTTCATATTTTTTTTTACAAAACAAAACAGTTATAAACATTGCATTCTTCTTCATATATTTTTAACCGACTTCCAAAAAGGAGGAGGTTCTACGTTTGGCTGTATGTATGTTTTTTTTTAAATGTACTATTTGCTACTGTACTTCATCACATTTTCAATTCCAGTTCCTCTTATATACATCTCATATTTGCTTAGGCAATAAAAGAGACACCCTGATTTCTCTAGTAAAATCTAAGTAGTAAGATTTTCTGTGCTAAAAAAAATGTCTTCTGGTGCCAGCATCAAATGTTAATGTGCCTACCTTTGTGGTATGATACTTGTTTGCCATAGTAGGAACACAAAATCATGTTCTGCAATTATTGTAATATAAATACTTCAATGTTAGGTGTAGTAGACTCACTCCCACTCAGCAGATACAGAGCTCAAGTCACGAAAAATAATTACTATTTAATTAGTAAAATAATTACTATTTTAGTATACATAGTATAGTTAGAAGTATATATGTATATACAATAGGTACAGTTATTCATGTATTATACAGGGTGCTCGGCAGTATTCCCCTTAACTTCAAGGTGTTGACGAGTCCACTAATAGGAGCTGAACTGCATAAATAATATTTTTTTAACTAAAAACATTTTTAATTAATTTTCGGTAAAAAATATAACCCCAGAGTTATGGGAAATACTTCCCAGCACCATGTATAAGAGGAAATTATAATATAAGGAGAGAAAATGATATATACATAGACGAAAAGCTGCCGTATCCATCACTCACTCTTTCGCTGTGACGAAATAGAGAGAACAATATTTTCGATCGGCCGCTATTGATAGACCATAAATGTTTGTCTTCTTGAAATACCTCATCATCTTAGACCTGCCGGAATTGGTATTGGTATGTTAAAATACCTCGCCATAGTTTAAATATCACAGTTCTTCGTAATTGATATATCTGTTACGTGGGAATGAATCTTAGTAGAATATAATATTCGCTAACCTCATGAGTGGCCTCAAATGGAAACAATGGCCTTATAAGTTATAACCATTTGATACAGTAACGACCGCTGTGTTCGTCGACATAGCAATATTTTATAATACATCACAAGTTAAGGAGTTAGTCCAAATAAACTATTTGTTTTAAAAACGTATTTTTTATTTAACCAATGTTGATGCGATTATTTCTTACAGGGATCTTTAAATTTTTATAAACCAGCTCCTGCGAAATTTCACTTGATGCAGTATAAAATCACTTGATTAATTGATGATGCTGATGATGCAGTATAAAATGGAAGAGTGATGGTTTTTGAAAATAGAGGCCGTGGAACGCATAATATGAGAAATTTTATATCTATTCGCCTGACATCCCGCTTTGTGGCAACCCTTCGCTAGAGATCCTTGAAGTTTTATCTTAAATGGTATTTCTCAGAGATGACGCAAAGCTAATTGACTGGCGACTGGGGATGTAATTTCTCATATTATACTGATGAAATAACACAAAAACTACACTTTATGCTTAGACGGTTGAGGATATGGATGCTTGAAACCTTCTAACTTTCAAAGCCACTGCGGTCTAAACTCCATACTCCATAGTAGGCTAACACTACTTACATATGGTGTGAGCATGAGCTGACAAACTTTCAGCTTTTATAAATTGACGAAGGTCTGGCTGCCGATGGCTCTATTAGGCTCGTCTTGCTCAAAAATGACCAGACTATTTTGTTCGTAAATTTGGGTGCGATACCAGTGTAAAACTCTCGTTGGTATAGTGCCTAATTAACCTACGCATGCGACTGGTTGCAGCTTTACAATTCACAGTTATGTACCTAGTACCTATCTATTCTCTGTAGTGTATGGATATGTGGGCCTTTCCACCTTTTGTGGCTCAGCTCAACAACCGCCTTTGCTTCCCGGGTCTAAAGCCTAGTTCGGACTACTATAGGAAGTATTTTAGTCGAGTACGAACAATTTTTGGATTTACCGCCCAAAAATCGTTCGAACACGACTAAAATATTAAAGTAGTCCGAACTAGGCCTAAGCAACGTCAGCAATCCGAACCCACCAACATCTATAGCCTCAGACTAACTCTAGTGACAAATACACGGCCAACGAAAGAACCCTTTAGCT
Source organism: Bicyclus anynana (assembly GCF_947172395.1). Classification (NCBI taxonomy): domain Eukaryota; kingdom Metazoa; phylum Arthropoda; class Insecta; order Lepidoptera; family Nymphalidae; genus Bicyclus; species Bicyclus anynana. The sequence goes on along the minus strand of NC_069093.1, from coordinate 2,711,388 downwards.
ATTTTAACGACAGAAACCGCAGCCAGCGTATGCCTTGGTACGTATATTAATTCAATTTAGTTACGCAAAGGTATAAGCAAATCAAAGATTAATATGAGAATATATTTTATTAAAAAAAAATCAATGTCTCAAACTTATTCAATAAAATAAATTAAGTACAAAATATCGGTTAGGTACAAAAAAGTACATTTGCTTAAGACTAAATTGCAACTGTTCGTTAATTATATTAAATCCTACTAAAGCGTAATTGACTAGACACTTGTAGCGATGTTCAAAACGGCGAATTCATTCCCAGCTTCGTCCCGAAGTCCAAGCGCGCTCTTCTTTGGTTGCGCGCATCCGCTCTGGAAATAAATACAATAATAATGAGGATTTTACAGTGTTTTTTCATGAAGTTATTATTATAAACAAACGTCCGCCCTTAGACCTCTTTAATCCAGCCCTTACAGTAGATAGATATCGCTGTCAAAATGGAGTAACTTCTCCCGTTTTCCCAACATTTCCCTTCACTGCTCTGCTCCTATTGATCGTAGCGTGATGTAAAGTATACTATAACCTGCCCAGGAGTATGAAGATTAATTGTAACAAGTTTCGTTAAAATCCGTCGAGTAATTTTAGCAGACTTCACACACGCAGAGAATTAAGAAATTGTTAGGTATGCAGGTTTCCTCACAATGTTTCCCTTCACCGTTTGAGACACGTGATATTTACCTTCTTAAAATCAAAAATGCACACAACTGAAAAGTTGGAGGTGCCCCGGACCGGATTAGAACACCCTACGGAATCGGAGGCAGAGGTCATCTCATATCCACTGGGCTATCAAGGCTCACAGTATCATTGTGAACCTTAAAATACACTACTCGCTTCAAGTAAGCCAAGCCAAGCCAGCCAGTTGCTGCTCGTGTAAATGAACCTAAAGTAGTCTCACTTGATCTCCTGCCACTTGATGAGCTCATTGAGCAAGAACACGAGCAGCGGCGAGGCGGCGTAGGCGGCGCACAGCGGCGCGGCGGGCGCGTACGCGAGCGAGCACGCGCCGCACGCGCCGCAGCGGCCGTACGCGCCGCGCGCCAGCAGCGCACTCGCGCAGCCTTGGATCACTATGCTGGAGACAATACGAAGAAACATCACGTGGCCGTAATGTTCTTTGGCCTAGCATGCGACCAAATGCAGAGAAGCAGACAATATTTCGAACATTGCGGCGAAGTTTTCCCATTAGCAGATTTATCTCTTTCGATCCAACGCAATGAAAGAGAATAGCGTTTTGCGTCAACGTTCCTAATAAGAACTGCCAAAATGTGGAATGCCCTTCCGGCGTCTGTGTTTCGTGTCACGTATAATTTGTGCACAATCAAGGCAAGAGTGAATAGGCATCTTCTAGGCAAACGCGCTTCATCTTAGACCTCATCATTGCTTTCCATCAGGCTTGATTGTGGTCAAGGGTAAGCCATTTCCGGTTGCGTCGATATAGGTTGAAACTTGTTTTCACGTTACTCGTTGGTCGTAACCGTAAGTTAGTAATATTACTAGTTGATGTCTATTAAGTTCTTGGCAATGCTTCACTCGATATGTGATGCCTAAGCTATTTCCCACTGTATACTGTTAGAACTTGTAGTCCAATAAAACAAACTGGAATTTAGTCAATTCTGTATTAGAGTATTGGATCACATCACGTGGTTATAGATTACCTAAAGAGCGTTGCCAAAGTTAAATATTGTCTTTATTCCTTATCATATACAATCTCTGTATTGTGATTTGACTTTTGAGTTATATAAAAAAAGATAGATTAGGTATATATCGTATACTAAACTAGAATCTGTTGACCGTTTTTTTACACCATTCAACTACACAAAAAGGTATTTTTACGGTGCTCTTTAACCGACGAACACGATTACAACTATGAACCATCGAATCTATACAGACAGGTTTTATAATCGCATTAGATCGTTGATTTACTTGATATACAGATCGTATACTTTGACAGAAAAGTAACGTCTAACGAGAGAGGTCCTTATGTAATTAGTCTGAGGAAGCAGGTGCGAAGTTTTGGAAGTGTGGAACAATAACGGCTTTCGCAGCGTTAATTCACTAGCGATTATGAAACGAATTTAACACATTTGATGTATACTCATCACTCACATAAGCACGACCCGCGTGGACCACACTCTGTTGGACCAGAACCTCCTCTGCCATATCGAGGAGTGTCGGTGGACGAACGACAGCGATATTATTACTGCAACAATAATAATTATGAGTTTCAATTATCAAGCTAGGTTAGGGTTAAATCATCAGAAAATTTTGATGATTGACTAAATATATTTGAACAATGAGAGCCATTATAGCCCAGTGGATATGACCTCTGCCTGCGGGTGTGGGTTCGTATCCAGCCTGGAGCATGCACCTCCAACTTTTCAGTTGTATGCATTTTAAGAAATTAAATATCACGTGTCTCAATCGGTGAAGGAAAACATCGTGAGGAAACCTGCATAGCTGAGAATTTTCATAATTCTCTCCGTGTGTGAAGTCTGGCAATCCGCATTGGGCCAGCGTGGTGTACTGTTGGCCTAACCCCTCTCATTCTGAGAGGAGACTCGAGTTCAGCAGTGAGCCGAATATGGGTTGATAATGATGATGATGATTTGAACAATACCTTCATAGCTGATCAGCCACTTGAACGTCCAACAATTCTTTATCATCATTATCAGCCAATAGACGTCCACTGCTGGATATAGGCCTCTTTCATGGACTTCCATGCACAACGGCCTCGAGCCGCCAGCATCCAGCGGCTCCCTGCAACCCGCTTGATATCCTCGGTCCACCTAGTGGGGGGTCGACCTACACTGCGATTTTCGGTTCGGGGTCGGCATTCCAGCACCTTGGGACCCCAACGTCCATCGGCTCTTCGAACTATGTGGTCTGCCCATTGCCACTTCAGCTTCGCGACTCGTTGAGCTATGTCAGTGACTTTGGTTCGTCTGCGGATCTCCTCATTCCTGATTCGATCACGCAGAGAAACTCCAAACACATTCTGAGCGACATAATATAAAGCCCATAATATCCAACCAAATGAATAAAGCATTTTTTAAACACAACTTTATGGCTGGTGGGAGGTCGTGGCTAGTTACCACCCTACCGACAAAGACGTACCGCCAAGCGATTTAGCGTTCCGGTACGATGTCGTGTAAAAACCGAAAGGGGTGTGGATTTTCATACTCCTATCAAGTTAGCCCGCTTCCATCTTAGATTGCATCATCAAATTTTGTTAAATGGTGATAAACTAAAAAAGGATAAACCTGGCTGTGTTTTTTGTGGGCTCTTCTCGGACCATGGCGCGTTTGGAACCCTCGTAACTTTAATTTTAAGTTTTCGAATGATTATTATCACCATTATCTTAAGTTTAATATATATACCTGACGTTTCGAAAGAGCTTGTAAACTAAGCCTATTTGAAATAAATGAATTTTGACTTTTGACATCACTTACTATCAGGTGAGATTTTGTTCAAGGGCTAACTTGTAAAGATTAAAAAAAAAAGAAAGAAAAAAAACTCACTTAAATGCAAAGTAACCAACGCCAAGGTGATATGCTGCGCCAGATACAGCCCGTCATAAAACTCGTCCCCCCACCCGTGCCAGCTCCTCACTTCCTGGGTCAAGCAGCTGTTCCCCCCGCCCATCGGGTACACCAGCCAGCAGCTGGTGGAGTTGGTGAACTGCGCTATCTGCTCGCAGAAGCTCCTCAACGTGAGCCCGTACAGAAGTAGGATGGATACGATCGACGGCAGGAACTTGCACGCGTAGCACCAGAATATGAACAACGCCATCTGTTGGCACAGTTTTGGTTAACTGAGTTTATTTTATCATATTACTAGCGGACGCCAGTGACTTCGTCCGCGTGGAATTTAGTTTTTCACAAATCCCGCGGGAACCATGGACTTTTCCGGGGTGAAAAGTAGCTTATGCCAATTTTTTATTTATGCTACTTTTTGCTAATTTTAGCCAAATCGCTTCAGTAGTCGCAGCTTAAAAGAGGAACAAACATACTTACACACTTACACTACTATTAACTAGGCTACTTTTTATCCCGGAAAAATCCATGGTTCCCGAGGGATTTGTGAAAAACTAATTCCACGCGGACGAAGTCGCAGGCGTCCGCTAGTATCCAATAAAAACAAAACAAAATCTTGATATAATAGAGCAACTCACTCTAGGACTGAAGGAGAGAGCTGGTCGCGTGGCGGCGCGCAGCATGAGCGCGGAGGGCGGCGGCGCGAAGCCCAGCGCGCTGGACAGCACGGCGCCCACGAGCGAGCCCCACGCCGCGCCGCCCACCGACAGCGCGCCCACGCCGAACGCCATCACCGACACCACCTGGAGGCTTCGACCTTCACTAAACTAACCCATGCGCACGGTGCGCGGCAGCCTGATTGATACCCAGCGCAGCGCCCACGAGCGAGCCCCACGCCACGCCGCCCACTGACAGCGCGCCCACGCCCAACGCCATCACTGACACCACCTGACGGCTTCGACCCTCACTAAACTAATTCATGGGCACGGTGCGCAGCAGCCTGATACCTAACGCAGCGCCCACGAGCCCACTGACAGTGCGTCCACGCCAGACATCATCATAAAGGGGGCACTTGCGCGTCAGTAATAAGCCTGAATTGGGTATATTTTTTATTATTTGGGACCCCAGTATTACCATGACTCGGACGAGAGTAGGTTTGCTAGAATAGAGCTATGGAGCTGGTCAATGCTAAAATGTTTTCCTTTAAGAGATATTCCATGAAAATCAGATCTCCGTTTAGAGTACCGATGGGTTTTGTAGGTTTAATGAAAGGGGGGTAATTGCGTAGCTTGATTGGTTATAGGTTTGACAGCTATTCGGTTATAGTTGTCAAACTAACAGTTTTCCTAAGGATTTCACATTTATTTGTCGTATATTTCTTAATAGAGCTGTCAAACGGATCCGATTAAGTTACATAATCACCCACCCGGCTGTGACCGAGGTTGGAATCGCTCGAGGGTCAGAGATGGTACCTGTATGAGGGCGAGGAAGCAGGCGCTGCATATCCAGAACTGCGTGGTGTTCCACAGGCACATGGTGAAGTGGCGCGACATCGTGATCAGCGCGAACAGGGACACGTCCGCGGCGCGCGCCAGCTGAACACAGAATAAATCTATACTAATATTTTAAGCAGGTAAAGTTTGTGATGTTGTAGGGATAACGTCTGGATCTAGACTGATTTAATTCTAATCTGTGTAATATATTACATTTGATATATTTAAATTATATATTTTTAGTATATTTGTCCTTCAAAATCTTCAACATAAAAGCAAAGCGTTAAGCCAATTTTACCATTGCAATAATATTAAAACTATATTCATAGCATTTTTCATTGATCAAACCGTTATTTATTTAATGAATTAAAATGGATTAATTTTAATTTCTCTCATCTGGTAAACTCATTTATTAAACGAATTAAATTACAATATAATATTTTTTTTTTTAAAGACCGTGCCAAATTCGAGTCCGCTTTGAACACGAGGCGTATGATTGCGCAGTAAACGAAACTATATCCCAGCGTTTTTAAAATGGTTGTAGAGTACCAGGGGCGTAGTTACCGCCTTATTAATGATACAGGCCCCCCAGCTACAGAGGCCTCTAAGGGACAAGAACGGCTACCAGATTTGTCAATATTGTCTAAAGAGGCAAAAATTTCAGAAAAACTTTAGCTATAGAATATCGATTTCCTGAAAATAAAGGCAAGAAAAGTGTATCATCATCATCATCTAAGCTGATAGAAATCACTGCAGGGGATAGTCCTTTTGTAGGGTCTTCCAAACATCTTGAGCAGCCTACATCCAGCGAAGGCAATGCAACAAATTTTGAAACAGGGCCCGTACGAGGCACGATACGCAACCGAGTTCAACGTATTGCAATGTCATCACCTCACCTCATTCCTCCCTGTCGCCCCCGTTATATCTACAGACACAGTGCGTCACAGACAAGTAGCGTGGCAGACACCCACAGACACCGTCTATTCACACTGCCCTGCAAATAGCTACAGACAATTAATGTCCTTTTCATGAAAGAAGTCCCCAGACGCGGCGCTAATGTTTTAATGGCGCTCATTGTCAATTAGTAATGGCGGTCTTATTGTCATTTGTGTAAAGCGCTGTTAATTTTAGTTCAGGTTTCATGTAAAGTACTCTACAGACAAAATATTCTTTCCATGAATACTGGCCGGGCGCGGCCCGAGTCTGTCAACGTCTGTGAGGGCGCGTTACGATAGATTTAGATACGTTTATAAACACTGTATAGAATAGAAGAATATTATTTTGTCTGCCACGGCATGTGTCTGGCACGCTAAATGTCTGTAGATATAAACGGACCTTTAGTCCGCTCTACGCTCCCTCAGTCTTCACTCAGGCAGCCTGTCACCCCCGCACAAAAAAACTTAAATATGGTATGGGTTTTTGATGATGAAATATGATTATTTATTTATTATCAAGTGTGTTATGATATTCCTTTTATTTACTTTACTTACCTCCGTGTTGCAATAGTTGGTGTACGGTTGACTTTGCCATTTATTTTTCAGCTTTAGGAAGCGTGCGAAAGCGTTATTATATTAATTAATTAAAATTTAATTGGTTATATAACACTGCAGGGTATTTTTGCCAAATATTAAGGGTAGCCATACACCTAACGATTTACTACATGTGTTAAAAGATGTTATTGGATGATACTTGCATACATTTTTCATCTTTGTTGTTGTAAATTTTATCAGTTGAAAAATAAAGTTCCTTTTTCGATTTCAAAACTTGTGTAAATTCGCGTTTTGAATAATTTTTCACGCATATTGGAGCCGTCTGTAGACGTCAATAATAAGTAAAAAGTAAATCGAGTAGTGTATGGCTAGCAAAAGCGATTTGTCAAGCGACAATGGATCTTACCGACAGGGAGCAAGGTACAGAGTTGAGTGATCTCGCCAGGTCGATAGGTCCGATGCAAGTCTGCGGCACTTGGTAGGGGGGCATCTTTTGGCACAACACGGGATATAGAGGCTCTACTGCTATGCTGGAATGACATACAAAAGTTTCTAGATTCAATGCCCATTAGACCAGTGAAAGCTTTTCGCTTAAATATCTAAGTTATAGCTTAGCAATTTTTTTCGTAACACTCCCGATGGTTCGCGCGGACCGGGAGAGGAGTAGCGATGCCCCGCGCGCACGACTTCATACCCGCGCATTCCTTTCTCCCGTCACCCGCATATCATGGGAGTGTCATCAACGAACTTGCCAAGCTATTAGGTACGACATTGCTAGCCGCCGAGGATGATGTCCTAGACCTTTCGAAAACATCCAATTGAAAAAAGACACTGTTAGTAAAATAATGTATAAAGATTTAATTTATAGTATCAGTAGAATATAATTTGATTTGTTGTATTGTTGATATCGATTGACTTATGCGAATACGATTCTTGCGGCAACATTTATAAACATTTATTAAAATTTCAGCATCAAACTACTCAAAGTAAAGAGGACTTAATCATTACTATTTAAAGTACTCTATAGTGTGAAGCTTATATTGTAATAAATGTTTATAGTTATGGCCTAAGGTCTTAGCTATGAATTCTGGGTGAATGTACTAGAAACAACTAAAATGCAATGGAAACAAATTGTACCTAGCATCTGCTTGCATGAATATCTCCATGTTCTGGCAGTTAGCTGCTGACCCCATCACACAGACCACTTCACCGTAATCCTGAAATACAATTGGAAAGAAGATTGGGTATATGACGTATAGTGTGATTCATCGATAATAATTTTAATTAAAAAATTAAGTAATAAGTCGGACTTTCCAAATATTTACAATATAAACATTACATTGCTTTGTTACTTGATCCATAAAAACTAAAATAAAGGTAGCTCTGAGAATTTTCTTAGAACTACCTCTGTTTTATCGATCAAGTAACAAAGTAATGTGATTTTTTAATTTCTACAGATTTACTTGTAAATTACCGTCAGACTAGTAATTTTTGTAGGTAAAATAAAACACTGTGTTGGCATTACAAAAAGTCAAAAACAAAAGAAAAAATATCCAAACTAATCTTAGAATCTTTGTCGTTTATTACCCTTGACGTATTATATTTTTAGACGGTTTAATATTCAAATCAATTATATTAAAATGTTTGTCAAGTCAAGTCAAGTTTGACTATTTGTATTATCCTACCGGTATGGAAGGCAGGTTCTTCTGAGTAAAACCGGCAACAATCTCAACAGTTGCTCTTTTAAAACCTTTTTTGTTCTTTTTTAGACTAGGCATATCAATGAGTTAGTAATTAGACATACCTGCATGATCTGTATCATTTGGTGCACAGAGTTGGCAGTACAGTCGGTGAACAAGGAGACAAGCAGCGGGACATTGTCCACTTGCTCGATATGGGGCCGAATGTTCTCGATACCTCGCGGGAGTTTTGCCTACAAATATTCAGATAATTAATTTATGGTATATAAATACTCCATATACGTTTGACCGCTATCTCGCTGGCGTTTTGTGAAAGGTAGCGAGTTTCGAACATTTCACTAGCGTCTACTCTTTACAAAGACTATGTTAACTTTCCTATCATTTAGTTTCAATCCCAAAGATTATCTGTCAGTGTGAAACAGTGTTGTGTCAGGTATCAAACCGGTTGCGAAGTTCATGAAGTTGTCGGTGGAGTCCGTGAGGCAGGATAGGAAGCGGCATGCGTCCGGGGGCGAGTTGCCACTGTCGTCCGTCAGACTCTCAGTGACAATTCACTGAGAGTCTGTGGCTCTTGGCTCGTGGCCACGCTGCGATAATGTGAAGCAGTGTGATGTGTCAGGTACCGACCCGGTTGCTCATGTCGAAGTTGACACTGTGTCGTCATTGACCAGAGAGTCCGTGGACGCTTGGCTCGTGGCCACGCTACGACAGTGTAAAGCAGTGTGGTGTGTCAGGTCAGGTCAGGTACCGACCCGGTTGCTTACGTCGAAGTTGAGCGGCGCGGAGTGGTCGGTGGAGTCCGTGAGACAGGACAAATAGTGGTACGCGTCCGGGGGCGAATCATTGAGCAGAGAGTCCGTGGGCGCTTGGCTAGGGCCACGCTGGGACAGTGTGAAGCAGTGTGGTGTGTCAGGTACCGACCCGGTTGCTCATGTCGAAGTTGAGCGGCGCGGAGTGGTCGGTGGAGTCCGTGAGGCAGGACAGGGAGCGGCATGCGTCCGGGGGCGAGTCGCCCGTGTCGTCCGCGTCGTCATTGAGCAGAGAGTCCGTGGGCGCTTGGCTAGGGCCACGCTGGGACAGTGTGAAGCAGTGTGGTGTGTCAGGTACCGACCCGGTTGCTCATGTCGAAGTTGAGCGGCGCGGAGTGGTCGGTAGAGTCCGTCAGGCAGGACAGGGAGCGGCATGCGTCCGGGGGCGAGTCGCCCGTGTCGTCCGCGTCGTCATTGAGCAGAGAGTCCGTGGGCGCTTGGCTAGGGCCACGCTGGGACAGTGTGAAGCAGTGTGGTGTGTCAGGTACCGACCCGGTTGCTCATGTCGAAGTTGAGCGGCGCGGAGTGGTCGGTGGAGTCCGTGAGGCAGGACAGGGAGCGGCATGCGTCCGGGGGCGAGTCGCCCGTGTCGTCCGCGTCGTCATTGAGCAGAGAGTCCGTGGACGCTTGGCTCGTGGCCACGCTGCCTCGCTGAAGCTGCTGAAAGGGATAGTTAAGCTGGCTTGTTCGTTAAGTTTTTTTTGGGTTTACACACACTAAAGAAACTGCACTTTGGTAAAACTATTTACATTAACAAAAATTACGTAGATAGCAATGAATAGAAAACTAATAAAATATTAACACCAGCTTTTACTTTTTCTGAAAATAGCCAATACTTTCATGTTATCAAACTCGTGCAAAAAAAAGCTTTTTACAAATTGTTTGTTAGTCGCGTACACTATATTTCTAAACCTAATAAAACGAAACTAATTCACAAGTATTACAGAGAGATATTTCACTTTACAGCCTTCGAAAACAAGCCCTACACAGTTCATCACCCTGAGGCATAGGTATTATGCCTTATTATTTATGCCTGTAATTTCATTGACAAACATGCTCTGTATAGAACAAAACAAGTATGGCGGTAATATCTATGTAAAACCACCTTCCTAAACAAAATTCCTTTGTTTCTCTCAATTCATTCATAATTGCTTCCCTTCCCTTGATATTACCTGACGATGCAATGCAATCTAACATGGCATCAGACTAACTTGTAATATCAACAAGTTTACCCATAACTTTGACGGAACGCTAAATCGTTTGGCGGTACTAGTATTTAGTACATTATATTGTTAATCTTATTCTAATAACTGTAATAGGTACCTTCAGTCCCTGATGCGTGGTCAGCGAATGGCGGGTCTTCTTGATTTCGTTGTCAAACTTGACAGTGGTGTGTTCGACGTTAATGGCCCCAGGCGCGGACATCGACAGAGCTTTTGACGACGACATATTCCCGCTGGATATATGTATACAGACAAAAGTTTTAAACTTGACATTATAAATACAGTAACTGCAGTGCATTGTGTTCGTGTAGTCATATAGTCTAGTTAGCAAGTGATTATGTTATATGTAATGTTTGTGTGAACATGAATATTTTGTGTCGAGTGTTATAGATATTAAAATCAATGCAGGTATAAAAATGAATCAAATGATACTTAGATACAAAATGGAATGTAGGTATATACCAAGCGTGCATAATAGTAGAGTAGCATTCTCTAGGTGATCTAGCAATATTATATTACGGTAATGCGTATTTATTAAATTACTAATGTCCGAATGAAACAGAAGAAGCACTGCAATACGAGGAAGTATCAATCCAAGATTCATTTCAATCTTGGATTGTGGATAGATAAATAATAATTAAATATTAGTATCATCAGGCATTAGTGAACATAAACAGTTAATTAAACTAAAAAGCAATAGTGGAGACTCGATTTTTCAGACCTCTGTAAGGTGGAGAGAGTTCTTTCGCAGAGTTCACGGATTATTGGTTAATAAGAATCTTGCCACAATATTTAAGTCAATAAATCGAGTTTTCGCTGTAAATACTTATACACTGAAGTTCGGAGATGGCCTGTGTGTTAAAACATATTGCAATAAGGTTAAAATAATAAAGATGTAGCGTTTTAGGGATATGTAAGCCTTAACTTGTGTTACAAGCAGTTTTATCACATAAAATAGATGCTCATATGCTGGTCACACACAACACAATGGCACAAGCATAACACATAGGTACTAGGTAGCAACTACCTATAGGTTTTGGCTGATTTTATCAGTTTCAGATACTACTTGAAGTATAAATTACACTCTTAGTTGGCAGGGAGATGGAATCAGTCGAAATTTGGCTGGGTTGAGTATATTATATGTATACAAAATATTCGTTATCGTCTGTTTAGTATTTCGTCGTGGGGCATATAGCGGTTTGAAATATAGATATGTTTCAAAACTCGAGATATACTTGTATTTTGGCGATCTCATTGATCTATCATCTAGATATGCAAGAGCAGCTTGTCTTGCGTTTGATTTTTGGCTTAGGTAGGTTTCGGCGGTAGCTAGTAGCTTTGTGACTTCTACCTAGTCTTAATGTTTTGTGACTTGTACTAGTCTTAATGTGTGACTAACGTAAAAATCCACGTGCAAAACCAATTTTACATTGGGTCAAGAGAAAATGTGATATAGGTTTGGGGCCGAGGCAATATCTCCTTGCAGGTTTGTAATATCATGTTTTCCACGCGGGTGGCGTAAACTCGATAATAAAGAAAATCGAAAATCGCCTTACATCCAGCCCTGGATATGCCTATAAGATCTAAGCAATAGCTTAGGGTATCCCATCTAGGGTGGCACTAGAGATGACCGAAATAATGAATAAGTAAAAAACGTTGACGGCTTTTAATTATTTTTTTAAATTATTGTATACTTAAGGTATATCTTCAGGAAAAATATTCTTAGGGCATCAAGTTACTTTAATCTGACACTGTTTACATCACTACACCTAAAGCCTAGTTCCAACTGCTTTAGTATTTTAGTCGAGTATGAATGATTTTTGGGCGGTAAATACAAAAATTGTTCCTACTCGACTAAAATACTAAAGTAGTTCGAACTAAGCATTAGAGACACAAGATCTGTTCACGCGTTTTATTTGGCACCTGCAAAGAGATTTTGTCTATACCACGGACTCACATTAAGCTAAATACCGCCCGAATCATACCAGCGTAAGTACTTAAAATATTTACCGTTTCTTCAATTTAACTTTTTTTTAGGAAATTATAAGACCGATTTACTATTCATATCAATTAATACATATGTGTGGAAATTTAAATATTTTTGATTATTTTTAGACAACTCTCGTAACGTCATCATAGGCAGCAAAAAACTACGTCTTAGTTAGCTAAACATGAGTCCACCAAACCATAGAGTTGTGTGAATGGAGGAAGTGGCGCACCTATAGGTAGTGACGTCACCCGTGTCGGGTCTAGTGAGTTGCGACGCTGTGTTGCCGCGCTCGCGGCCCAGCGTCTGAGACGACAGCGGCGAGCCTGGCTTGCTGTCGACAACACTCACTCGCTAATACTAACAAGTCACTTAATATTTGAGTACCCTCAAATGTTAAGTTCTTTCGTTAGAAAAAAACATCAAATATATGTTTTTATTTTGTGTGGGGGTTTGATAACTGGGACAGTCGGATTATACTAGTTTATAATATTTTTTTCTATTTGTCATTTGGCATCTTTCTCAATAAGTTTTGCACAATACTGGTTACTATTATTCCACCAAAGTCCAAATTCTGCTTTCATCAGTAAGTAAGTTTGACAGTAAGTCAGTAAGATGGAAAGATCTTTATACTTTAAGCTATTAAGGAAAACAATGGCTGATTACTATACTTCCCTCTAAATAAATGCCTGTTTATAATAATAATAATATTAGCCTTTTATTCAGATTATTAATTTTTTACAAACTAAATATATGTAACGAGAGATTTATGAGTGTAGTAGGTGTTTCTTGGTTAATTTTTGGAAATCTGTTTGCAAATCGGAAATGTCTGTTTAAGATAGAAGATAAAAATTGCTTAAATTGATTTGATTGGCACAATCAATTTTGATCAATATTCAAACCGAATGAGTAGACTAGAAGTAGTAGAACTACATACTACCAGTATATTAGTAGTAATAGTATGATGTCAGAAGATCAAATAGAAAATAATATAATAGACAAGCACTTTGCGACAACGCTAACACGATCAGAATCTCCAGTTGTTAGTACATTACATGATTTCCATTTAATAGTACGACAAAAAAATATTTCTAATTTCTACAAGCCATGTCTATTTTCTCTAAGGGCTCTAGACACATTAAACATTGATAGACGTTGTGAAAAATAATATATCTGAGACAAAAAAATAAAGAGACATCGAACAGTTTCTGCCGAAGATTTCATGCGAAGGACTATCGAAGGTCGACGAATAATAGGAGAGGTTCTCTTGGTCTCTATCAAATTATCTTGGTTTAAATTAATCAAAAAATTATAGTTTCAATGCAAAAAATATAATTTTTTACACGATTATTTTTTACCATGGTTGATTCTAAATTAAATTTGCCAATTATTTCTCTATATTTTTAATTTTCATTTTATGAAAGCGACATATGATATTTTTTCAATATACCCTTCAAATGTATTAGACTTTATTTACATTATTAAAATTCTATATTATATATGTATTTCTTGTTAACGTGAAATTTAATAAAAAACCTATTATTTTTGTTAAATTTCTCGTTAATAATAAATACAACATACTAGAGAATTCGTAAAACAAGTATTTAGTATAAAGGTAGCTGCCCACAAGACAAAATGATATGACCGTTCTCTCATAATTCCGGTGGCCAGCCACCATATAAGTAACACTAGAAGGCGACGAACAACCCTGTTAAATAAAAAAAAAACTGTTAAAATTATCATCTAACACATAGAGAGACATTGAAGATCATTCATGAACAGTTACACACCAAGTTATTACATCAAAAAGAAATTAGAAGGAATGAAATTACATACATAATCCAAATTAAAATGAAGAAATTATTCAAAACAATGTACCGTGTTACATGTAATGGGTGTGCATGTTAAAGATAAAATCAATTTCGTTTCAACAATTACATCTCTTGGTTAGTCAATTTTGACAAATATTAGTAACACATAAAAACCATTTTGACATTAAAAAAACGATAAAATTAATGATAAACCTTTTTATAAAATGAATGTTAAGAAAATAAAATAAAAAAATCTTTGGAACGTTTTGTTTGAGATTAGTTATTACTTAGGGTCGTAATTTTGGAAGGTAAATAAAGATCAGTTAGCATATTTTTTCGTTGCTTCACTTTATAGGTAGCCACTGATTTATATTTTGCTAGTTCTTTATAAAGTCAGTGTCTTTTTGATATTTGGAACATTAATATCTAAATAGGCACATATATTACAGACATACTCAGGCTTTTGGTTTATAGCCATTTGATAAATTTATTCTCTGTAATAAATTTATTGATGGTTACGAACAGAAAACTTATATCAAAAGTTTTTTTTTAATAAAAAATGTTTTTAATATTGAGCAAATAACGACGATCCGACGTATCGAATTGACTTGATAATAATCCAGTGATCATTAAAACATGACGCGCGCTGAGTTGCGTGCACCAGGTTTTTTACTAGGGTGAGCAGTGGGCACTTTATGTACAGACTATACAAAATATTTTGATATGAATTCTCAGGGTAGGCAGTGTACCAATGAAGTGCCACTGGACTCGCGACCAGTACGCGACTGTCAGCTGTTCAGCTGTTCGAGGCGTCGTGTGACAATTTTCTCATACACGATGACATGACAACGACAAAACGATGAATCAAGAAGTGCACGAAGCGCACTCGAGCCGCGTGATCAGCTCCACCATGTCGCTCTGCTCCTGATACTGCATCGTCATCATGCCTATATGATAATCCTCGATTGTTCTGGTGGATACCTGGTGGGTTTGTCACTCATGAGGGATATGTGGCAGTTCCAGCCGGACTCCAGGCCCATCTTCTCGCTGAAGACACGCGAGCGCAGCTCGTTCTCCTTGCTGAAGTGCACGAAGCGGATGCAGGCGCGCTCGAGCCGCTCGATCAGCTCCACCATGTCGCTCTGCGCCTGGTACTGCATCGTCACCATGCCTATGAACACCTGAAAAAGAAGGAGAATTAACATTTTAGTAAGGAAAACAAGAATAAACAAGTGTTTATTTTGCATCATATCAGCCGATGGACGTCCGTTGCAGGACATAGGCCTTTTGTAGGGACTTCCAAACATCACGATACTGAGCCACCTTGATGTCGTCAGTCCACCTGGTGGGTAGTCGACCAACACTGCGCTTTCTAGTGCGGGGTCGCCATTCCAGCACTTTGGGACCCCAACGTCTATCGGCTCTTCGAACTATGTGTTTATTCTTAGCTAGCTGTTAATTGCACATTACATGAAACATACTCGTATATCTTTGCATTTACTTCATACACGTAGTTTAGTTCCTGGTAAGGAACCAATGCAATAAAAGATCTAATTGTTTTGTTTTTAAATTTTAAATAATGTAAATGTGTTTTTTTAGTTTTTTTTTTATAAAAGCGATATTGTGGTATGGTGTGTGTGGTGTGTGGTGCCCTATAGTTTCAAGTGCGTAGTTCCCACCCTACAGTAGATGATGATACATGTAGATGTTTTTATTTACATATCTATGGGAATATCGGGATAAGTAGATGCTCTATTTGACTCCAATTCAAGTCAAGTTCAATTTTCATCCAGACCCGTTTAGATTTTAGAAGATGTAAATGTTGTAACTCACCCAACTAAAGATTTAATTACTTTAATGTTGCTTTTCTAATTACCTGATTGCATTGCATGTCGAAGTATCCATCAGCATCGCTGACATCGTCATCTGTTATTTCGTTGAAGAGCAATGAATCTGAAAATATCATAAAAATAACAAAATCAATGTCAATGCCTCTCATTCCAGTTCAGATTCAGTTCCAGTTTTTAATTTGAATCGGTAAAGATCATAGAGGAATTAGATATGGAATGCATCGCAACCAAATTCTGCAACAAAATTGTCTCTGACTTTTTGAGGATGAGGTAAACTCACACATCGAAAATATTTAACAACAATAAATATATTTTGTGTCCTTTCAATACACACAACTAAAAATTTGGTTCGCAATACACACACGTGTAATTTTTAAACAATCGCTTACACTCGTTACACAGATTATCCGGTAACTTGATCAATGTTTTGCAGTTGCGTTGGAAGTATTTATTAAAAATTTGATATTATTAAGTAGTTACAAATGAAATGTAACTTCTCATTTTAGTGAACTAGAAGTGGTAGACCGTTTTTTATTCCCATTCAATTACACGACGAAAACATTTACAAGAAACATCAATTCTATAGAAACAATTTTTATAAACGCGTTAGATCGTTGATCTTATACTTTGACAGGGTAGTAAAGTCTAGCAAGGCAAGTCCTCATATAATTGCTCTAAGTTCATAAAATGTTCATAAACCTGCATCGTGACCATCTGCTGGCTGATTATGTTGTTATTTAATTTAATAAATTTAAATTTTCAATTATATTTATATTTTTTGTTCATTTATGTTTTCAAACTTAACTAAATTATAACATTTATACTACCTACTCTAGTCATCGTCGACTGTATTAGACAATGATGATTATGTTAATCAACAGTATTTCTGATAACTATAAATTTTGTGCTGTCAATATTTTTGTCAATTTTGCTCTTCACCTATGATGTGACATGTAAGCAGATACACTTTTGATTTCTCTTTTTACATCTTTTATTTTATTTATCTCGTATAAAGTTTAGAACCCCTGAAAGATTTGTGTTTAGTGATCTTAGTATAGTCCTGTAGAGTGTCCTGTATAACCAGCGAGCGCCGACGAGATGCCGCGCGTCAGGGGCCCTCACACGAAACACTGACCTAGTTAACGTTTACTCACTAACCTGTAGAGTGGAAGTGCAGGGCGGGCGCGTCCGGCCAGTGGTGCGAGTGCGGCGCGTACAGCGGGCGAGAGTCCGCCGGCAGCTCCAGGTACTGCGCAGCGATCGCCGACGAGATGCCGCGCGTCAGGGGCCCTCACACGAAACACTGACCTAGTTAACGTTTACTCACTAACCTGTAGAGTGGAAGTGCAGGGCGGGCGCGTCCGGCCAGTGGTGCGAGTGCGGCGCGTACAGCGGGCGAGAGTCCGCCGGCAGCTCCAGGTACTGCGCAGCGATCGCCGACGAGATGCCGCGCGTCAGGGGCCCTCACACGAAACACTGACCTAGTTAACGTTTACTCACTAACCTGTAGAGTGGAAGTGCAGGGCGGGCGCGTCCGGCCAGTGGTGCGAGTGCGGCGCGTACAGCGGGCGAGAGTCCGCCGGCAGCTCCAGGTACTGCGCAGCGATCGCCGACGAGATGCCGCGCGTCAGGGGCCCTCACACGAAACACTGACCTAGTTAACGTTTACTCACTAACCTGTAGAGTGGAAGTGCAGGGCGGGCGCGTCCGTCCAGTGGTGCGAGTGCGGCGCGTACAGCGGGCGAGAGTCCGCCGGCAGCTCCAGGTACTGCGCAGCGATCGCCGACGAGATGCCGCGCGTCAGGGGCCCTCACACGAAACACTGACCTAGTTAACGTTTACTCACTAACCTGTAGAGTGGAAGTGCAGGGCGGGCGCGTCCGGCCAGTGGTGCGAGTGCGACGCGTACAGCGGGCGAGAGTCCGCCGGCAGCTCCAGGTACTGCGCAGCGATCGCCGACGAGATGCCGCGCGTCAGGGGCCCTCACACGAAACACTGACCTAGTTAACGTTTACTCACTAACCTGTAGAGTGGAAGTGCAGGGCGGGCGCGTCCGGCCAGTGGTGCGAGTGCGGCGCGTACAGCGGGCGAGAGTCCGCCGGCAGCTCCAGGTACTGCGCAGCGATCGTCGACGAGATGCCGCGCGTCAGGGGCCCTCACACGAAACACTGACCTAGTTAACGTTTACTCACTAACCTGTAGAGTGGAAGTGCAGGGCGGGCGCGTCCGGCCAGTGGTGCGAGTGCGGCGCGTACAGCGGGCGAGAGTCCGCCGGCAGCTCTAGGTACTGCGCAGCGATCGCCGACGAGATGCCGCGCGTCAGGGGCCTATAGTATATAATAAAAAACGTGTGTGTCTCGGGACGATCGACAGAAGTGATTACTGAAACCTGTTGCCAAAAAGGGAAGCCAGACTGGCACCGTAACGCGTTACGTGACGAAGCTATTTGCCGAAGGCTCCCATAAGAATATCACTTCAATACGTTATTCAACGGTATTGTTACCAGAACCTTTCATTATTTACAATAGCATTTTTCACCAAAAATCAAGGCATTCACTGGAAATGGCTCCGGCTGAAAGTAACCACTTCAGGTTGCTAGAAGGTATAAGATTTTGTGGCAATAGCTGAAGTCGATTTTGAATGCGTTAGCGTGTGTATTATTTCAAAAGAGCCTTTTAAGAGACCTACTTTATAGGCGATATAATTTTGGAAGAATAATTATATGTACGAGTATGAACTTTTTCCATTACTTGAGAGAAAAAGTAATATACTCTACATATTATATAAATGTCGTGATTCAAGGACCAGAGATGTTTTGGGGATGGTGAAACTGCATTGTAGGACATTTCTAAATTATGTATCCCCTATGGTGATGTAAGATGTTTAGTTATACTTCATGATTTTCCACTTAAGACCAGTCAGACCATCTGCTTATTCAGTTATTACTATAAGTATACATATTCCCAGAGATGTGATTTATTTGAAACACTTCTATTTAAAATGCAAAATACAAAATACCTATTTTGTATTTTGCATTTAAATGCTTTTTAGTAAAAAGCATTTTGTATTTTATTTGAAATACCTTTCGAGATGTATTTTGTATTTTTAATATTAATTTCAAAATGCAAAATACTTTGTGATTAAGTTTAGCCAACATTAATAGTCAAAGAAAACGAAATGAACGAATGACGCTTGTATTGCCGAATTTGACCAATAGAGGCGCCTGCAAGCCATGCGCGCCCTTTTTAGGGTTCCGTAGTCCACAAGGAACCCTTATAGTTTCGCTATGTCCGTCTGTCTGACCGTCCGTTCGTCCGTCCGCGGCTTAGCGCAGTGTCTATAATTACTAGAAATCTGTAAATTAGCATGAGTGTGTATATTAAAATGTAAACAAAGCCATGTAATAAAATCTTTATTAATATTAATTATGTAATAAATTTTTTTAGGTTAAAACTATTAATTAAAAATAAATTATGAGTTAATAAAAAGGTAAAGCTGTAAATAAAATAAGATATCTCAGAGTCTGTTAAAACTAGAAAGCTGAAATTTGGTATGGATATGCATGCACATTAATTACGTGTATAAAGTAGTAAAAAGAAAATTCGAAAAAAGTTGTTTTTGGGGTTCTTTCCTACATGCAAAGTGAGGATGAATTTTTTATCTTCTATCACATGGTCGGCACCGTTATCGGTATTTTTTGTGCATTACATATGGAATTAAACTGCTCATTTAATCTACGGAACTCTACTCTGCGCGTGGCCCGACACGCGCTTGGCTGGTTTTTTTATTTTTTCTTCGTTGGTCAAAGTGCGCGCTTTTAATCTTGACGAGTGACAATGTCACACGAAAACGACGAACATTATGACGAACGTTTTTGTTCGGCTATGTCTGTATTTCTCATGATAAATACAAATTATCTGTGATTTGGTCAAAAGGTATTTTATTTTGAAAAAGTATTTTGAAAATACCTATTTTGCATTTAGCATTTAAAATAGCAAACGCAAACCTATTTGGTATTTTGCATTTGAAATAGTAAATCTCAAAAGTATTTTGCATTTTGTATTTAAATGCTTTTTTAAAACCATTTTGTACATCTCTGCATATTCCATGACTTGACAAACCTGTTTGTGTGTGTAAATCTAATCCTTACTTGTACGCGAAAGCTGTGCAATACGCCGTAAGAGAGTTCCGCTGGTAGAAGTCGATGATCTTCTTCCGATCTGAGGGCGATATCGGCGTGAGGTCCCTCCCGTTCCAGTAGTCCACGCACGAGTCCAGGATTATATCCGCTGTGCCCTGCCAAAGCAACGAAATATTGTAATTAATATTCCCTTGGGAATGGGAGGGAATTGGACCACTTTTTAATATGTTGTTGACAACAAAAAATTTGAAAATCTCCTTGCGCTTATTTTATCTACGTGACACTGGTGAAATACACCGCGAGAACTTATTCAAGGCCCAACATTTTCAGATTTTTGATCTAGATTTAAATTTAATTTATTTAAGAAGCGTAGATTTTAATCTACGCTTTTTAAAGGTCTGAAGACCAAAATGAAACCCATTTTGGTCTTCAGACCTCAAAAAGCGTCTCCCCCCTAATCGTATAAACTATAAAGGAGCATGTCAAAGTCAGCACGTCAGAATGTACCTGTGTCAACATCTGCAGCTGGTTGGCCTGGTCCTTCACGAGCACGGCCAGCATGTGCGGCAGCGGCACCTTCACACGCGTGCTGAGGTGCAGCGAGCGCACGAAGCGCGTCTCTCGTCTGATTGTGTCCGCTTGCTAAAGACAACCAATCACCAAATCAGTATCCATTGATATTTAGTGAAAACAAGAATTTAAAAATTAAAAAACTTACTAAATGTAACTTGGCGGCGTCGAGTAAACTTACCAAATGTCGGAAAACTGCCAGACATTCTTGTATATTGTAGGAATTGGCAACTGAATCCGTAAAACCAATCTGTTTAGCCAACTCGCAGAGACACCGTCTGTTCGTCACAGGCACTAGGTCTTCACTGAAATAAAAAATTACAGTAAGTCACAGATATTGAAATAAACCTGAAAATTAACCCTGGAATTTGGAATTTCTTGGATGTTTTTAACTAATCTTTTCCCTTGTTAAAGAAGATTGGCAATTTGGAAGCGGCGATATAAATGGGCAGCAGATTGAGGTGCGTGCGCCAGCGCCGCTCGTCGCGCTCACGTGGTGCGTGTGTACCTGTAGTGCGCCTCGCAGGTGAGGTGCGCGCAGAAGTGCGCGTACGTGTGCCGCGGCGCGTGGGCGCACGTGTTGAGCAGCGCGGCCAGCCCGAGCGGCTTGAGGCGCGCGAGGTGCGTGCGCCAGCGCCGCTCGTCGCGCTCACGTGGTGCGTGTGTACCTGTAGTGCGCCTCGCAGGTGAGGTGCGCGCAGAAGTGCGCGTACGTGTGCCGCGGCGCGTGGGCGCACGTGTTAAGCAGCGCGGCCAGCCCGAGCGGCTTGAGGCGCGCGAGGTGCGTGCGCCAGCGCCGCTCGTCGCGCTCACGTGGTGCGTGTGTACCTGTAGTGCGCCTCGCAGGTGAGGTGCGCGCAGAAGTGCGCGTACGTGTGCCGCGGCGCGTGCGCGCACGTGTTGAGCAGCGCGGCCAGCCCGAGCGGCTTGAGGCGCGCGAGGTGCGTGCGCCAGCGCCGCTCGTCGCGCTCACGTGGTGCGTGTGTACCTGTAGTGCGCCTCGCAGGTGAGGTGCGCGCAGAAGTGCGCGTACGTGTGCCGCGGCGCGTGCGCGCACGTGTTGAGCAGCGCGGCCAGCCCGAGCGGCTTGAGGCGCGCGAGGTGCGTGCGCCAGCGCCGCTCGTCGCGCTCACGTGGTGCGTGTGTACCTGTAGTGCGCCTCGCAGGTGAGGTGCGCGCAGAAGTGCGCGTACGTGTGCCGCGGCGCGTGCGCGCACGTGTTGAGCAGCGCGGCCAGCCCGAGCGGCTTGAGGCGCGCGAGGTGCGTGCGCCAGCGCCGCTCGTCGCGCTCACGTGGTGCGTGTGTACCTGTAGTGCGCCTCGCAGGTGAGGTGCGCGCAGAAGTGCGCGTACGTGTGCCGCGGCGCGTGCGCGCACGTGTTGAGCAGCGCGGCCAGCCCGAGCGGCTTGAGGCGCGCGAGGTGCGTGCGCCAGCGCCGCTCGTCGCGCTCACGTGGTGCGTGTGTACCTGTAGTGCGCCTCGCAGGTGAGGTGCGCGCAGAAGTGCGCGTACGTGTGCCGCGGCGCGTGCGCGCACGTGTTGAGCAGCGCGGCCAGCCCGAGCGGCTTGAGGCGCGCGAGGTGCGTGCGCCAGCGCCGCTCGTCGCGCTCACGTGGTGCGTGTGTACCTGTAGTGCGCCTCGCAGGTGAGGTGCGCGCAGAAGTGCGCGTACGTGTGCCGCGGCGCGTGCGCGCACGTGTTGAGCAGCGCGGCCAGCCCGAGCGGCTTGAGGCGCGCGAGGTGCGTGCGCCAGCGCCGCTCGTCGCGCTCACGTGGTGCGTGTGTACCTGTAGTGCGCCTCGCAGGTGAGGTGCGCGCAGAAGTGCGCGTACGTGTGCCGCGGCGCGTGCGCGCACGTGTTGAGCAGCGCGGCCAGCCCGAGCGGCTTGAGGCGCGCGAGGTGCGTGCGCCAGCGCTGCTCGTCGAACTCCACTCGGAATGGTGCGTTCTGGTCGTGGGTCAGATCGAGCACCTGCAAAACAAGTCATACTCGTAAGTACAATACGAATTAAGGAGTACAGCCGAATCGGCAGTAGTTAATTTGAAAGGTTTTTGTAGATTAGTGACCTTTAACGCCATATTGCCATTTCATTAATCAGGAGTAAAATGTGCTGTGCTGTGCTCCATTATCAAAATACAACTAAAAACAATCATATTTTTCTATTCTTCGAAATCCAATATTAAATTAAATGATGGTTTTATCTTCCCTGGAGTTATGGGAAAAGTACGAGTAGGTACACAACAATAACACGCAGCAACATACTGCACTGAAATCAAGCGACATATTCCACAATAAGCTCCCTGATCCATACAACCTGTGACATAAATGTTAAGTCCCAGTAATCATCATTTGTATGTTATGATTTGAACGTTTTTATAAAAAATATATATTGAACACTCATAGAGAGAAAATAATAACCCTCACTAAAATTACCTCAACGATGGTAGATGTATCGGCGTTAGTCTTGGTATCGCCGATGTGCTCGAGGTTGCTGTGACTCTGGTGCCCCATAGACTCCACGAGACTCGTTTTGCTCGAGTTGTGCGAAGTTGGGCTCGAGTTGCGAAGGAAGAACACTTTCTCGGCGGTAGGATTCGGCCATGATAGAATACCTTTTTTGTCTATACAACAGAGGGCCTATACAAAGAAGAAAATATATTATGACACGTTTTCCTTCCAGTTGCCTTATTCAGTAATTTCAGTGGATATACATGAAGATTACCAACTAGCTATTATTAGTAATTTTTATGTTACAAGGCTCCATATTCACTATTTATTTATTGCTAAATGATCAAAATTACTAAATTAGTGTCTAATGAAAGTCATAGTAGATGTCTATAGAATATAATGTATAATTGCTATGTGAATTGCGTTCCAAGACATTTTAGTGTAGATAATATATAGATATGAGACTATATTCGTAGGTAAAAATGTCATCCGGTAGCGGATTTTGCCCAATTGACATTGTGATTTTCGTTAACAATGGGCTTCATGAAATATGAAAAATACGACTGTATTGATATTATTTATATTGAACTAATATACACCAAAGTTAATGAATATGCTTACATTTATACTTTCCTATTTCTAAACTAAGGCTAGGCACAGTAATACTAGATAATGTGAAGATATAACAAAATGAACCGAATTCTGCATACATATTCCATACAATGTTTTTGTTTTTGTCACTATTATGCACGACTACTACTAACTGAAAGGATAAATACAAATACATCGTACCGATAAAGAGCCCAAAACGTGTACAATGTTGGCAGTCCGTGCGACCATGTCCTCTCGACCGACGAGAATGTTCCAGAAGGTCCTGCCCAAGGAGCCCAAGCTGTCCACTTTGAGGTTGGACTCGCTGAGCGCTTGTATGAGAGGGTCGCTCGCTTCCTCTGATATGGAGCAGGACTTGGGCCTCGTGTATATCTGACGCGTCTCCGACAACAGCTTGAACCTACAATTTTACATTTACATATGAAAATATATACCTACATATATCAATAAATGCACCTTCAACTTTTCAGTCGTGTGCATTTTAAGAAATTAAATATCACGTGTCTCAAACGATGAAGAAAAAACATCGTGAGGAAACCTGCATACCAGAGAATTTTGTGTGTGAAGTCTGCCAATTGGGCCAGCGAGGTGGACTATTGGCCTAACCCTTCTCATTCTAAGAGCAGACTCGAGCTCAGCAATGAGCCGAATATTTGGTTGGTGATATAATAAAAGTGAAGTGAATATAAAAGGAAGTTTATGGTAGAAGTATATGGTACAGTTTCTTCAGGGATAAAAATATAACCTATTACTAAACTGATCATCTTGGGTAAGATTCACGGCGGAAGGTAGCGGGGGTGCGAGGAAAACATCTTTTTTTTTTTTTTTTTCAAGCACTATATCTCACATATCTCATCGAATTTTACTATGAGGACACATACACACCTCGCCAGGCCGTAGCAATTGAGCGTGATCCAGGTGACGGGGAAGAATATCTGCAGCAGCGGCAGCGACGCCGCGACGGTCTGCAGCAGGTAGGCCTCGCTCCAGTGCGCGCTGGGCAGCCCGCACAGCTGGCGCGCCACGCTCGCCGCCAGCGTCAGAGCCACCGCCACCGGCAGCACTATGCCCTCTAGTATCTTCACCATACACTGCCAGAAGTAACCATTTATATTCCTTTAATGGGGATGATGACTAGATTTGAATATATTGATTTTAATGATACATTCGGGTAAATAAGGTCAATGTTAACTAATTTATACATAAAAGGCAAAGATTGACTGGATATTTGCAAAATAAATAAGATTATAAAAGTTCAAAATCAAAATCAAAAATCAAAATCAAAAATCATTTATTTCAAGTAGGCTCAGTTTACAAGCACTTTTGACACGTCAGTTGACTATTTGTAAAGATTCTACCACCGGTTCGGAAGGCAGGTTCTGCTGAGAAGATACCGGCAAGAAACTCAACAGTTGCTCTTTTGAAAAAGTCATACAGTATTATAATTTACAATTAATAACAATTACTGTTTACATTTTTTATAGTTTTACTTTCTGTGTGAAGGTGGAAGCTGATCCAACGACCTCCAAGCATCTTTATCATTAAGGAACTCATCAATGTTGTAGTACCCTCGACTAAGTAGATGTTTTTTAACACATTGCTTAAAGCTATGCATTGGCAGGTCCATCACAGTCTTGGGGATCTTATTATAGAAGAGTACACCCAAACCTACAAAAGATTTTTTTACTCTTTGGAGACGATATGCAGAAATAACTAACTTATGCCCGTGTCTAGTAAGACGTGGGTTTAAATCTCCTTTTCGTTTGTACAAATTAATATTTTGTCTTACATATACTATACTGTTATATATATATTGACAGGCTACTGTTAGTATACCTATTTCTTTAAACTTTTGACGAAGGGACTCGCGTGATTTTAATTGATATATTGCTCGAATTGCTCTTTTTTGAAGAACAAATATAGATTGTATATCGGCAGCCTTGCCCCACAATAAAATACCGTAAGACATTACGCTGTGAAAGTACGCAAAATAAGCAAGCCTAGCTGTATCAACATCAGTAAACTGTCTTATTTTTCTCACGGCAAATGCCGCTGAGCTAAGTTTACCAGACAGTTTTTCTATATGAGCACCCCACTGAAGTTTACAATCCAAGGTCACTCCCAGGAAAACTGTGGAACTCTACATTTCCAGTGTTTCACCATCGATCATTATAGACTTATCTAATTTTTTAACATTTGGCAATGAAAACTCAATACATTTAGTTTTCTTGGCATTCAAAAGTAGATTATTTGCAGTGAACCAATGCGACACATGCGATATGGCACGGTTTACGTCGTCAGAGTTATCTTTATTTCTGTCGGACTTAAAAATTAAGGATGTGTCATCAGCAAACAGTACAATCTCACATATGCCGCTGACATGGTATGGTAAATCGTTTATGTACACTAAAAATAGAAAAGGACCCAGAATTGAACCCTGTGGGACGCCCATTATGGTAGTGGAACCGTGCGACTTTATATCATTTATGCATACCTTCTGCGTTCTATCATTGCCTCTTATCTCAGTGATAGAACGCAGAAGGTATGCATGCAATTAATCTATTAAAATCTATTAGTTCAAAATCTATTAAAAATATTTTATCATAATTAGATGAAAATTCGTACAGTTTTAGCTTCCTTACATTAAATGTGTAATTTTTTAATACATGAACTATAAACATAAACGCAGAAATAACAAAGATATTAGTAATTTTGTTTAAACGCCCATACAAATCTAACGATCATTAATTGCCTACGACGTCACAAGAGCGTACCATTTTGTATGGGGCGTTTATCAGGGATCCGCGGCAGCGCCGCAAATCTGACTCTTTAAATCCCTGTAGCTCCGAAGGTAATGATCGCAGATACCCTGTTACTTTTACAAAATTGCTTTACTATTAGCATACTCTTAATTTATATACAATTTAAAAAACTGTCATCATCCCTATTCAAGTTGGCTTAGTTTACAACCACTTGTCATCATTATTATCAGTCCATGGATGTTAACTGCTGGACATAGGTCTCTTGTAAGGACTTCCAAACACTGCATAAATTTTAAATAATAAATAAATATGGAAATTACGTTCGCTTTCGACCTTCAAACTATAGTACTTCTACTGTTAAATGATAGTAAGCCCTCATTCGCACGAGAGAGTATGAAGTTAAATGAATTTATCTATTTTCAACGCCCAAAATTGAAAATGCAACACTGCTCGAAAGAAAAACATCGTCGTCGTGTTTTTAAAACGCTGTCGTGTGAATATATTCTTGGGCTATGCATTTGTTGTATTTGAACACGTTTTTAAGGTCTGTTAAAAAGACTCATGCAAATAAGGCCTAAGCGACACTTTCGACATACGTTTTCTAGATACCTTAATTTCTAACTTGTTTGTTGGTAAACATTACACATTGAGTATGGCTTTAGTATAGATACACTGTACAACTTACCAAATACCTCTGTTTCTCAAACACAGTCACAGGTCTGGCGGTGGCTTGGTCGAGGGCCAATTTTAAATTCTTCAAATATGGTGTTTCACACATGCGGTACGTTTTGTTCGGATGCGGAGAGCGGACGCGAGGCGCGCTCAGATGTTCCTTCGTCTGCAATACAGGCATCACACTGTCACAGGTCAGGTCTACCTACTTATAAGCATCTGGCGTAGCTAGGTAACCAAGGACTCTGGTGCAATTAAAAAAATGGGACCCCATTAGGTACTATCTAAACTGGTTAGATTTTTTCCAATAAAAATATTAAATATACAAATACCTACTTTCCATAAGAATTGTCCAGAAGTGTATGTCTGGTATTTTAAAATAACTATGTTGTTTCAAGTACATAATGACATTAAAACATAATCAAGTTTTTTAAAATTTTTGTTTGTCTGTCTGTTTTTCTGTTTATCCAGGCTAATCCTTATGGGACTTCCACTGGAAGATAGAGGAGGTTATAGAGCAACATACCTATAGGCTACTTTTTATCAGAAAAAATCATACTTCGAATGAATGAAGTCGCCCTCGTCCGCTATTTTATAATATTAAGTATGAGCTTACCTGCGATCCTGATAGAAAAATCTGCCCAAAGAATAGTTCAGCATCACCCGGCTGCAGACCCTGGCAGTGCCCTGGCACCTCCTGCCCCGGTCGGAGCACGATTATGTCTCCCTCTACTAACAACGCCCATGGAAGATTTACTATGATTCCTGCATAAAATAAGAACAATTTACAAGCCTTTCCAGGGTGCCGAGCATACATATATACTTATAATAAACCTGAAGAGAGGTAATTTCTGTACATGAAATATATTTCCAAAATAATTATTAGGGGGTGATTAACTGATTAGTGATCAATACTGATGCCAAAAATGCAATCAGTAAAATTATATAGCCTATAGTAGTGTAGCTTCCTAACAGTGAACACATTCTACAATGACCTGTCTGTTAATCAGTAGGGCTATAATGCAGACCACAACACAAATATTTATTTATTTATAATTTATTTATATTATATTATATTATATTATATTTTTTATTTATATTAGCAGGGAATTAATTAGAATTTACTGAAATGTTTAACAATCATAGCACTATTTTTGCTATATGTTTATAAATTGTAAAAGTAGACACTGACAAATATTTTCAAAATATCTTTAATGTACAGAATTTGACCTGTTACAAGTATAGATTACTGTAATATGAGGGGGGTGGGCAAATTCTTTCTTGAAGTGCTCCATTAAACAAAATTTCATTTGAAAATTACTGTACTGTAATTAACAACTATAATCATACTATTACTGCAGTAATGCTTACTATTTAATAATTCATAAATTCATATGAAAAAAGGAAATAAAACTATCTCACCGTCCCTGTAAGTCCATTGAAGGATAACACAAGGCGAGAAGGGAGCACATAGGTGTGGGTAGTGATGTTCTTTCCACTGACATTTTTCTATGGCTCTATCTAGGGTCTCTGTAATAAAGAAATAAATTGTATTAATGTTTAATAATAACATAGCAGTGCATTGCTCAAGAGATCATCAAGAGCTGTGATAGCCCAGTGGATACAATCTCTGCCTCTGATTCAGGAGGAAGTGGGTTCTAATCTGGTCTAAGGCAAGCAGTTCTGATTTTTCAGTTGTGTGCATTTTAAGAAATTAAATATCACGTGTCTCAAACGGTGAAGAAGAAACATTGTGAAGAAACCTGCATACCAGAGAATTTTTTTAATTCTCCGCATGTGTGCCAATCCGCATTGGGCCCGTGTGGTGGACTATTGGCTTAACCCCTCTCATTCAGAGAGGAGACTTGAGGTCAACAGTGAGCCGAATATGGGTTGAGAATGATGAGTGCATTGCTCTGCCTCTACAGGGATCAGAAGATTATTACTGACAGGTATATTGTAGCCTTATGGGACCTCAGCGGCGTCACCGGGGGGTTTGGGCGAGCACGGAAACATCGCCTGATGGGGCCCAAAGGCAGAAGCAGAGTAGATGGGCAGAACGACTCTCTAAAGGCGTCTCGTCTGATAGACCAGTAGTTCCTGTGATTAGTGAGTTCAAGCAAAAAAAAACAAGCAAACAAACTCTTCAGCTTTATAATATTAGTATAGATATAATAATTGATTGTTTACTATAATGTTTAGCTCATAAACATCCTTAACATTTTAAGAGCAAATAAAGTTTAATATTATATGAATAATAATATACTATTTCATATTTCTTACCTAATACCTTCTTAACACGATGTGGTATTTCATTTCTGTACAAATATTCTTCGTTTGCTGCTATCAAAATATTAATTACAAGTAAGATAAATAAAAATAAAGCTTCCCAAAGTAAATATCCTTGTGCTAAGATAGTTCCTCCAACCAGATATGTCAATATTAAACATACTATATTAACTAATGTCACAGTGTATGCTATTCCAGATAACAGAACTTTCTCAGATGTCAATGATATGATATTCTTTATAATACCAAGTCTGAAAAAAATACATTTCATCTTTATTTCAATCATGATTAAAAATTTGACCTGTGGTCTGCAGACTGTAATGTTTGGGACCAAAACTTTAAGAACAAAAACATTTTATCCCAATTAAATAATATTTTGGAAATGAATAATGTTGGATGTAGTTTCTTGTTTGAGAAAATATTAGTTACTAGCTGACGCCGCGCGGTTTTATCCGCGTAGTTTTTCTTCCCGTAGAAATAAAATCAAATTGGACCAGTAGTTCCTGAGATTAGCGCGTTCAATCAAACAAACAAACAAACTCTTCAGCTTTATAATATTAGTATACATATATTTTAAATAACACTAATATCCTGCATTTTTCTATTTGTCTGTAAATACTGTTAGTAGTCATCATCATTATCAACCTACATTTGGCTCACTGCTGAGCTTGAGTCTCCTCAAAGAATGAGAGGGGTTAGGCCAATAGTCCTCCACCCTGGCCCAATGCAGAACTCACCTACTATTTTTTGTAGTAGGTGATGAACTTTAGATAGCACAACTATACTAATTTTTGATTTGAAAACTCTAAATTTGATTTTCAGTTTTTTAAATTAATTATAAGGTGATGGAATTGGGAAGAAAATGACCTCTCAGGCTACTATGTTGTATATGTTGTACTATGCTACTACTACTATGAATTTGAGACATACAGTGATACCTCTTGATGTGTTCTTAAAGCAGATATTTAGAATTCTACACCATGAGATTCAGAATAAAGTGGCATGGACTGTATGTATGAATGAAATAATCTTATATTAATTCAGGCAAGAAAAAAAAAATGTTTAACTGAATAGCTGATCTAGTTGTTGAAAGAGAAACTTAAAGTATGCACAATATTTCCAATGCGATTTGTGCTATCGTTAATTTACTATCTCTAAGCAATTTGATTTTTTTAAATAATTATTTGTTCAGCTCAAAATTGCATTATAAATTAATTGGTAAATATATACCCTATGCGATTTCTTAGTTTATGTTCATCAATAACAGTATGTATGTCATCTCTCAGCTTTTTCAATGCAGCCTTCGTCGAGTATCCCTTGTCGTGTTGTATGTTATCTTCCATTATAAACAGTATTCACATATTTATTTACAGTAAAAATAAAATCATCGTAATGAAAATTATTAAAAAAAAACACAACAACATTACGTCAAAAATGTCAAAAACAGCTGACCACAGACTTACACCATAGAATTCAATTTGATCTGTGAACCCTCATTTTTATCTTTTGTCTATGGGTGTATCCTATTAATCCGTAGACGGAGAACTATTAGAATTGTGATTGTGAATTTTAACGGTTTTTGGTACGTCAAGGTCTGCGCAGCAAATAAACAAATCTATCGTATTTTCACAAAAAGAGATTATTCCTATGACATCTATGTTGATTCGTTAACCTTTGTAATATTTTATGCTCAAGTTAGTTGGAAGATTGGTAAGGTGTGGTGCAACTTTTTCTAAAACGGCAACATTGCGCTATCAATCAAAAGTTTCGAGTTTTCAACACCCGAATGACCGGAGTGAAGTTGGCATTACTCAGAATTTATGAAAATACTTCAAGTTTCATTTCTATTTTTATGTAAGTAGTAAGGCGTATTCACTTTTCATGTGTTAGCGAGGATTCAAGTCCCGATGTTTATTGTAAACTTAGCGAGACTAAATCTTTCAGTGCGATGTATACAACGTAATAGATAAATTAAAGTGATGTGTAGCGTTCAGTGTTAGTCAAGTAATTGTCATCGTTCGGACTCGACGCAGACAGTGCGCCATTGATCTTGCATAAAAATAAAACAAGAAATGTCTTTATCATTTCTCATCATAGTTCCCTCGAGGTGAAGATTAGTGCTATAAATCGTGATGTGGCAACCGAAAGGTGTATAGGTCAATAACATGGCAGAATTGTTATCGCGAAGAACTAAGTGCAGTGGTTCCAGGAAACGAGCTCTTTTCCAACTATGGATTTGGTGTACATTGATAAAGTGTTTATGTTTGCCGTGTATCTTCGCCAACTGCCTCACCGTAGACATAACGGTGGCTGTGTATCCACAAGGTGACATCAATATCAAATATGGTGACCCTCTGGAGTTGTTTTGTGTTACAGACAATAAATATACGTCCAATGATATTCAGTTCAAAATAGGTCAGAATACGTTGGAATCGGAAATTGTGAACAGCACAACGCGGCGGTTGTACATTCCTCATCCTGAGAAGCAGGTGGAAACTTACTGTTGTCATAATGAAAGAACCAATAAAAGATGCACCAGCAGGGTGCTCGTGGATAGTCCACCTGGTAATGTCACAGACTTCAAATGTGTATCAAAAAATTTAGATATATTAAATTGCTCATGGACTAATCTATCCATGCTATCATCTGTTCAATACACATTAACTTTTTCTGTCCATATGAATTATGTGACTCCCGCCTGTGTACCTTCGCAAATTGGTTCAACCAAATACTGTGTGTGGAACACAACTAGCTATCCTAGGTACAGGCAACAGGAAGAAACGCAGTACTTTTACCTGTATGCTAAAAATGTATTTGGATTCAACAGCCAAAATTTTATCATAGATCACTTTGCCATTGTCATACCAGATCCTCCTTATGATTTGAATGTAAGTAAAGTTGGTACTCACAATGTAGTCATCCAATGGAAGATTCCTAATAACATAGTTGATTTCTTAAAGTGTGGAATAGATCATATAATACAGTACCAGATAGCGAAGGTGGATAATAGAACATATTTCCGAACAGTGAACACATCAAATTTGCCGTCCAAACAAAAGGAAAAGTATACATTTAATTTAACAGATCTGCCATATGCTCATATGCAATATGAGGTACGTATCTATATAAAATCAAAGAAAGCTGCCTCTCGAGAGTTCTGGTCAGAATATGGATTTTTAGTGTTCACAACTCTCAGTGAAATACCAGATAGACCACCTAATATGATAGCAGGAGCTTTTGACCAATCTACCTACAACAAAAATAGAGTTATTAATGTTTATTGGAAACAACTTGAGGAATGGGAAGAAGCTGGTTCAAATTTTACATACAAAGTACTTGTATCACAAAATAACAGAACTCAAACTGTATTCCCTGAAAGAAATAAGAGTATGAGTTATGTCTCATTGAATGCAACTCTCGACGCTCTAGATGTTACAGTCTGGTCGTTCAACGTGAAAGGTTCTTCTGTCAACAGCAGTCATATGTACATTCCACCAGAAAAGGACACTCATTCCTTAAAAGTTACATCTTTTACCAAGTTAGCATATGAAAATGGCACGTATGAGTTATCATGGGTCGGATTAAAAAATATTGACAATTATACACTGTTCTGGTGCCAACACAATACCACTCAGATATGTATTAGTCGATTGAACTTTACCGTTCTAGATTCACAAAAGACTAATCATATAATAGATTTACCAAGAGAATACAGATATCAGTTTGCAATATCTGCAAATAAGGGTTCAAAGACAAGTGGCATGTCCTGGGCAAAGTGTGACATATCCAAAGAGGGATTTGTGATGTATCGATTTGAGGTGCATTTGAAATATGATGCTCCTACTAAGTCCTCTGTCACATTACGATGGCAAATGGACTGTGCCCTCAAAGATGGCATCATAACTGGCTATAACATATCCTACTGTCCAATTGTTCAAACAAGTAGTGAATGTGACAAATCAGTTGAAAATAAATATGTTTTTATATCTAATCCAAAGCAGATGGATGTGACCATAGAGAACTTATATTCTTTTAGAACATACCAATTTACATTTGCTCTCAATACTGTACATGGACAAAAGAATATAGAAAATGCAACTGTCGTCATTACTACATCAGAAGATACTCCTACAAAACCTAGAAATGTTCAGATAAGTAATGTCACAAATGATTCATTGCAAATATCATGGGATCCACCACAAAATAGAAATGGTATAATTGGCAAATATGTAATATGGAACTATAATGACACAATTTATGAAGACAATGTGTCTGGAACTGATACTTCAAAACGTCTTATCACTTTGCCAGGACTTCAGCCATTCACTAATTACTCTCTGTCTGTTCAGGCATGTAATATTCCAATTGGTTTATGCTCTAAAAGACACTATAATGACAGCATTTTTGTCAGAACAAGCATTGGGCCTCCCAGCAGGCTGAAAGCACCAACTGTAAAAAACAATCCTGATATGCTTAAATGGGAGCCGCCTGAAAATGCAGGGGGAACAGTCGACCTTTACCAGATAAGAAGGGTTAAAGATGATTTGAAACCTGAAATTTTAGATACAACAGA
The DNA here is from genome assembly GCF_947172395.1 of Bicyclus anynana. Classification (NCBI taxonomy): domain Eukaryota; kingdom Metazoa; phylum Arthropoda; class Insecta; order Lepidoptera; family Nymphalidae; genus Bicyclus; species Bicyclus anynana. The sequence continues at coordinate 2,677,390 of NC_069093.1, read as the reverse complement.
TTTGTCATTATCTTTGATTCACTGTGAAGGTGTTGTATCAACAGAAACTTATGAAGTTAGAGCAGTGAACTATGATTATGATATATACAATGGGGCTTTAGGAGACACTAATGTGACCCTGCCTAAAAGAGGCCCAAATGATACTGACAAGGAGTATCCTGGTCCATGGAGTGAACCGAGCACTGTGGCCTGCAGAGGCAAAGATGGCTTGACTATGATTCTGATTTTCATAGCTGTATTTGCCCTAATAGGTATAGCATATGGTTCAATTAAGTTGTACAAAAAGTATAGAAAAATGGAAGATATCAAGCCTGTCTTGCCAAATGGTTTGGGAATACCTGAAAAAGATATCTCAAAGTATGCGTTTAGCAGTTGGAGTCCTACAAACAAGGATGAAAAGCCACCCTCAGATGAAATGTTATTGTTGCCCAATAGTAAAACAACAGTCTCTACACCTGACACAAAACAAAAAGATGACAATTGTGGGGCGAGCGATCACACAGACAGTACTGCATTATCTTCAGATTCATCTGTGCGCGGCCCTATCGAAAGACAAGCCTCTACATCAGATGATGGCTCCAATTCATCTTTTATAGATGTAGAACAACAAGTCAAAGATGTAGATGGTGATGATAAAAAAGACGAAGATTCATCCGCGAATGAGACTGAGAGTTCAGCTGAAGATTCCCCCTATTTTAGTGATAAAGCTTTCAAGAAAAATCCAACAAGTGGATATGTTCAACAGCCTATCGTCAATCCAGGAACTGGATACGTACAATCGGCGCCAGCGCACGCAGTAAATACGACACCTAAAGTCGCTATGCAACCGTCTACCACTAGTTATGTAATGGCCGGTCTGCAACCGCCTGTATTCACTACGAGCACGGCAGCGCCGAAAACATCGCAGCCATCGTCAGGATACGTTCTTCGTGCAGAAGCACAACCGAGGCCCGGAATTGATTTTCCAAAATTAGGGCCATCGCCACCCAAGTTATTGGGACCTGAAAACTTGCCAACTATGCCTACTTTGCCACCACCAACAAAACAGAGCACAGACAACAGCTACATTCAGCTGCAGTCGCTAGATTCCTTGCCTAGTCTCAAGTCGAGCGTGGGTAATCCTACGCCGCTGAAGCCGCCAGCTTCCAGTGGGTACGTCAGTACAGCAGACATAGTCATCAACAAGCACCTGAACAATATGATCGCCGGCCCGCACGCCGAGGAGTCTGCCATACTAGACCCGGCGATGTCTCCCGACGCCTATTGTCGGTTTTCATGGAGCACTGACCCCGCAAATGATAATTTACACACGCTTCTCGCCGAGTCGCCCACGCGGACGACCAAGAATTGAAGCAAACTTTGTGTGCAGAAGTGATATAGTACTGATAAATACAAATAGACTCGCAGTGACACAATAATCGTGAACAGAACACTAGTAGCTTTACCAATAATAAGTTATGGGACGTTTTTGTTTCTCACAGATATTCTGTGTTGTATCTAGTGATAATTCTTGTGCCTTATTAATTTATTTTAGGTGATATAAAACAAGCTTATAGGTGAGGTTATTTCTTTAATGCTGTTCCTATAGTCACAGTGAGGTAATAAAGAATAGAAGAATCTCGAAAACACTATACATTGTTGCAGATTCTACTTATTCGATACATAAGACGTAAAAATGGAGGGTATATACAAAATCAATCTGATACCCAACGATCTAAGTATGGAAGGGACCATCCTGCAGATCGCTGACACCCTAGACAATTTAAACGGAATAGTCGATGACGTGTTTGCCCGTATAATGAACAGAATAAAAGTGAACACAGACAAGACCTCTAAACTCCAGGAAAGGATCACTTTGTCAAGAGCTAAAGTGGAGACACTTGCTGGTATGCAGAAGGCAATCAAAGTGTTCTCTAGTGCGAAGTATCCCGCTTCCATTGAACATGAGAACTATCAATCGATTTTTGATACCAACAACTACCACTACGAATCCAAAAAGGTTACTCTGAGCGGGAAGTCTCAGAGGCAATCGAACGAAAAAGCGATTCAGGTATGTTATTTCTTACTATTTTAATACAAAGTATCTAGCGGACGCCCGCGACTTCGTCTGCGGAAACCTTACTACCTTAAAAAATAAACTTTTAAAGTGTAACAATTATGTCATACATGATTATTGCGTAACTTAAGCCATTTACGCAGCTCATGCAAAGAAAGCTCCAACAATTTATCCCTCTTCTTCTATTGATTGCTGCCGAATGTTATGTAGCCTATAGCGTATAGCCTTCTTCGATAAATGGACTATTCAAAACAAAAATACTTTTTCAATTCGAACCAGTAGGTCCTGGGATGACTGCTTTGAAACAAACAAACTTCAGCTTTATTATACTAGTATAGATATATGGGAGGTTCCATGTTCAGTTGTTTATTTTTTTTTATGGGAATCGAACCCGCACAAGTGGCACGGCGATTTTTCGACGAGAACCACAGCACTACCAACTGCGCCATAGCCGTCAAACGGACGTTCATATTATATGGTACTTACTCATTAGCTTGTTTATGTACGCGCCACGTTAGTTGTAGCATTTTTTTTCTTGAATATCTATGCAATTTTAATATATAAATCTGAAAGGGCGAAATCTGGAAAACCACTTGACGTACTAATATGAAATTCGGCAGGGAGGTAGTTTGTAGACGTCTGCTAAGAATTGATTTTGCGACATGGCAAATCCGGCTCGGCCAATCCGGACGAAGTCGGGCGTGCGCTAGTAGTTAATTATTGCGGTGTTTTTTAGGAGAAGCTTCACTTCTTCCACGTGAAAGTGGCTGAACCGAAGGCAGCGAAGGCCAAACAGGACTTCAATCTGAAGGCCGTGGTCAACGAAGTGTCAACGGTCGGCGATCTTTTGATATACAATACTGACGAGAGCCCATATGTGGGGGCCCCGAGCAAGGCGCCGGTGTATGTGCCCACCGTTAGTGCCAGCGTGGAGAAGAATCTTCTAGAAGAAGCGCCGCCATCTATAATGAATAGGAACATCTTGAAACGCGAGATAGACGAATACATGTACGCGCCTGGTATGGGAATGGTGAGTTATGTTTTAGCGACGATTGATTTCATTTTTTAGATTTTTTTAAATCTCTCGGGGCCTATGTATTGCGACAAATAAGATAATCTCGTGTAGTGAAATAGACAAAATTTAACCAAAGGCTTCACAACCGGAAATACGGACTGGGACAAATACGATGCCATTGGATGAAATTTATGTCTACTCGTATATTTCTCTTCACTCAAGTCGCACGTTAGCACCAATTTATCTCAATACCAAATTTCATCCAAATCGGTCCAGTAGTTTAGCCGTGAAAATGTAACAGACAGACAGACAGACTTACTTTCACATTTATAACAGTGGTGTGCACAAGGTTTTTAACTAGGGTTTTTACGAACCAAATGACAAACTTTTTCTCCGAAACAGGTGCATAATGATCCTAATTGAATTGCATTTATGTAGTGCCCGCTACTGGGTATGTATCCTTTAGGCACTACATTAGTGACGTCTGCCTAGTAAAAATAAGTCGATACCAAGCTGATGATGTATTCATTCAATGATCCAATCCTTTTGTAGCATAAATATTCAGGATTTCATTTATAGGATACGTTTATGGGTTTTTGAAGACCAACGTACCTAAAGAACATAATTAATGTAGGTGAGTACTATTATCTATATCTGTGACCAGGTACCGGAGTTGGACATGCCGCTCGACCTGCCACACTTGCCGGGCATCGCGGGTGACGTTCAGTACCTGATCACAAGCGACGGGTCCATCGCACCCTCGGCCATCACCTCGCCGGTCAGCCCATTCAACGCTGTGCCGGAAATAGAATTACCCGAGTTGCCGGACTTACAAGACCTCAACGATTCGGTGCCGGATATAACGGACGCACCGCCCGTTCCGATAGTGGTAGTTCCTGTGCCACCAATTGTTCCTGGATCCGACACGCCTGGGTCTGGCATGCCCGGGTCTGTCATACCCGGAGCACCGAGCGTGCCTGCGCCACCTAGTATGCCCGTGCCGCCGCCTCCACCACCACCACCGCCGCCGATGGACTTCCAAACAACAAATGATGGGTGAGTGCTAGCATATTAATAATCTATCTATACCAACTATATTTTTATACTATAGACAAGTTGGGTGTCCCCAAAATCACCGCAAAAAGTGATTCGATTTTAGCTACTCCACTGAGCACACAAATGCACAATTTTGCGTTTACTTACATTATACATATAGTTTTTACACTTGAACACACAACTCGACATTGTACACAATATTTAGTTATTATTTGTTTAAATAACTTTTGTTGATTACTTTCTGCGCCACAGTTTCGACGTGTTAGTAACATATCTACTAGTATAAAATCTTTTATCTCTACTTATTAATTTTCTATTGTGGATACACGGATTTATAAAACATAGATAGTGCGTAGTCGCAGGATTCGTTTTATGTGCCCCGAAATGGGAGCCCTCGACGCATCTCTACGCCTAACGATAAGTACGCTTGTGTGCGTATCGCCGAGTGTTATTAGCTTAGCTCTTAAGCTCACATAGTCAAGTGACTTTCGTTTGGAGTGAAAAATTGTTAGGGGTTGCGTGACTTTAGGTTATTACTATTAGTCTAAGTGTGGGTAGTAGTACTTTTTGTGATAGAACTCGTCCAGGGACGTACTATACTACGCTAATCCTTGCCGTCAAGCATTGTGTGTTAGAACCTGACTGGTAGGGCTGCCTATTGGCACTTATGTATATATGTATAAAGTCTCAGATCGAGGATGCAATTTCGACGTTTGAACGTTTAGGACCTTCCTTGTATATTCTCCGAGCTACTGTAAAAGAATTTTCACGCGGCTTTTACAGGTCGATTAAAAAAAAATTTGAAGCGACTTTTAGACTTTTTCCTTAAGCTTTAAATAAATAAATAAGATCATGTATATGCACCGAAAAAAGGTAGATAAATTTAAAATATTTTCGTCAAACGATTCTGCTAAAAATATTTCCATTCACGTCATAGATAAGTGAAGTTATTCTGAATTCCAAATAGCGGAAAAGCTGCCAAATACCAGTTATTTTGCATTTCAATGCATTAAAAAGACGTAATTCTGAAATATACTCAGAGGCACAATTATCCGCCCTCTTCAATATGACGCGAGTATATTAAAGTTGACGGATAATTGTGCCTCTGTGTATAGTTTAGCAAATCTGTTAAGAAAGAAAACTATAATTTGTTACCAGTGGGAGCTATAGACCTTCCATTTTTAACGGCACGGTTTTATCTAATGATATTTAAATTAAGTTTTAGATTGTCTATTCAACTGTACAGGTCTCAGTTCCTACATTAAACGAATTTGAGAGTTCAAACTTAGTTTCAGTTCTCACTGTATTTTTGCATAAGTTAAAATAAAAAACTTAATACAGCTAAAAAACTCCAGTCCAATTAGGAATGGTGTATTCATAAAAAAGTGTTTAGTTTATGATAAAGATCTGTACGAGTATTCAGTATAGTTTCGAAAACATATTCAGAGGTTGGCGTAATCTGAGCTTTCTTACCTGATTTTTTCATACGGGGTCGTACCCCAAACACATGTTGATATTGCGTTCTCATGAAGAGGGGATTTTATCTCGACTTTCATCGGCCCGCGAACGGGTGTATGGAGTATTTTTTACCCTACTACCAGGGTGTAAAATTTTGACTGGTATTAGTACTGGTAAGGACAGTCGTCTTCAGAAGCATTATAACGCTTTTTTTGAAGAGCAAAGTATTTATTTACTATTATACCCTAAGTGGTTTACTGTAATTAATGCATGTAATTCCCATTCTATTAGGTATATGGGGCTGAAATGTAGCCTATATTACAAGGTAATTATGTGTTTAAAATTGGCTTTTGACGGCCTCCGTGGCGCAGTGGTGTGCGCGGTGGATTACAAGACGGAGGTCTTGGGTTCGATCCCCGGCTGGGCCGATTGAGGTTTTCTTAATTGGCTGGGGAGATTTTCTTAATTTGTCCAGGTTTAGCTGGTGGGAGGCTTTGGCCGTGGCTAGTTACCACCCTACCGACAAAGACGTACCGCCAAGCGATTTAGCGTTCCGGTACGACGTCGTGTAGAAACCGAAAGGAGTGTGGATTTCATCCTCCTCCTTAGCTAGTTAGCCCGACTCCATCTTAGATTGCATCATCACTTACTATCAGGTGATATTGTAGTCAAGGGCTAACTTGTAAAGAATTAAAAAATAAAATTGGTCTTCATGATCCAAACCCTAGCCTAGCCTAGCCCACTTGACCAGCGAGGCAAGTTGAATGTACTCGTAACCCTTATCGAACCACTGTTCAAAGTTCTATCCTTATTATATTAATAGCCTTATTAAATTAAATTTGGTCAAGGAAAATAGAGACCCATACTTACTAACCGAAAAACTAACTACTCGTAATCTATATGCTTTAAATAAATAACCTAAAATATATACTATATAAAATTTGTTATAAATCTGTGTATGTACAGGATGTCCCGTAATTAATGAATTAAACGCAAATGTTAGATACACCACCTAATTATCTGAAATTTACTACGTATTGCAGTACTTTGTATTGACTTGGTATTTATTAAAGATAAAATAATTTGGAAAATCCGAAAAATATAACTTGATAACTCTAGGGATTTTTTCAAAACTATTGTAATTAGTTATAGACAATTATTAAGTGGTGTATCTACCATTTGCGTTTTATCCATTAATAAAGAACGGTATATGTTAATACTTTTTTACTATAACTACGCGATCATAAAAATAAATATATTTTTGTATTTGAGTTAATGGGCACGGAGAGGAAGCAACATGAAGCATTTTTTAATATGATAAATGAAAATTCTTTTACCAATTGAAAACCACGTTATTTGTGAGTATATGACACAATAGTGTCGTACAATATATCCTCGTATTGCTAATATCGCAGGGCGTTTGCTTGTCTATACTAATATTATAACGCTGAAGAGTTTGTTTGATTGAACGCGCTAACAGGAACTACTGATCCGATTTGAAAAATTATTTCAGTGTTAGATAGCCCATTTATCGAGGAGGGCTATAGGCTATATATTATCCCCACGGGATTCCCACGGGAACGGGAACCACGCGGGTGAAACCGCGCGGCGTCAGCTAGTAAGAGTATATAATTAATGCGTACGTTAAAGATTAGATCGATACAAACGAAGCTCTCTCTTGCGCCAACCAGTTTGTGAATAAGCTTTCGCAGTAAAAGATGAATGTGCCAGCGATAGTTTACCATGATACCATTTTATGTGATATACAAGCTTTGCTTTTTGATTGATTCGCTTGAATTTCGGATTAACTATAGAACAGTATAGCTTCGTAGATCGATTGGTTAGACTGTGTATCTAGTAATTCCTGGGTCTTCATACGAAATATTAGGCTTCATGTCATGTGATTCTGGAATTGGGAATTTGGTGGTGTTACAAGCACGTGGCGCGGAGAGTACGAGACGTAAATAATAAATATATATATAAATTAATCCATATATTCCTTGATCACGCCATCACGCGTGAACAGCTGGACCGAAATCAAATTTGTTTCACAAATTTGTTTTATAAATTTCATAAATTTGTTTTTTAATGTGATGACAGAAAAACAATTAAAAATTGCGCGGGAAGCTTAGAAAAAGGGGTAGGTAGGGGTGAAATAGGGGTAGTTGAAAGTTTACATCGATTTTTAAGCGGACGAAGACGCGGGCGACCGCTAGTAATAAATAAAATTACATGTAGCGCCATGTTTGCCACGAGAAATCGACCCAAGCTCGACGTATGTTTTTTCTGGTTTAGAAGTTCCTCTACCTTTTGATTTATTCATGGTTCAAAATTAACGTCAAAAATTTTACTCACACAGGGCGAGTTAAATAGTTTAGTATAAAAATGTCGAAAAGGGTGGTCATCATACTTAATGCATTGTCACCGAAAATGTGCAAGTGAATATACTAATAGAACGTTTGAAAATAATAGTGGTTCTAAATTGGCATCAAAACTCCCTTATTTCAAGAGACTTACTTTACAAGCACTTTAGAAAGTTCAAAATTTCAAAAATTCAACCCACACAACAGGGCAAGTTAAATAATTTCCGTAAAAAACTTCAAAACGACAGTTCCTCGTTGATGTGCCGGGACTAAAGCGGCGTTTTCAACTTCGTTATTGGAATACGTGAAACGTACACTTTTCAAGTAAACCGGTCGCAATGGTTGTTGCATTACATGAATTGTAAGTGGCATCGTTAGCCACAAAAGGAAGGCAATAGAAAGGGTTTCGGAGAAAAATGTAAATTGTACGCTCAACTAAGAGTCGGATTAGAGTTATGGGTCACTTGACCCTAGCGCGGCCCGTCGATAGAATATCAAATGGGGTACTTGTGAGATAAACGTGCGTAAATGCCTTTTTAAAAGCGCTCGGCCGAAATGTTTCCAGCCTATTAGATTTAGGCGTCTCGGCATCGCTTGTGTTTCCTTGTTGGGTACTGTTTGGTGGCATGAATGGGATCATTAACTAGCAAACCTTAAATATCATATACTAGCAAACGCTCGCGACTTCAAATTCAAATTCAAAGATTTTTATAAACATATCTATCTATACATATAAAAATGAATCTTGCATCTTCGCGCAAATCTTGAGAACGGCTGAACTAGGAGGTTGGTTTTTACGGAATGTTCTTTTTAGGGTAGGGGTAGGGTAGGGGTAAGGTAAGGGTTAAGTTTAGAGGTACGGTAGGAGTAGGGTTGAGGTAGGGGTACAAAAGTAAAGCGAAGCTAAAACATAAGCAGATGATGTTAAAGGAAATATTTTTCGTACCATACGGGAAATGTTTTATTGATAGATTTTTTGAATATATTGTAGAGTCAACTTCTAAATATTATGGTCCTGTTTATACGTGAAACGTATCTTCGTATGTATATGGTTTTATGTTTATGTATTAGCCTAGGGGCCTAACATGCGACCAAGGACGTATTTCGTGAAGAGCCACCAATAGCAGCGCAACCGGAAATATTGCTATCTCTTTCGTTGCATTGGGACGAAAGAGATAGGACAGGGACCATTTTGTCTATTTCACTTCACGGTATATTTTGTTGGTTGCATGCTAGTCATACTGGGTGACGTTGTAGTACGCATTAGTCAGATTTCGCGGAAATAGCAAAATTTAAATTTATTACACATTTGACATAATTTAATTATTTTTGGCATCTTGTTACTAAATTACTGATGTTTTATGTGTTTATCGTTTAATCTATGTACTTACTAGCAGTTCGTTCTTATTACTTAAAAAAATATTACAATACAAAATTACAAATACTTAGTTTTTAATCTTTTATTATAGTACAGATAATATTAGCTAGCATAGATACTTGTTATCAGTTATCACCCTAACATCACGTACATAATAGGATGTTCACGACTCGACTAGATCGAAATGCCTACACAACATTTCTTCGTACGCACATACTGACATCTTCTAGAATGCACTGCGTAACATGAACATTGGAATTTTAAATTTTCTCCGCGCACTTCAAAGAATTCGTCTTCGAGTATCTTTCTTGTATTGATAAAGGACAGCTATCTTGGTCTTGCATCGTATTGTAAATTTTCTATGAATTTAATTAATTAATTCTCTTTTTTTTTTAAACGATTTCCGTAGTGGAGAATGATTTAATTTAGGCTCAGCCGGTTTTTTATTACGACTATGTACGTAGGAGCATCAATTCCTCTGAAATTGCTGGAGCGATTTGTGTAAAAAAGTGGATTATGGAAGGTCTAGAAATGGACTTGACATAAATGTACAAACAAAAGTCATTTTATACTTTGTTGCAAGTCGGTTTGTTGGGGCTTGCGACTACACCCCGGTTTCCAACGCCCATTGTAGATCTAGACGCCCAAAAAACGTCCTTTGCGATCCTGCCGATGATATAACGACCGACAACGCTCCCCTGACAACACAAACACAAGCTGCACAGAAGACCCCGATATCTGACATCACCCGGATGTGGGCTTTTAACTCACGATCTCGGGAGCGCCCAGGTCAAAACACACTTCCAGAATGGCTTCCTAAGTGGAGGTCCGAGACGCCCTTAGAGAGTTGGTCCGTTTGTGCCTTCGGGCCCCATCAGGCGATGTTTCTGCGTTCGCCGAAACCCCTCGGTGACACCGCTGAGGATTCTGGATTCTTCCATTCAGGAGCCTACGGCACTTACACAATCAAAATACAAATGGCACCCCAAATAAATAAATTAGGTAAAAAATTGTGCTGACCCATAAACCCAACTGCAAATAGCTGGTTGGACAAGCTAAATTAGAGCAGAAAGTCACTCAAAAGTAGCATTTATTTTTATGAAAGTTGTAATTACTCGCAACACGCGTTTCCGAACGTTACGTTCGATTCAATCAGTCGTATCGGTTTCGGAGTTTACAAAATAAACCCGTTTCCCGGTATTCGCTAAGTGGAAGCGGCTTTGAAAACAAAGCGCGTGCGCGTTTTCTCGGGAACTTCCATTTGTACAAATAACATTGGCGTTTGCTTTTGTAATGTTATTCGCGCGGAGATAAGGTTTCACGTCACTTTTGTGTAGTAGATAAGGTGCCCTTTACGTATTTGGTGGCACACACTATTTGCATCAACATTTCTAGTTCGTACAGCAAAGATTTGGAATGCCCTTCCGGCGTCAGTAATTTGATCACCTTCAAAGCGAGAGTGAATAGGCGTCTTCTAGGTAAGCGCGCTCCAACTTAGACCGCATTAATGCTTTTCTTCAGGCTTAATTTTAGTCAAGCGCAAGCCTATATTGCAGCGTTTCCCAAACTTTATTCTACTGTGACCCGTTAAATTTCATACTCCTCCTTCGTGACCCAGAATGTCAATTTTCACTATTTTTTAAAGACTCTACCACCGGTTCGGAAGGCAGGTTCTGCTGAGAAAAGCCGACGAGAAACTCAAGTTGCTCTTTTGAACAATCCTATGGCTTCCAAACATATTACTAGTTATGTACACCCCACTTTCGGTTATTGTTGCAAACTTTAACACACTTGTTTCTAATACTTGAATCTACTCGAAGTCTTCATAACAACTTGACCTAGAGATCTCATTCTACAAAGAATTAAAATAATATTGATGATAGTGCTTCCTTAAACGTGGAAGGACATAAAAGCAGAGAAAGACCAAAGAAGAGATAAGTGAGTGAAAACGAGATGTTGTGGCGACTCCACTGAGCGTGGAATTAGGACAAGGCGATGACTTGCAATAAATATAATTGCTTATAAATAAATAGTATTTGTCAAACTATAAGGAAATTTTATATTGTCTCTGCTTTGACAATGGAACAATCAATTTATTGCTTCGAGTTTTTCCTCTGATAGATTTAATTTAGTTGAGATTTGATTTTTTTACAACCATGCTATTGAAAAATGTTCAATACTATTATCTATATTAAATAAGATAAGATTTTTTACAATACAGTTATATCTTGTATTTGACGTATAGGTACGAACGTCCTTGACGTAACAAGACGTAGCGGAAGCCTTTATTATAAAAAAAAATGGCCAAATGTTTGAGATAAAAAAACTATTCATTTTGAAATATTTGCGTTACCAATTTCCATAGATTTTTCAGCTTTGAATACGTGAGTTAATACTAATAGTAGGGGAGCATGGGATGCTAAATTTGCAGTAACTAAGGCGTCATTGAATCGATTAGATTTGGTAGATCTAATCTACCAAATCTTATCGATTCTTTAAAGACAATTTTTATTACTTCGGCTAAATGAAATCATCAGAAAACAAGACCGATTATTCAGGAGGTAGAGGAGATAGTTCATTCAAATTAAGTAAAAAAATAACCGCATTCGTGGCTCGATTACATAAATATAAGGGTTTTATTTTGTAACTTTAGAACCCTCCCATTCCATTACGTTACGCTCAAATCGTCAGATTTTCGAAATGTACACCTTTTAGCTATCCTCCCACCTACCTTATCTTAATCTGACGTGCTGGTTGAGTATTTCTGAAGTTAGTTTTTTTTTGGTTGCCCTAAACGTACCCACGTATTAAAGGCTCATACTTGGAGGTACTGAACAACGTGCAAGGTATACTCCCTTTTGTTTATCTGCCGCGCTCGAGTAACTGCAAAGATTCCCTCTTCGGCTCCCCTACTATAAGTTTGATAATGTCAACGACAAGCGGATACGAGTAAATAAGTTCAAAGTGCATATTCTCTATGTTTTACTCCGACAACACAACTTCCTTGGGATATTATGTTGACTTGTTTGTTCACTGAAACTCTGCAGTTAAATAAACAAACAAATACGTCTTTACTATTGAAATGTTTTAGATCAAATACACTAGAAAGACTTTATTAGAAATTAAATTAAGATTTTAAGTAGCATGTGTCTCAAACGGTGAAGGAAAACATCGTGAGGAAACCTGCAGGTGCATACCAGAGAATTTTCTTAATTATCTGCGTGTGTGAAGTCTGCCAATCGGCATTGGGCCAGCCTGGTGGACTGTTGGCCTAACCACTCTCATTATGAGAGGAGACTTCAGCTCAGCAGTGATCCGAATATGGGTTGATATCGAACACTAATTAGTTATCAATAGCATACGGTCATTACCAAGTTAATCCATGTGGCCCTTAATCCTATTAAATGTTTTAACTGCAAATATTTTAATATGTCTCTACCTTCCGCGGATAACTGATTGTTATGTTCATCAATTAAGTGTCGGTAGACAATAGCAAATTACGTTGTTGATGTTAATTACTTCCATTTTTCCCTTAACCATAGCACAGTAAAGATATTACAAGCAGTATAATAACTCGGCCGTATTTTTGAAATAAATACCTACAGCCGCGCGGTACGTAAACATGTCATAGGGCTGCCCGCATGCAGCAATTTAATTACATTTGCTAACTTTGTGTTTCCACCTAGTTTTGTGATTGTAAATAAACTTTTTTTATATAAACAAATAAAATACTTTGTAAATTGTAGTAAAATGGGAAATGATAAATAAAAATGCGTGTTTTTTGATTGGTTGATTTAATTAAGGCTGATACTACGTCAATGATCTTGAAGGATTGGTCGTATTCTTAAACATATTTATTTCGGTGATGCCATCTAGGTATTACCTCCACACTACGTGAACAAATAAAAAAAAAGATAAATACCTTCATGAAATTGTAGTGATTTAAAATAGATAATGAAACAATGAACAAACGCACTAATTGTCCCTACGATACGATAGTTCCCCTAGATTTCTCTAGGATGCCATTATCAGATCCTGACATGAAAAAAATGGGACTAACCTGAAAGAATATTCATCCAAACAAAAAAGAAACGGTTTACAAATGACGGAAATATCGCTGTAAATACGATACGATTCTTTTTGGAAGTCGGTTAAAATTCTTGTCACCAATGCCAAGCTGAGCAAAAGTTTTATGAGCTTGCACATTAAAGTGCATAAAATCCGCCATTTTGATTTTTTAAAAACTAAGTTATCCAGTGACACTCGGCCTATCTAGACGAGTCTAATGACATATCATTTATCAGTATGTGTGCTTGGCAAATTTGTTCGTAACACTCCCGAAGGTCGGCGCGGTCCAGGAGGGGGGTAACGATGCCCAGCGCGTACGACTTCACACCCGCGCAGTCCTTTCCTCCCGTCGCCCGCATACAACAACAAGTCATAACATTCAAACACATACTCCTCCTTTGGGCTTCGCCGCAGTCGGGTAACAAAACACAAATGATCCGAGCACAGTTTAATACAAGCTTATCGTACCTACTGTATCGTGATTCATGAACCGCGTATAGCTACATATTTCAATCGTGTCATTCACTTTCCTTTACTCTATTCACTTTATTTACTAATCCAGATACCTACCTTTATTCTGGAGATAAAAGGAAATACCTTATCCATTAAAAAATACAAGATTATGTACCTACCTACTAATAAGTAAATTTATTTTAAAGTTAACCTTTCAGAGTTTCCAGGTAACTTAAAAAAAATTATCTCTGGATGGGATAATTTTGAATTCATGCATCCAAAAACGGCACAGTATTTCCTACTGGTCATAATTAAAAAAATCTAATACTATTAATACACTTTACTCTGTTAATACACCGTGCGTTCGTTCGTCACCGCGGCACAGTCGCGACTGTCTTCACCCTACGATCACCCCATGTTCAAGGAGCGTAGGTATAGCTCGCGTTTCGACCTCTAGTATGAAGTCCAACTACTGGTTGTAATATCTTTTCTGTGACCATAGCCAGCGTGCAAATAGACAGTGCATTTCACATTTTTTTATAATTGTAATTTAAAGAATTCTAATACTAGAGCAATTTTGTAGAACTGGCATTGTATCTGCGATTATTACTTTCGGAGTAACAAGGAAATCTTTTGCGGGCGCTGCCGTGGGTCGCTCAAAACGCCCCATATTAAATACGGCACACATATGACGTCACGATTTCGTGAAATCGTTAGCGTGGGCTTTCAATCAAAATTACAAGTGTCTTTGTTACTTATTAATATGACCCATTGGATGTAAGGAATTTTCATCTAATTGCGTTTAAGATTTTTGATGGAATTAAAATTTTTCTAACACTATTATTGACATTCTTTCTTAACCGACTTCAAAAAGGGGAAGGTTTTCAAGTTGACCATGTATCTCGTTTGTGAATCCATGAATATTGGAATGTGGTTCTTTCAGAAACGACTTAAATTAATACGGCACCAGCTTAGTACCGTCTTCAAACTGATCAGCAGGTAGAACATAATAATATTATGATGTTATTTTTCGTTCTTTAGTGTACCTAGTGGGTGCGATTTTCGGTTTTGACGTTGGTTGTATTATTTTTATAATTTAACTAGCGGACACTCGCTACTTCGTCCGCCTGGAATTCCGTTTTTCACGAATCCCGCGGGAACCATGGATTTTTCCGGGATGAAAGTAGCCTATGTGTTAATCCAGAGTAAAATCTATTTGTATTCCAAATTTCAGCCAAATCGCTTCAGTAGCCGCAGCGTAAAAGAGGAACAAACATACTTACACACTTACACACAAACTTTCACCTTTATAATATTAGTGTGATATATTAATTACGTATTTAATATTGACTTAATTTTCCTAAAAGTATAATAAAGACGGCCTCTGTGGTGCAGTGGTATGCGCGGTGGATTTACAAGACGGAGGTCCTGGGTTCGATCCCCGGCTGGGCAGATTGGGATTTTCTTAATTTGTCCATGTCTGGCTGGTGGAAGGCTTCGGCCGTGGCTAGTTACCACCCTACCGGCAAAGACGTACTGCCAAGCGCTTTAGCGTTCCGGTACGATGCCGTGTAGAAACCGAAAGGGGTGTAGATTTTCATCCTCCTCCTAACAAGTTAGCTCGCTTCCATCTTAGACTGCATCATCACTTACCATCAGGTGAGATTGTAGTCAAGGGCTAACTTGTAAAGAATAAAAAAAAAAAGATATATTCATAGGTAGTCAAATAGTCGATTTTGTACTAAGGCCACAGAGCACGCAAGGAGACCGGGCGACCCTCGCTCGGCATTGGCCTCCAAGCGATCAATCACAAGCATGCACCATCATTACCGCTCTTACACGCCTGCTGAGCTATTTGGCTTTTTGTCGTCGCATCCTCGGTACGGAGACTCGACGGACGGGTTTTCCAAGTGAAAAAATGTCGTCTATTTCCAATTTGTAATTAGACTATCCGGTGGTCGCGACTCGCGGACGATGAAGTTTGTGGGCATGATAGGTAGACAACTGCCGGTTGATTGGAAAATTATTATTATTAAAAAAAAAAGTAAATGCTAAGCTTCTGTAGTCGATACGCAACGGAATAGCACTCCAGTAATTATACTAAGGGTCATAGCACACATAAACTCGAAAAGGGATCGTAATCGTATCGCCTCGTTGTAAACCAGGCGCCGTCTTTGCTACGGCTAGGCGGTTCGCAGTGCAAATTATGATTTATCCTCGGCAATTTAAAAAAAAAACATATTTATACATAATTTTCAAACCTTTTTTACAGTATAATATTAAGGTTTTTATAATAATCACGTTAAAGGTTAAAGCAAAGAGTATTGAAAGTATTTCACTAACGATTCCAAATGAGCATATTTTTTCTTCTGATTAAGTGGACTGTGTTTTAGATTAATTACAATTAATAATTTGTTCGTTCGTTATAAGGAACTAATTCATTTATTAATTTAATCAATATATGTATTTAAATATGTGTATTTAATTTACTATAAATGTATTAAGGAAAACTTGATAAGTTTTTATCATAGGAGTCCATAATATTTTTGACCCGGCAGGTACTCGCACAGGGTACAGTCAATAACAGGAAAAATTATATATCAAATGTATTACAATGAGCGACTCAATACGGTGTCGCGTTTTAAGACTAAGCGTTGTTTATGCGACTTTGTTTATGTACGAGGAAGCCAACATCTCTACGGTTAACGTGTCGGACTCAAATACGAGAGGCCTTGGGTTCATACCCGCCCGTTATCGTAAAAAATTTTAACATAGTCCACCGCTTTGAAGTTATAAATTGTGTTACTATAGCTTGCCAACTTCGTTCGTAACACTCCCGATGGTCCGCGGGGGTGATGCACCTCACTTCCCCGCACGCACGATTTCACACCCGCGCAGACTTTCTCCCTGTCGCCCGCATATCATGGGATGTCATCAACGAAGTTGCCAGACTAAAACACGATTTTGTTTTATATTAGCGGACGTTTGCGGTTTTACAATTTAACAGCGCAGTTTACGTTTCCTTGGGAATACGGTGATTATATAGCATTTGTTACAGGCTAATAATGAAGCTTTCCATTGGTGACACAATTTTTTTGGTTCAGGCACGAAAACAAACTCACATTCGCATTTGTAATATTAGTTAAGATATGTGGCTATACCTTTTGGTATGTTCAGCTGACGACCTTGATATGAATTAGCATTATTACAATGTGCAGAATGCTAATGTACCATCTTATATGGTTGTCTGAACGACCGCGGTCAATAATTTGATTATAATGGCGGTGCTATTTCCAGACATTGCTATTTAGGAATACTTGGACAAATATTTGTATCTCGCCTCGTGTGATTCCATGAAAGCTTTTCACAATTTTGTGCTATTTAATTTTATTTTATTCAGATGTGTGGGTTATGTAGTCCGATAGACGAGGATCGAAGCTAAGCACTCTCGGTTTATACCAGACCCATAATCGTGTAGCAAGCCAGGTTATTATACATCCTTAATAAACAAGGCAGTTCCTTAAGTGAATATTAATTCACTTAAGGAACTGCTTCGTTGGTCTAGGCTTCAATATACGAGGTTCAGGGTTTAAGACCTGCTGGGTCAAGCAATTACTTTCTTCCATGAAATCGCAGTAAAATTCCCGAATTTTTGTAGTTGCTGGTGTAACACCCATTGTAGGGAAAGTACGTAGAGTCGTTTGTACTGGTCATTAATATTAATACCTACTGATAGTGATCGTTAAATCAAACATCACCCAGCGCCAACGCATTGGACCCGCCCGGTAGGTCAACAAAACCCCATGTTCTCTTTTTCAGGAACTTTTAGTGGGCCGTTAAAATAGGCTGACTATGATGATTCACTTGATGCTCAGAAGTAGGGCAGTAATAAGGTTGATATTGACGATAAAGCAA
Source organism: Bicyclus anynana (assembly GCF_947172395.1). Lineage (NCBI taxonomy): Eukaryota > Metazoa > Arthropoda > Insecta > Lepidoptera > Nymphalidae > Bicyclus > Bicyclus anynana. The sequence continues at coordinate 2,659,628 of NC_069093.1, read as the reverse complement.
TTACACCGCGAATAACTGTTACAACTGTTGAATACGCAATGTCCACGCTGATTGGGTCAAATGCTGGGTTGTTCGGATTCTCAGAATTCGTGTGGATGTTTTTGTTCCTAAAATTGATTTAAGCGAAGGCCACACCGCGGCAGCCATTGCGGTGGCGTAGATGTTTGTCTCGCCAACATCAACCAATCACGAGGCCTATTCGTTCTCGACATTGGCACACGATACCTTGTATATACAACTTTTTCAAGTCTTATGCTTTCATATGATAACTCTACACCTCCTTGTCAAAAATTAAAATACAAGTATGTAGTTGGTGCGCGATCGTTATATCATTCGACCTTTGTCAGATTTGTTTTTTATTTTACAAAAGAGCTAGAATCCAGATTTGTGAAAAAAGAATGAATGTCATTATTTGACGGATGCAGGTCTTATAGAGAGACCTTGGAGCGGAAGGATAATTTGCTTTTAGCGCAAATCATAGGGTACAGACAATCACAAAGCTCATGCGGGTATCAAAAGCCACACCTAAATATTTGGCAGTGCATTGCCAGGGAATTAATGCTCCGTGTAAGAAGACCTCTTCTAAATCGAAGTCAAGTTTCGTTTATTTTCTAAGGAACACTTTGCAAAAAGCATAGTCGTTAGAACCCTGCTCTAGGTGGGCTGATGACATCAAAATAGCCATTTTTTTATTAATTATGCTGCCTAAAAGTATTCTCTCTGGGTATTCGGATGACAAAGAAGTCAAGTTAATCGACCGTCGTGTAACCTTTCGATACATTGTTATTTGTTAGGTACAAGTCACGCAATTCAACAACTTCAATTTTGCTACTCAACACGCTTGTTGTGGGGTTCTGTAATAATAGCCAAATCAGTTGTTTTTGCGGTTTCTCTTTTTTCGCTCTATGTTTCTCTCTCGAGATTATCTTATCTCAATATTTTCTTCTTTTGTGATTAGTAAATACATAGACATTGTGTTTAATTTCGAACCTGCGTGACCTTTTGTTTAGGATTTTTCAATGATAATAATTTTTATATCATAAGGTTTCTTCGTTCGTTGTTTTGTTTGATTGTTTATTTATATTTCACATTTAATACAGTACAGACACAGCACCAAATCGCATCATTATTTATTGGATTGTGGAACCCAAAATAATTAAGCACAAGCGATTTAGTAACACCCGCTATATGTATGAGTATAACGGCTATACTAAGAATTGCAACTCCGAAATTATAATAAATTGCTTAATAACTAGTTTCGCATATAAATTCGTTTTTATTATAAACATTTCCGAGAAATGATTTAGAAATAAGTTTGTTTTATATAATTAAACGTTGCGTTTTAATTGTTTCCGAAAATTCCAATCCATTTATGATTTCTTGACAAACCGGATAAAATTTTTATTTGCTTTATCTTTATGAATATTCTCATTCGTGGAACTCGAACCGGTAAAATATTTTTACATAATATAACGAATATTCTTATGTATATGCGAATATAGCATACATAAAATTATTCCTTTTATCTAATAACTTGTAAAATAAAATGTTTTCTAGTGATTTATTAGGTCCTTACATAGGAATTTGGCGTTTTGTCGTACTGGCCAATTTGATCTCAAACATCTCTTCTTTGGTTTGGAATTCTAATTTAAAATTTATATAGCTATATTTACTTATGCTTTGGTGTTTTTGAAAACCCCAATTCCTTTGTTTTTTCCTCTTTTGGTTTTTTCTTTGCAAAACTCAGTTTACAAAATGGAAAACTTGAAATATCGAGTTATGGATGGATGCAACACTTTGCATCTGAAATTTGTAGCCTTGTCATCCTCCGGAGGATGCTCCGGTTACTGCAACACTTCTTGATAGAACTACTCAAAATCTATATATATATATAAATGAATTGCTGTTCGTTAGTCTCGCTAAAACTCGAGAACGGCTTAACGGATTTATCTTATCTTGGTCTTGAAATGTTCGTGGAGGTATAGGGAAGGTTTAAATGGTGAGAAAAAATCAAATAATTTCCGGGAAAACCCTAAAAACTGCCCTTTTCTATTTCCCATACAAACGTTTAAGAGTCAAGCGGTAGGGGTAGGGTAGGGGTAGAGGTATAAAAGGGTAGAGTAGGGATAGAGAATAAGTGCACTTATGTCAAGACGAAGTTTGACCGGGTCCGCTAGTTGTTATTAAATTGTCCCGCCTCAGTGTAGGACCTTATGATCCATAGTTCAACAGCTAGCCACTAGACCAAAGAGTTTGTTAACAACTACACGTAGATAAATCCGCGTCTATAAATTACCTACGTCATCAACACGAGTTCATAGAACAAGGCGGCAAGAGCTCGCAAGCCACTAGCCGCTAATACCAATGCGTGGGATGTTGTGATGACGCGGTCCGCTCTCGGCCGGCGAATTGTGGTAATTTGCTTGTAATTTCGTAAAAAATTGGATTAATAAAAGCGATGTTGTATATGATCGGAAAGAATTATTCACTATGCATGTTACACGGATTTTAGTTGCCGTTTTATTATTAGTAATCCTTAAAAAAACGATTTACCTATATAATTATAAATTTACTAGCCTCTACCCTTAGACCTCCTTGATCCGGCCCTGTCGCAAAATCCATTCTTAGCAGATATCTACTTACTGTAGTCCACCTCCCTGCCAAATATCATCAAGGGGTTTTCGAAATTTCGTGATGAGTGTGACATTTCGCTTTTATATATATTTAGATAACTCCCCTCCTTTCGCGGCGGATATTAAAATTAAGATTTAAAAAAAAATAGCAAAGCAGTTAAAACTTCAGACCAACACCTAAAACATCCCGCTAATTTTGAGTACAAAGCTTTTGAAATAGCGACCAAATTTTCGTTTTTCAGATTTCTATAAATCTGACGGTCCAAATTGGTCAAAATCTTATAGAAAATGTAACCCAAAGTATAACCTAATGCTAGCCATTCACCATCCAATAGGTCCACTTGCCTGCCAACAGACGGCAGAACATCCGATAAAACACACACGATCAGTTTCGGATGTCCTGCCGTTTGCGCTGCAAGATCATGTTTTATCAGCTTATCGGATGGTCAATGGCTAGCATTCCTTAATAGAAATTAACTTTTTGAAATAAATACAATTTGTTATCTGGAACAACGAAAAAACTGGATGAAATCAAAACCCTACTTAGTAAATATTAGGAAGTTAAAAAGTGGTTGGAGTTTTTCCGCCTAAAGTATTTGGTATAGTGTCAAGTTACTTTTCCGTGTCAAATATTTTGTATAAGTAGCGTCAGGTTACACGCGTTAATCATTAATTTGCGATCGAGATAAAAAAAACAGCGTGCGTGTCTGCCAGTAATGAGTGGACGGAGTTAATTTCCTGCTGTCGTTCGCTGATTGATTCTGTAATTACTCGCTGTCTATTCTGAAAACGGGGCTTAACCCTCCACTTTGTTTTAATTTGGTCGCCAATAGCTTTACGGTTTAGGTGGCGTACTAAAATCCGAAAGGTCTACCCCTCAATTTGAAAATGTTTTATTAACTGCTAACAAAAGGTATTTTATAATAGTTGTTTCTTTTTCTTTCATTGATTTTTTTTAATTCTATTTATATAAAATACGAGATGTAATACAAAACACTATTAAAAATTAAAAATATATTATATAAAAACAATCTAACCAAGTTATTTTTTTCCATTATAATTTTTTAACATAATTGGATTTTTTAAATTTAAATTATTAAAAAAAAGTGACAACTTTAATTTACTTAACTTAACTTTTAATTTATAGAAGAACATATTAATTATTAGCGCCCGCGACTTCGTCCGCGTAAAACACACTGGTATACGTATAATAAATCTTCGTCAATCTTGAATCTGTCTAATGATGAAAATATCATTAAAATCCATTGCGTAGTTTAAATATCAAAGCGTACACACAGTCTTTAGCTTAAAATACACGCTAAACTACTCACGTCTATCTGCTAATAGCAGTAAACAAATAATAATTAACTAAAAACCGTTAGCTTTAATAAAAATATACAAACACACATACTCTTATGGGTTTAAGTAAAGTAAATAACTAAATAAGTTAAAGACTACTACTAATTGTTAAATGTTTGTAAAATATGCACCTATTGTTTACAAGTTGGTAATTTGAAGTTAATTGCTTTGTTTTTCTTGTCATGTTTGTGTTAAGCAAATTAAATGTAGCACTATTGTACGACCGTGACTACGTTATAATTATAGAATGTGTTACTTTTTACAATTTTTTATAGTTTCATCAAAATCTGCTCAATAGTGACACGCATTTATTGCTCAATCTATCTGACGAGACTTTTTTGTTAAAAATAAGAGAAGAGGAATTATTCTAAAATACTGTAATGGCTAGTATCTGATTATGACAACTGGAAAGTTGGTACATATTTTTGAACAGATAAAAATCTTCAGGGACAGATGATGAAACTAGTTTTGTAAATAGTAGAATTTTTATTACACAATGTAAAAAACATGTTTCTACTTATTTTCAAATAAATACATTAACTTTTTTCGTTTTGTTGGCTGGCATATTCGAATAAGTGAGTTAAGTATAGCGGTTTCTTCGTACTTTTCCAAGTGTTGTCAAGAACAGCACCGCTATTATTAGAAGCTTCAATAGCTATGGTAAGGGGCTTGAATCATCAACGAGAGCTTGTGGTTCAATACTCACCATCTGGACTATTGCCGTGCGTATTTTCCTACTAGTAAGAATGGAATATTGGTCATATTATTAACCTGGATACCTGGAAATAGGTTAATAATATGACCAATATTCCGTCGCGCCTATACGGTTGTGAGAATAGAAATGAAGTGAAGAAGTGTTAGTGTTTATTAATATCTCCTGCGTTAGCAAATCTCTATGAAATAGGGCGCCTCGAGTTCACGCCTTATTATTTTGCTTAGCGAATATATATCACTTCAACTGTACATATAAATACTTTACAGATATTCATGCAAAATGGGTCGTCACTATCATGTTTGACGACACATTATATGAGTGGCGCCAAATAGGTTATCTCAACAAAGTGTGACCTTTTACAACTAAATAGAATTTGTATATGATATAGTTCCATACAAGTGAATAATTAAATAAATTAGATGGGTTCTTGGGTTTTAATTATTTGCAATTCACGAGTATTAGAGATAGCAGTATCTTATCATTTCTACTATCGCGTTGGTGAAAAACGTCAATTACGCTCTCACTGAACTGATTGCACCCAAAGCGTTACACCTACGCAGCATATGGACGTCAAGCTTCAAATTTAAAACATGTCTCTCAACAATTTGTCTTCAGCGCATCCTAGTTTTTACTTATTAGCATCATAGTTACTTTGGAAACACTACACACCGTGGTAACGATGGCATAGAGACATTTGTGGTGGGTAATGTAGAAGAAACTAGGACAAGGGTAAATCTCCAACCTGATGGTCAGATCAACTTAAAACAGCTCCCTATACCTTCTGCTGTACCGTTTATTTGGTCAAAAACCGCAAAAGATAAAGGAACAACAACATATCAGGAGATTATTCGCCATGGGAATGATCCCGATCCTCAGTTATGATTGACCGACTGGAGATGGTGGCGTAGAATTTAGAACTCCCTGCAAAAAGACCAATATGATGATAATGATGAGTTATTAATAGGGCTTGTTATTAACTCATCTTAGCATTCTTGACCGTGACTGCTATCACGGAGTCATGCTAATATGCACTAAGGGTGACCACCGACGCAGTTACAGTGGAGAAGTGCCTCATCATCTGATATTATCTCCAGAAAAAAATCTCCGAAAGCTCGTTTGTATAAAGTATATAAAAGCAAAGCTTGACAGATCCCCAGAGATCCAGTTATGTGTTGTGACTTTATATAAAAATCAAAATATATTTACGCTTTCGGACCTTGCACCACACCGTGTTTAAGAAAAAGCTTTAAATATTACGATTTCCAAGAAGTGGGTTTACAATTTATAAAACCTCGGCGATGCTCGTAAATTTTTAGATATGTAAATCAATGATTAGCGTCAAACAAATGTTGCATCGAGGGCATCGGCCCTTGTCAATAAAATTCATCGTACAGCCGTTGAGGAAGGAAACGTGTGTGTTTCTCACGAAGCGCTATTTCTGTTTGGGGCGCTTAAGGCGCTGTGCAAACGTTGTCTACTTTTGTTATTATACTTTTACAAGCAATGAAGACAAGCGGATACCATGACCCATATAAACCTGCTATTTTCTAGAAACATTTCACAATTGTGGTCGTAGGATAAATTGAATGTCGTGTCCTTTTTGCTTACTTCCGAATAGTCTATTAATGTCGGGTCATAGAAATGTCACTACTTTTTATACTCGTAATACTTTTATTTTTTTTCAATGCGTACAGTTTTTATTTTATTTTTAGCCTGGTTATATAAGGATGGATTATAAAAAAAAATAATCCATCCTATATCCGGACAAAACCGGCCTTCTCGAAACTCTTCCAAAGTTTTTGATTCGTCTTTTGGTGCCATGTATGCCTATATACTAAGTCGTCTCACTAATGGTGATACTAACTAACTTCCTCTTCTCTTATTATATTTTGGGCATCAATATTCAATATTGCTCTTTTAATACATGCAATGTACAGGCTATTTTAAAAGAATTGTACTTAATTGTCTAAATGAAGGGTGTAGAGTAATTATCTGTTATCATCATCAAGTAACCAATCTTCTTCAATCGGTCTTAAAATATCTAAAATAAGATGTACTGTTTGTGACACTAAAAATAAATAAACATATTTTCTTTCTTTCTTTCAATCCTTATCATATGTGGTTACGTGGCCCGTGTTCGTTCAAAACGTATCTCGTTTGCGCATTGCCTTACGATGTCGGGATCTGCGTTCTCGGAAGCGACGCAGATAGAGAGTTGTGAACTCGAAAGTTTTCTATTTTCGTCTTCACTGTCAATGTCTAGTCGATATTTTATTCCAAGTCCTTTATTGGACTCTCATCTTTTACTATTATTCCTCGTAAGGTGACTCGTTCCAGCTTTTCCCAATTCCAGTTAACTAAACGCTTTGCTCCGTTCAAGTGCTTCTTGTTTCTACGGCGTAAGATACGATCTATTGCAGTCAGATCTGATTTCTTGCTTGCCGAGTTTGATAGGCTTCTTCTAAGAGAGCGTGTTTATTTACTTTCATAGCTTTAACTTGTTCGCCATTACTTTGAACTTGTTTCATAATATACTAGCCTACGCCGCGCGGTTTCACTCGCGTAGTTTCCGTACCCGTGAGAATACGGAGATAAAATATAGCCTATGACACTCTCAAATAACGTGGCTTTCTAATGGTATAAGAATTTTCAAAATCCGTATAGTAGATCCTAAGATTACCCCATACAATACCTCAAAGCTTTACCTCTATAATATTAGTAATATGTGAAGTTGAACACGCTCATCTCCGAAATTATCACCCAACTTTTTTGCAATGAAATTTTTACATAGTTTTAGTTTGAAAGACTTGGTTTTTAGCATAGCAAAAATTTTATTACTCGTACGTACAGAATTAGCAGTGGCTGACATTTTCTTTCCTGAGATGTCTTCCTAAAATAAATTATCATACAATTATACCATACGTATATGCTAATTAAAACGGCATATTTTTGTTTTCGTTTTTACTAGATTCATCGTTCATTTCGTATAAGTAAACAAAAAAACATTACTATTTACTTCGATTTCATATTGGTATACAAAATGAAAACTAATTCGTGGAGAAATAGCTCCAAAACTAAACCAAAAGATGCTATTTAATAGAATAGCATCTCCATTACCCAACCAGAATATTCTATTTAATAGAATAGCATTCATTAGCAAACCTAAAGATGCCATTTAATAGAATAGCATCTTCTGGTTTCCTAATGAAGATGTTACATAATTCAGGTAGAGCACTCAGTGCTAGCGAGACGAATGTTTTAATTAGTAATTGATATTTATCACATCGCTCTCATGCAGCTCCCACTGGCGATTTGCCAGAGTGCTGTAGATTATGCCATTACGTGCATTACAAGAACTGTGATACTTATAGAATGCGATTATGTTGATGTTACTCTTAGTACGGATCTTACAGACAGATTCGCAGACATTGCGCCTGTTATCTAATAAATCTCATACATTAATGCACGATGATTCTAAAAAGCTGAAAAAGTGTGTATACGTACGAGTATTTTATAATGTTTTTAAATTAAAGCATTTTTGAAAACTTTAGATTTTAAAGGATGAACTTTTAAAGGGAAGAAACATCGTATCAAAGCCTTTGTTCTTTCAAGTGACTACTGAACTGAGCATAAATAAAAAAAAAATATATAAAAGAGACTACTATTAGAGACTTTGTCAATGCAGTTTTTCTTACAAGTTTGACTATAATATTCGTTTAGATATAAGCATACTACGCATTTACTAAGCATTGTTTGTTATTGAAATCATTGTTGTTTAGAAAAGCCGTTAGTGCTAATATTCAAAAACAAACTTTAACTGGAATTATTTGCCTTTTGTTTAAAATTTGTAATTCAAAATTGTTTACTATTTTCAAAACAATTCATATTGAGGTTTTTTATAACAAGGACAGTCTCTGCGAGTGTTAAAAATTTATGAATTCCACAAACGCAGTATGAAAATCTGGATATAAGAAACAAATGGCTAAATGAAAAACCAATAGTTTACAACAGAGACATACCTGATGGAAATAGCAACGTGCTTAATACTTATTGATTTCTATAGAAATAAATGAAGTACATATTTGTTAGTGGACGGCATTAATAGAATATTGTGTAAACGAACCGCATTGTTGTGTCAATTATAAAGCCTACGGATTTAATTTCATATTCAATTTACTACGGAATATAGAAGCACAGTATTATTGCGAAACGTTTTGTAGCTATATTTAACATAGTAAACTATGTTAAACTTTACTGTAGTAATGTTACTGTGGTGGTAAATTACCACAAAGGTGTTAATAAAACAGTTCTTATACTAAAGCATACATTAGTGTATCAGTAAGATTTGTAAAATAGGTATAAATATATTGTTATAGAAAACACAATGTCTATACCTAATACCAATATTTAGGCGTGGTTGTTGTTGTAGCTAAAGTCATAGAAATACAAAATGCATTCTTCTTAAAACAAGCAGCCATCTATACCTCTACCAATATTCAGTAAAATTTCCAGACATTTTGTACAACACAATTTGTAAACCAATAATAATGACACAGATGTAACATTATTAATTAAAAGTAATAAAATCAAGTCAAGTATTTTCACAAAGTTAACATATAAAAAGTTTGTAATTACGAAAGGCCATGCATTTTGAAAGGTTACATATCTTACCCAAAGAAATTTAATTACATTGGTTGAAAAAAATCTTAACTTGTTGAGGGTTCATCGTTAAGTTAAAATGTTATCGATTTAGTAACGATTAAACGAGTTAACGATTTAAGTATATAATTAAATACAAAATGTTTATATGTGTGGGAGGAAGCACCATTATTTTAACAAGCCAGCAGGTTCCAGTAACCGGTAGATGGAGATTATACTAGTTCAAGCGTTTATAAATCTGCCCCGTCCGTTCCATAAATCCATTTGGTTTTCTCGTTATTGGTACAGCTATCCTTAGATCCAATAAACTGGTCTGTCTTACATAAATACCTCAGTCTACGACAGGCGTCTCTTAGCCGAAGAAGTTGTGGGCTTTTTAGATGATGCTTTTTATTTATCTTTAAGTTTAAAGTTTGATTTAATCTCTGAATTTAGATCGAACCTTAATATCCTATCGATAATATTTTCAATATTCAGTAAAACCGAATTGTTTTATTTGGTCATCTTGATTTTAAATAATTATTATATTTCTTATAACATTCTAACTAGATATTTACCTTAACTGCTATTATCAAATTAGTTTTGAACGTGATTCTTCCTTATTTTATTAATTAAAAAAAACTGTAATATTTCTTTGTTTAATTACAATTATACAACTACAATAGCAATTAAACAATGCTTAATTGCTATTGTAATTGTATGGCAATGAAACATAGTCGACATCTTTATTCATCGAAAGGTTCTCTCTACTTTCGCAAAAAATCGTACACTATGGATAAAAGCTTTTTATCGAGTATGTTGGGTGACATTGCAGCTTGGGTTTGTCCAGTCTTTCGTGGAAAACTGCAGAAGAAAATTCATTATTATTTTATTTATTGTTCAAAGAACTCCTAAATTATTCCCACTATCTCATTCACAATAAAAGTTCTCGGGAGCATTAAGTCAGTAGGGTCGCGATAGTAGGTACGCTTAACGGTTAATCGATTTATGCGCTGCCGTGGCTAACTGTACGCTTTTATATTATACACATATACAGTGTACAGCAAAACTGAGCGAGTGGGAATTATAAACACTGCGTGTTTGCTTACATTCATTAAGCTGGTCGCACACATAACAAATACAAATTTCTTTATTTTAGGCACAACTTATAAACATTTTAACCCAAATTACTTTGTTGTTATTCTTATACTACCAGTTCAGAATACAGAATCTACCAACACGACCAACAAATTAAATCTACATAAAATTAGCTTCTAAATCAATTTTTTTATCTCTAGAATTTCAAAAGATTGAGTCATTGAAAGACGAATTTTATAATAATAATAATAATAATAATAATAATAACGACGACACGAAGCACGATTCGAATCAAAAGATTAAATAAACAAATAAAAATAATTAATTAAAACATTATCTTACTTCTGACGCAGTCGAGTAAAAATATTAAAAAGAGTCCCAAAAAGGCTTGCGTTTGACCTCTGTTAATACCCCGCGTAGCCACGTAGATAATACTCATATCATCAGCATCATCATAACATTAGGCCTAAGGACGTCCTTAGGCCTAATGTGATGATGATGGAGGACTTTGTCAGCAGCATTATAGGTCCAAACCAAGCTAACATTTTACTCCGCAACTATTTAGTCACTAGCACCAGTTCCAGGCTTCCTCCTTAAATTGTAAGTCGATTGGGAGAGCATACGTCCGGACATCATGCCTAGGACGCGTTAGTCACCCACAAAAGCAGCTAAGGATACGACCGGTCGTGACGCTGTTAATCGAGTGGCTAGTGATGGACTTTTGTAGGGACTTTTAAACACAAAGGACCAGAGCCGCCTGTGACCCAAATAGTGGTAGGTTGACCAACACTGCTGACTGCGCTTTGCGGTGCGGGGTCGCCATTATATCACCAGTCCCGCTCATTGCTTCAGCTTTGCGTTTCGTTAACTGGTAACTTTTGTTCTGCAGCTTTCGATTCAATGATGTGCGATCAGGCTTAGTTTAAATCGATACCGTGCGAAGGTCAAGTTTATATTTGAGCCTGTCTGCTGTTTCGGGAGCCCGTACAAATGAATGTCACTGTGGACATCCTTTGGTAGAGTTACCGCTAGGGGAGCGGAGCGAGTACCTACGTATACAGTGCGTTGCGTAACAGACGCTGACGTCACGGATTATTTGCGCAATAATAACATTTACATGAAACTACACAGTTGTTTTAATACGTCGTTTTCATTGTAAATGGCTGATTGTTTGATGGAGTTTATTGGAGTATGTACGTCAAGATACCTAGTATTTTTATTTCTTCTTCGAGTGCTTCTCAGACAGGTTGGTTGGGTAGAAGGTTGACAGTCTGACTCGTAAAATCTACTTTGTTTTTCGCGAGGCTAAATAATTGTGCGAGACCTGGTCCTAAAAAAATCACACCAAATCCTGGTCAAGTTTGCTAAAAAGTTACTAAATGGTCGATTTCGAAAATTCGAACCGAGTTATAAAACTTAAGGTTATTATTATATTGATACCTTTAATATTATTTCCAGTAATCGTTGTGTATTGTCGTTTATTGTACTTCACGCAATAAACGCCAATAAAATACGATAATCCGTATATGGCAACATTTACTAACCTGACCGAAAATGTGGGTTAAATATTTCCACACAATATTAATACCTATTGCAGACTTTGCATACAAATACATAAACTGTCGCTTATGATGTATGACACATGATCGTTGGGCAGGGGAAACCACCTACTTGTAATGCAGAGGACAATTACTTTATTATGCTAAATTCATTCATACTTCATAGTAGTGAGATAGGATCTAAATATGACGTCACGTATTGATAAATCCGATACTGTATCGTGTGTAGTTTTATTTAATAAGAATCTGAAGAATCAGCTTCGTGTTAAATAAAACTAATAATACTGAAAAATTCAGAATACTTGTAACGCCCGCAAATACGATACGTTTACCTATTATAAAAATACATAAAGAAATTTTCTTTAAAGTAGCGGACGCATATACTTATATGTTCTTCAGTATTGACCTCTATCTCCCAATGTAAGTCCCATGAAACACGGTTTAGGCAATAATCAAGAGATTAGCCCGGACAGAGAGCTAGAAATTCTGAAACATTTCGTTCGAGTAAATACGTAACTAGTCACTTATTTTTAAACAAGAGACAGACACTTACATTTTATTTACGAGTTAAAGCTCTAAGTATATTTTTCGATGAAAGAATTCTTAATGAAAAGTGAGCGAACTGCGAAGTAATTTCAACGGAAATGAATAGACAAAATTATCAACAAGCTTAGAGAAAACACATAACTGTTAGTTTGAAGTGGAAAGTACAGAAACGTGTGGCACATAATTTAGCACGTTTATAACATTAGTAGCAAAAAACAACCCGTATTCGCAATTAGCTAATTAGGAGTAAAAATAACAGACGTTATAAATACTAGTCCACGATGTATGGATGACCTTCGTTGTGTTTACTAAATTAATTTATTGATTTCTGCGTGCCTTTGCCTTTACATACGTCGGTCCCGCATTCGTCACGTGGTTAGCGTAACTTAGGGAATATAGCAATGGCATTAACGTTTGTCTGCTTATTTGTTTTTTTTCATCATCACCAGAGTCTCCTCTCAAAGTGAGAGGGGTTAGGCCAATAGTCCACCACGCTGGCCCAATGCGGATTGGCAGACTTCACAAACGCAGAGAATTAAGAAAATTCTCTGGTATGCTGCAGGTTACACACAACTAAAAAGTTGGAGGTGCATGCCCTGGACCGGATTCGAACCCACGCCCTCCGGAATCGGAGGCAGAGGTCATATCCACTGGGATGTCACGGCATATTTTTGACATGTAGTCTACAAAATTACCGCAGAAAGTGATCCAACTTTAGCTACTCTACGCGACTAATTGAAATGCACATGTCCGCCTCAGACAATTTGAAGCGTTAGTTTCTAGTATAAAATATCGTTGGTCCTTTCCCACTGTATAGCTTGGCAACTTCGTTCGTAACACTCCCGATTGTCCACGCGGGCTGGGGGGCGTGTAGCGACGAATGAAAAACCCACGACTGATGCACCTCACTTCCCCGCACGCACAATTTCACACCCGCGTAATGTTTCCCCCCGTCGCCTGCATATCTTGGGAGTGTCATCAACAAACTTGGCTATAGTGCATGTACCTACTTGACTTACCTTACCTGAGTCTCTACAATTCTCAAAAATCTTATCTTACCTTACCTTACCTGAGTCTCTACAATTTTCACAAGCAAAATAATTAAAAGTAATACTTAATTAGCAATTTGACAAGGCACACTGGGAAAAGACTTTCCCTCTACGCTCCGCTTGTTACGTCGAAATTCTACCAAGTACTAAGAGCAAACTAATTTGGTAATTTTCGCTGAAATTCCACCCGTCTCGGGAACTCAGTTCAATCTGAATTTCAAATACAAGCAGCTTTGTAGCTCTGTTTGGTTTCACAGGAAATTGAAATTGCAGGAATACCTACTTCATCGTATAGCTATGTTCTACTAACGTTAAATACATTAGTACACATGACAGAACTGACAACATTTACATGGAACCTTGTCGAATTTTTGTGTGTATAACATGTAATATTTATTAGTTTCGCATTGACTTATGTGCGCTTCTACCTTACCTCTACCCTAATTTCCCCGTTTCCGAGTTGATCGCGAACAGATAGACGGGCCGGAGGATTTATATCTATACTAATATTATAAAGCTGAAGAGTTTGTTTGTTTGATTGAACGCGCTAATCTCAGGAACTACTGGTCCGATTTGAAAAATTCTTTCATTGTTAGATAGCCTATTTATCGAGGAAGGCTATAGGCTATATTTTATCCCCGTATTCCTACGGGAACGGGAACCACGCGGGTGAAACGCGCGGCGTCTACTAGTTTATAATTTATTTAGTAAATACTACACTTTACTGAGAAAGTTCATTATTTTCGTTTTCTGAAGTAGTTCAAGAAACTGCCACTTAAGCGGTGGAGACTCGAGAAACTAGAAACTGTTTCAAATGACCACGTTGTTGATGTATATTTTCCTTGTCATGCAGGAAGCAGCGAGCTGAGTCCGCGCCCGCTCCCGCTCCCGCGCCCGCTTCCGCTCCTGTAGTGGACGCGCACGCCAGTCTCATGGCCGCCATCCGGCAGGCGGGTGGGAGGGCTAAACTCAAGCCCGCCGCAAGCACCGCTGAAGGCAAAGTGAGTTTGATTTTTCATGTTTATATCATAGTCATTCGTAAGGGTTGATTGATGAAGTTTGGGTAAGGAGGGTACGATGATCAATGGCGTGCATAAAGTTTTAACTTGAGTAAGCAATAAGAATAACTGTGTTTCATAATAAAATGAATTTATTAAACACGGATATACTGTAAACTCACAACGATACTTAAAATTCTAAAATAACTATACATAACAATTTGTAGGACATAAAAAAGTCCTTCTCCAATACAAGCTTATTATGAGTTTTTAGTGTAGGCAGTGCAGTTTTGCATCTATGAAATGCATGCAGTGACTACTGTAGGTATATCTACAAATCATCCTTTTTTGAGAAATCGCATATCATTGTTTTAGTCCTTTATTATTTGCTAGATATTAGGCACAGTGTTCGAATATTTGCTACCTCAGCAAGTATTTTTAGGTCTTGAAAAAATTTAGAATGTCAGTATATAATCTCATCGCGATTTGCATGATGTCATGAACATCGCGACCACCACACGGACAGTTTTATCGGATGTCCTGCTGTTAACGCTGCAGGCACGTGGATTTATTGGATGGTGAGTGCCTAGCTTGATGTAATAGCTATGGCAAATATTCAGACTATTAGACTATTTTAATGGGTTTAAGAAATTAAATAGCACCTGTCCCAATCGGTGAAGGAAAACATCGTGAGGAAACCTGCATACCAGATCTGAAACCTGCTGATCAGAGTCTGCGTGTGTGAAGTCTGCAAATCCGCATTGGGCCAGCGTGGTGGACTATTGGCCTTACCCCTCTCATTCTGAGAGGAGACTCGAGCTCAGCAGTGAGCCGAATATGGGTTGATGACAACGAATGGGCTAGACTAGACTAGAACAGGTACTAGGTAGGTTTAGGGTACGCGGTATAGTACCTGTAAGGTAGCTCGCTTGGCGGTACGTCTTTGCGTTAAAACGTTCCAATAATAAAGGAATCATGGTAGAAATTACTTATCTAATTTAATTAGTCGAATTTAACTAGAGAAATCGTTCCTTAGAAATTCAATTCCCTTTATAAGTATTTTATAAACAAAATGATTCCACCTACACAAGCAATAAACCTCATTTGGAACTTCAGGGTTCAAAGATATCACGTTTTATTGATTGCGAGAATTGCTTTTAAATATTAAGGACAACTATTCTCTATTCTAAATATTCGCGGATTCCGCGTAAACGGTTGGAATGTAGAATTTCTAATGTCATGTGATGTACAAACAAACAAACCTTGAGAACAAACACGTCGAAATCCAGTAGAATTTTTACTATTAGATATTTCATTAGCGCATCGAAACTGAAACGAATAATCGAACAAAAGAACCCAATTTTATTTTACTTAGTCCCATAGTCAACAATAAAAGTTATTTGAGCATAATAATGCCTACCTAAATATTTTCTACAATGCCGAGTTGTGTGTAAAAACTATGTATACATGAATATAATAAAGAAATACAAAATTGCTTGTGTGCACCACTTGAAACACTGCGGTACTGCAGTGATACAAAATCATTGTGTAGTCATCATCAATCGCATCATTATAAGTGACATGGGGATGTGACATTATAGCTTGGCAAGTTCGTTTGTAACACTCCCGATGATCCGCGCGGGCCGGGGGGCTTATAGCCCACGAATGAAGTGAGGGGCACTTCTCCGCACGCACGACTTCACACCCGCACACTCTTTCCCCCCGTCTCCCGCATATCATGGGAGTGTCATCAACGAACTTGCCAAACTATACCTAGTAGCGAGGTCAGGATTATCCGACAAAATTATGCAAACTACAGACATGCAGTTTTAATTGAGTAGTTTTAACAGTACAGTCGAACTGTTCTGTTAAATCGTTCGTGTGTAGGCAAAACTGATAATTGTACAGTTTTTTCATATAACTTTGATAGAAAGTTTCGATTAGATAAAACTGAAGGTCTGTTGCTCGCATTACATCTTTATTTATTTCACGGTAATGCATAGCGTTTGCGTTATTGGACTAAAAAAGTGCAGTGAGATTGTTATGTTTAAAGGCCCGTGCACACCATGCTTTTTAAACGTGACGTTTTTTGAACCATGTTGATGTGCGTTTTAGAAACGTGCGTCGACGGCGCGCATCCTAGTGGCAGTTTGATACTGTGACGATCACGTTAACGTAAACGCGAATTTCTAAGGAATTGAAACAGTGCCATCTAGTGCACAACTGTGTCAATTCCATATAAATTCGCGTTTACGTTAACGCGATAGTAACAGTACAAAAACATTGAAAACTCCAACTAGGCACACAGAGCAGTTTGTTGTCATTTGTATTGATAGACACACGCGTTAGCATCGCGTTTGTATCGACATAGAAGAATCTGGACGGCGCTGTATTGATTAAAACGCGTGTTTGAATTTATCGTCGTCATCAACCCATATTCGGCTCACTGCTGAGCTCGAGTCTCCTCTCAGAATGAGAGGGGTTAGGCCAATAGTCCACCACGCTGGCCCAATGCGGATTGGCAGACTTCACACACGCAGAGAATTAAGGTAATTCTCTGGTATGCAGGTTTCCTCACGATGTTTTCCTTCACCGATTGAGACACGTGATATTTAATTTCTTAAAATGCACACAACTGAAAAGTTGGAGGTGCATGCCCCAGACCGGATTCGAACCCACACCCTCCGGAATCGGAGGCAGAGGTCATATCCACTGGGCTATCACGGCTCATAAAATTGAATTTATACACATGTGAAAAGGTCTACACGCTACGACTGACTCGCGTGCGTATCCCGACTGTATCGCTACAAACGGGTGTCGACGATGCGTTAAAAAAACGTGCGTCGACGGCGCGTTTAAAAAACGTTGTGTGCACAGGTCCTAACTGCCACTATTATGTTTACATTAATTTTTGCAATGGATTTGAGTTTTTTATGCCCATTTCATAAAAAAGAAGAATGTTCTTAGATACCAGAATATAATTTGCCAGTAGTAGTATTTCATGATTGAGAATGTTGAATTGAGAATTGGATATGTCCAATCGTCAAACTACATAGAATCATGAACAAGTTTATGTTTCTAAGTATTTACTGTAATAAAGTCGACAATCAAAGGAAAAACACTACTGTATTATTTTCGTAAATGTTTACGATGTCAAGTAATAAGATCCATAATAAAAAAAATTTCATCACAATTGCAAGTGTTCGTGGAAATGAGAAGTTTTGGCGGTTTTTACGCACCGCTGCTTCTGCTTCTAGGTAGTTTCGTTCGAACTGGCGATCTGAACCGCAAACCATTTTAAACCCTATATTCTAAAGACGTTTTTTTGCTATGCTCCAATACAATTATAATTCGGTGAATTCCTAGCACAGATTCAATATTGTTATATTCAATCAAGCGTAAGGTCATCCGTTTCCAATTCACAGATGGCTGTGTCTCAATCTGCTAATTCGTAAGCATACAGTTTCGGTCTTATCTAAAGCGACATCGGTATAGTGTAACATTCAGCAGGCTAATTCACTATCTTTGACGTATGCTACTTTAATCAATCAATCATTATCACCCCTTATTCGGCTCACTGCTGAGCTCGAGTCTCCTCGCAGAATGAGAGGGGTTAGGCCAATAGTCCACCACGCTGGCCCAATGCGGATTGGCAGACATCACACACGCAGAGAATTGTGAAAATTCTCTGGTATGCAGGTTTCCTCACGATGTTTTCCTTCACCGTTTGAGACACGTGATATTTAATTTCTTAAAATGCACACAACTGAAATGTTAGAGGTGCATGCCCCGGACCGACCCACACCCTCCGGAATCGGAGGCAGAGGTCATATCCACTGTATGCTAGTTGACATAAATGAAATTGAGATTCTATGTAACAAATGTCATACGGTGCTTACTGGTGAATATCATTAGTAGGTAAATGATATTTTATAAATTGATTTGAAGTTTATTTTGATATGTTGATAATAAAGACCAATATAATGAATATGGCAACAGCAGTAATCAAACGGATTTTAGTATTATTTGTATACAAAGTCGTCAAGTGCGTCCACTGACACTAAGATTAACAATTTGTTTGATGCGATGCGTCCGATTTGTACTCATACGATGCTGATTTGTGGACGCCTACCATAAGTATAACCGTACTTTATTACTTCGCCTGTAAGAATACGGGGATAATATATAGCCTACAGCCTTCCTCGATACATGGATTAAATTAGCACTGAAATTTTTTTTCAAATTGGACTAGTAGTTCCTGAGATTAGCGCGTTCAATCAATCAAACAAACATGTACAGTCTTCATCTTTATAATATTAGTATAAGTGTAGATTTCTCTTTTCTACATTCAGTAAGAGGCGTTAAGATGTAACGTGTCTTAAATTCTAAGTAAATAACTTTATAAAATTTCGTTTAGAGCTAACTTAATATAAACAACTCATGCAATAATTGTTCACGTCGTTTCAAAGAAGACATAACAAGAATTTCTGGTAGTCGTTCTATCTAAACAACAATATTTGCAAAACAATTTTTTGCATATAAAATATAAATGCATTTAAGTTTAAGAAACGTTTCAAATCCACAATTTGTTGTGACGAACTTGATAATTTCGCCGTTGGTTCGCCTTATAAGCATTATTTGTCAACAAAACAATTACAGGACAATTGTAATAAAAAGTAGTTATCAATGATCTCTTGGAATGCATGAGAAAAATATCTTTGTGTCAAAACGCAGACAGTCTCAATCGTTACCAAACAAATCATTGACATTTTACATCTGAAGCTGTATGTTTGTTTGATTGAACGCGCTAATCTCAAGAACTAATGGTCCGACGTGAAAAATTCTTTCAGTGTTAGATAGCTCATTTATCGAGGAAGGCTATAAGCTATATATTATACCCGTATTCCTACGGGAATGGGAACCACGCGGGTAAAACGGCGCGGCATCAGCTAGTACCTATATAAAAATGGTTTCAAAATGAAATACTCATAGATACCATAGATTAAAGGTAATACTCGTATCATCAAGACTCATTAGATATATAAATAAAATTGAAGTGTTTGATTGTGAATTCATCACGGCAAAATCCATGATTCCCTCTGGATTTGTGAAAAAGCTCACTCAGGCTAGTCAAACTGATAATTCAAAAAAAACATTTATTTCAAATAGACTCAGTTTACAGGCTCTTTTAAATCGTCAGTTGATTATTTGTAAAGACTCTACCACCGGTTCGGAAGGCAGGTTCAGCTGAGAAGAGCCGACAAGACATTCGGCAGTTTCCTTATCGTAAGTTCGGAGCAAATCGTAACCTATTGATATAAAACGAATTCATCGTCACATGTTAATTGCGTTTGGTTCACGGAAACTGCAATAATTGTACGCTACTCTGGTTCTAAGAAGGGCCTAGTGGTTGACATAATGAATGTGATAGCACTTCGATAATAACCATATCAGAAGCTATTGTCTTAGCTTACACGTGGTGATCTTTTCTTTAATTTGCCAGCAAATTAGTCAAAACAGCGGCAGGTACATTATTTTCAAACTTTAATTACTTCTTCAGAATTTAAACTATCTTATTAACTTAATTATTCATAGTAAATTCATTTAATTACTACTTTACTTATCGCGAAAGTATCACATACTAGCTGTCGCCCCGGTGGTTTTATCCGCCTGTGCGAATGCGCCTCGTATCTCTTGCCTGTGGGAATGCGCGGATAAAATGTAGCCTATGACACTCACAAATAACGTGGTTTTCTATTGGTAGAAGAATTTTCAAAATCAGTTCAGTTAATATTGCCCCCCATCCTCTCTTTATCAAATCAGTCTACAATTCTGTTAGCAGCCATTGAAATAATTGCACAATAATTATTTCAATGGTTGCTAACAGACTTGCCAAAAGCGTCTACAATTTGAGCTTCCATACCAAATGTGAATGGAAAAGATAAGTAATATGAGCAAGAAGAAAGAGAGAGAGAGAGTAAAAGCGAATCAAATTTTCATGCAATCTTTAGAAAAGTTTAATATACTATACGAGATGAGTGTTTGGTTAGTAATAGTAGAAATATTTCATTCATTTTGTATGTACTCATTCACAATCATCCATATCAACGCATCCGGCCCTTCGTAGTATGTAGTACTCGCACGGGACAATGAACAGTAGTTTGGATAAACTGTTTAAACTTCCTACTATACTAGTACCTACGTTAAAATTAATAGTAAAAGTGATACGGATTTCCGTGATGATTATTATTAACGGTTCCGGGCCAGCCCCTGCATTCTGTAAAGTTTCAGCGATGTGACATCTATACTAATATTATAAAGCTGAAGAGTTTGTTTGTTTGTTTGATTGAACGCGCTAATCTCTGGAAATACTGGTTCGATTTGAAAAATTCTTTCAGTGTTAGATAGCCCATTTATCGAGGAAGGCTATAGGATATATATTATACTTGTATTCCTACGGGAACAGGAACCACGCGGGTGAAACCGCGCGGCTACAGCTAGTCGCTTATATCCATGACAACTTCGTTGTTAGTGACATTTTATTTTTGGCATTCCATAGAAGTAAAGTTCAAATTCTAATAAAACATTGACGAGTATAATCCCAGTAATCGATACGCCGGGGTATATCTTTGAGGAAAGTTTTAAAAATGTTTTTATTTGAAACAATAAAAGATTTGGAAGATATTTGAGATATTTGTTTGATTTTATTAAATTTGTGAAAATTCTTTCTTACTATAAAATATTGATAAACTCTAAACAAGTGATTTAATTACTAATTACAAAAATAATGATGATAATTAAAAATTAAAATAACCATTTTTTATAATGTTATCTAAAGTACAATTAGATAACACAATAATTATCTTCTTCTATGAATCATTAACATGAATGTTTAAGAAGAAGTTCTGCTTAATAAATAGATTAGATAGAACTAAGAAGAAAAACGATTGAGGAAAATAGCTACAACAAATCAACAAATGGTGAATATCTACATTATTACACGTTATTTTTTATTTAAGTAGCCTATTAATGAAACTTATCAGATAACGAGTACTCGCAAATGACGAGTCCTTTACGTCAATATCGAAGTGTTATTAGCTATTCTGCGATAGTGATCGGTTATCGATCGATACCAAAACAGTATGACGAATCCTCTCCCACCATATGAGAACACCTTGCTATAATTATCTAGTGTCATATATGATCTTTAATTATTATGACGACATTTTTATTTACAAATTCCAAAATGGCCCACGGTAATACAAATGGCGAGCCGGTGGGAGTTGGCACGTGATGAGTAGCCACATTTACGCGCGTACATTTAGTGTATCCGATCCGATATCTGACACTTCGTTAGCTGGGCTACTTCGTCACATACGTTTGCCATTAGCATTAGTAAATTGTTTTAAAATTAAAATAATATTTAGTATATTCATAGCATTTTTTGGAAAATATGTTTTTGGTAGATTATTTTTTTATTAGTAAGTCATCAGATTAAGTGTTTAACATTAGATTTAGTGCTTTGGTCTTTGATTTTCTTCCATTTTGCCTATTGTCATAAAGTAACATAATAATAGTATGTTATTATATGATATTTGAAGTAACTAGCGTATTCACAAGTTTTGTCTTTGTCATTTAACATACAGTATTAAGACTATTTACGCTAAACTCCATTTGTGTTTTAAAATGATTTTGTTTTTTATTTTTCATATTATTTGTCCCGATATATGTTGGCGTCTATTCAAATTCATAGCAAATATTAAATTTATATTATAGGTGTAGAGTTTTTAAGGTGACTGCTTCGATACTCAAAAATCTGTCAATTCAAGAAAACCAACACATAAAGGCAAACATTTCAAGTTTTATCTGCTTCAATGTCGTATCGTACTGTGTTGAAAAGCTGTGACCGGTTTTTATTAGCCGTACGATGCTTTCGTTTGTAGCTGCTGGTCGTCGTGACGTTTCGACGAAACATATTTTGTTTTTATCCGCAAGACGCTCAAAGATGCACATAACTGTTGCACTGACCTTTACAATAATAGGATACGTTTACACGGAATTCGGTTCTTGATATAACTCGAGTTATATATTTATGAATCTTTTTTGCAGTCGTAAAATGTAATGGTCCTCCCCATCGAGAGGAAGAATCCTCTTTTTGTCGGGTTCGAAACCGCTTATTAAAATTGGTATCGCCATTTGCAACCAAGTTGTTGTTGGTTGCATTAAGATGGTAATAGAAATTAAAAAAAAAAACTTGTTACTCTAAGAAGGATTCCTACTGTTAACTGCATTTCGACTGTTAGCTTATCCGTTTTCTTATTTTTTAATTCTTTACAAGTTAGCCCTTGACTACAATCTCACCTGATGGTAAGTGATGATGCAATCTAAGATGGAAGCGGGCTAGCTTCTTACGAGAAGGATGAAAATCCACACCCCTTTCGGTTTCTACACTGCATCGTACCGGAACGCTAAATCGCTTGGCGCTACGTCTTTGCCGGTAGGGTGATAAGTAGCCACGTCTGAACCCTTCCGCCGGCCAGACCTGCGCCAATTAAGAAAACCTCAATCGGTCCAGCCGGGGGTAGAACCCAGGACGTCCGTCTTGTAAACCCACCGCGCATACCACTGCGCCATGGAGTTCGTCAAAACATTGCTCTTACTTTAACCCAGTACTACCCATAGTATTTCTAATTCTACTAAACGCAATCAAACTAAACTTCAATGCTAGATTTTAATTTGTTATTAAAATCTTCTCTTTTATTCTTGCGTCGCGTTGGTTATAAAACTGTGTTTTTTTTCTATTATTCTTAATAATTTTAAACTTACGAGGTCTTATCTTAAGAGAAAAATCTTTAGGAAGATGAAGTTATTTCCAAGAAACGTGCCACTATTTCACAGTTCACTCCAATTTGCCACAGTTCTTTGATCATCTTTTGATTCGAGTTACCGCTTTCACAATTGTAATATAATATTTGTATATAATATTACAATGCAGGATTCCTTGAAAACGCCTCAAAGAAGATTCATTTGAAGTTGGCAGAATACAGGTCTTCCTTTGCCATCCGGTCTGTCGACTTTTTGTGTGCACTTATCAAAAACCTTGTTGATAAAACTTGAAAACGATAAACATTTCGGCTTAAAAATTTAGCAATCCTTTTTCGCAAACTTTATAGTGAAAACCAACGTTTGAACTGGTTATTAAGATCGGGTATGTTTTACAAACATTCCAAATATCTCTGGTGTATGTAATTTTTTTAAAGATGTTTCTGACCGTTTTTTTTTAAATTAAATGTATGAAAGCACTAGACTATATTATAAAAGTATAATTATAGTATACACTTAGAAATCGTCTATTGTGTGAATATGGATTGAAAAAAAATCCAACGAAGTTATTTATAATTATTATACGGCTATCATAACTATTAAACATTCGTTCAATATTTATTGTCTATTCAGGAATGCTATTTATTATTTATTTGTTTGCCCTGTTAGGGCCAATTTGAAATACAGTTACGCATTGACACGTTTTGCAGGCTAGTTAAATAGTAAACTTTTTTCCATTTGACAACCACAGATTAAGAATAATAGGCAGATGGAGCGCACGGAACACGACGGTGTCGTAGCCGCTCCAAATTCAAAATTCAAAAAATTAATACATCAGTCAGTACGACACGAAGCGTCGCAAATATTTGAAAAACTTCACAAAAACTAAAGAAATAGGACAGAGTATTTTTTTATAGGTCATCATCATCTCCTTACCCTTATCCCACTTAAGTGGGGTCGGAAATATATGTCAATCTTTTCCATTCGTCTCTATTACTCGTCAACTCATCATCCACTCCTTTTACACACAAGGGAGTGGATGATGAGTTGACGAGTAATAGAGACGAATGGATTTTTTTATTGGTAATTATTGATTATTATATTAATTTATGTAACTATTTTTATTAGTGTTGAATTTTTAAATACAAATTATGAAAAAAGTTTGTATATGCGTATGTCAAGGACACATGACGTTTGTTTTTTATGGGTTTCATCGACTTCACCAAGCTGCTTGTAAAGACTCACTCTGTATGATCTTTACTCTGTGTTGACAACAATCAAGTTTCAATAGAATTAAGAAAAAAATGCGCTGATGCAGATAAATCGTCATCTCACAATTTAGTGGTAACGGGCCTGCGTAATAAAAAACTCGCTTCAGCCGCGCGCCGTTCACCTCTAAGATATAAGAACGGGATTGTTCCTAAAAAATCTGCGTGGGTGATTGCACGGTGCGGTGACGCAAAGGCTGTATTTATTGCAGATTTTGAAACTTAAACATAACATTAAGGTGCACTCTCATTGGTTACACAAGGTTGGTCAACTAGGCTCCATGCTAAAATCACTTCGCTAATAAAACGTTTATAAATTATCAGCTGTGCCCCGCAGTTTTGCTCTTGTCCTATTTGCTATAACAGATTATAACCTATCTCTGGGGAAAACAAACAGTCACAAAGTAGTCTTGAGTTTTCTGAAAATTTCCAACCTTCTTGAAATTTTCCAACCATCTATTAAAGTGAACGTTAGCTAGGAGTAGGACTGCCATCAACTTTTAATATACTCGTATATACTAATATTGTAAAGCTGAATAGTTTGTTTGTTTGATTGAACGCGCTAATCTCGGAACTACTGGACCGATTTGAAAAATTCTTTCAGTTTTAGATAGCTCATTTATCGAGGAAGGCTATAGGCTATATATTATCCCCGTATTCCTACGGGAACGGAAACCACGCGGGTGAAACCGCGCGGCGCCAGCTAGTATAGTAATATATAGTGTTGATAGACTTGAGCATTCACTTGTAATGAGCATTCGTGTTAATGTTACATCACAGAAAAATACGAAAACATTTTAGCGAGTAGGTTTGCTTAAATCAAATCGAGCGTTCGCTAGAATTCTCAAGATGCTTATAGCAATATTTGGTTCTATGCTTCGCTCGGTTCGTTGTTCAGTTCGACAAATATAAATACGGCGAATGCTCGATGTTCTGTTACAAGTAAATGCTCAAGTCAGCAGAACCTTTAAATATACTCCAACGTCTATCGTATCACCCCATCCTTTATTTACAATCTGCATAAGAATATAAAAGTGCGTAATTTAATCACGTTTAATACCTTACCTTACCTTATTAGCCGATTGACATCCACTGCTCGACATAGGTCTCTTGCATAGACCTCCAAGCACAACGATCCGAAGACTGAACAAAAAATAAAAAAAACTCCCAACTCGGGTTTTTTCGTCTTTGTAATTGAAGGGTTTGTATAGAAGGGATCGATAATGTGGAATTTCTATGAGTGCAATGACACAGTTGGGATAAGGTTAGACCGGCGGTGTTTGAGTTCAGCGTGTCCAATCCAGAGACCAATTGTTCCATTCAAAACGACTGAACTACTACCTACGTGCACGTGCATAAAAACTAAAGTAACTTTGGTTTTACGACTATTCCCACGCTAATGGTTGGAAAGCATAATGTATAGTAAATCAAATTTATTGGAGTTATGGTTGTCCCATCAATAAGTTTAAATGTCTGATGTGTTTAAGCTCATTTAAGTCGGGTTTTCATCTATCAAGGATGGTTAAGGGAATTACATCAGATTTAGAAAAAACGTAATCGACTGTAAGTTATAGTTACATAATTGAGATTGTAAATAATAATTTAACTGCTTGAAAAGTTTCCTTTCTTCCTAACCGGTGGTAGAGTCAGACAATACAAATTTGTTTGTAAACTAAACCTAAATATTTGTTTCGTAGAACTTCATTAAATTTAAATGGAGCCACAATTCATATACAACCACACAATTCATCATCAGCAACCTAAATAAGGCAGTTTCCAATCAAACAAGACTTCCTTTGTCATACAGCCTTTCTCTGACAGATATTTGGACCTTAAATCTACAACCTTTTTATACCCTAATACCAACGCTATTACTATTTTTAATTGTATTTAATTTTTGCATATCGTGAACCATTGAGTAGGTACATGCATCAAAATGCTGTTTGAGTATTGTTAGCTAAAATGCGTTTCAGGTTATGTGGTGGTTTCGGGGAATAGGATTCTGCAATTGTTTATGTTTGATTGTGTTTTGTAGGAATCGGATCATTGTTCTATTATATTGCTACATATTATCCGCGTTACTACGTTTCTATGAATTTTTTTATTGTTTGTTCAACACTATGCGTGTTTTCTATTAACCTCAAAATTTACTATGAGTGACGTAAGTTTATTTGTAATTCCAAATCAGGATTCCCGTAACCGCAGTTGTTTGGAGTGCGCACACGACACGCGAATCTCCGGAATGATCATGACCATCTTGAGAATTTACATTTTGCACTACGTAGAATGCCTTTTGCTCTCTTATTTTTTCCGGCTCGCTTACTTCTCGGTAAACGCTCGTTGGAATACCATTAAAGTGGCCTTAAAAAGGAAGAGCAGGTTCGGACCCAAATGTTTATCACTTGAATTATTCAATTGAGCTTTATCCTGTGGCCTGTTAGAAAGAGATAGGGTTATCGCAGTGTGCCGGTGTGGGTGACAACGGAACCTCTTTTGTCACGACCGCCACAAGTCGTTCCAATCGAAGAGCGTTATTGGAAAATTAGAGCCGTCCATTTGTCTGACGACCCTCTCGATTCTCATTTTATGTTGCACATTTGTTATATTTCGAGATTTTTACAACATTATCATTTGGCCTTTGGGATCTTTTCTCAGAAAATCATTTTTATCGCGCGTTTGTCATTTAATTAAGTCTTATGTTTTGCAATCGGCCACACTTGATAACTTCGCAATATTCTTGGTATTTTATATTTTTATATCACATATTCGTACTATTCCTATAATTAAATGTTATCGTTTCGCACTGCTCTGATAATATTAATTAAATTGATATAATTCGCTTGTTTACGCATGCCAATGACCTTTCTTCTTGTGTTATCAATAGATTCTCAGAGTTGTCATTCATCCTGACCCTCTGGAGTGCGAATAGCCGCTGTCACTTGTCAGCCAATTGCTCCATTTGTCGTCGCTTTGTGATCGCCGTGTTATCTTTTTGCCTTGAACTTTTTAACTTGAATTATATTGTTAGTATACTGAATGTGAACTTCTATAAAATGCGTCAACTTTTGGGCTGCTACTGAAGATTTCATGGAAGAAAGAAAATCACTAGCAGCTAGCATTTCCTATTCTAAAGCTAATAATATCATCAGGCATTATTGTAATCAAGCGAACGGCTATTGACTATAAAAAAATGCGCTTTAGTATTCGGTCAAATATCTTAGTATTGTATATAATATACAGTTTTTACAAATTTTAGGTACTCGTATATGTTAGTCTTGGGAAAATGCTTAACCCTGGAATAGCTCCATCACTTCGAATTTATTCTACGTTTTGTTTTTTAATTCTTTACAAGTTAACCCTTGACTACAATCTCACCTGATGGTAAGTGATGATGCAATTTAAGATGGAAGCGGGCAACTTGGTAGGAGGATTTTAAAAATCCACACCCCTTTCGGTTTCTACCCGACATCGTACCGGAACTCTAAATCGCTTGGCGGTATGTCTTTGGCTGGTCTCCCACCAGCCAGTACTGGACCAATTAAGAAAACCTCAATCTGCCCAGCCGGGGATCGAACCCAGGACCTCCGTTTTGTAATCCACCGCGCATACCACTGCGCTACGGAGGCCGTCAAATAACGTATAATGTACGTTGGTATAAAGGTGAGTGTTTGTTCGCAGGGCGCCACACCGATAGGCGGAGACCTCATGGCTGATCTCCACGCGAAGCTGTCCATGCGGCGCCGCGGCATCTCCGGCGCCGAGAGGTCGGGCGGCACCGTGCTGCACACGCTAGCCAGCGTCATACCGGAGCCCACCGAGTCTTCGCCGCAGCAGTCGTCCAGCGACGAAGATTGGGAGTAGACCAGGTCTTTTTAACACCATCGAATTTCAATACTGCCACTTCTAGCCTCTACACTCTACAACCTGTGTGATCGAACCTCTGCCGCCGTCATTTCGTATTCTATAGAGTCCACAGTAGAACTCTAGCGATTGGAACTTTTGATACTTTAACATACTGTTTTAAAATTACTTGTTCAATTGTATAGTCAAGTTTCTGCCGCCCTTTCGCAGTCGCTCAATCAAAATGTACAAAATGCACACTTACAGATACATATATTTTAGCAGTGCCAGCTTCTAGATATGGGTATCAAATTAAATGTGATGTAATTAGGAATTTGTAGAATGTATAATGATTGACATTTACTGGGATTGAAGAAGATATATAGGGATTTTAGCCGGTGAGAGTGCGGCACTGCCCAAAACGAGTCTCCATTGGGAGCTCTATACTAAAGATATACTCTATGTGTATTGTTTACCAACAAACAAATTAGAAATAAAGGAAAACATATGTGATTTCATAACTTTTTTATTTTTAATTATGTATTGTTTTTTTTTTAAATTGTTATTCAAAATAGATTTACTATATCTAATCGTTCTAAGCTTATTAATCAAATTTATTTTCATTAATTTTAAACCAAATTATTAGTTGTAAAATGGCTAGCAATTTCTATCCTCATTTTTAATTTGTTTCATAGTAAACAGTGCACATCCAGTATGTATTTAATATACGCCCTCTAGCAAACGCAAACAAAATAGAAAACTAACAGTTACATTTTAACCAGTGATTAAAAATCTGGTTGTAAATGGTGCAATAAAACGTTGAAAAGCAATAGACCGTCCGATTTGATTGCGACGAATAAAAACTAATTATAACGAATTTAGGGTGTTGTTAGTACCTACTATGATTTTAATAATGCACTTCTGCAAGATTACATAAGAAACTGAAACTTTAAAAAAAAACTAGTATGTTTTTTTTTAAAATAGTAGTAGATTACGTCGTATCTTTGTGGTCGACAAAAGGAATTCGAGTTTCTAAATATAGAAGCGCATATTGGTAATGTAGAGGTACTGCTTAGGTATGTAGTTAGGCGCCTTTTAAGATTCTGCAAATTTCGCACCATGGTTTTAAGCACACTTTCTCGTAAAATTACTCGTCTACCACAATCAGATATATTATTGATACTACATACCTACATTACGTATCACCTGGGTTCCTACTTAGGTAAACTGTTAGAACAAAAAATATGTCAATGGTCACAATCTCCTCATCGGCACTTGTAACGCACGCAGTATTTTAAAGTGATTATAACTTGCAAATGTATTCAAGATATCATAATACATACATTGGCATGTAAATATCAAAATTGTTCGCTCGTCGTAAATGTACTATGTATTTGACACTGTTATATGGTACCTATTTATTCTATAAGTCTTGGCACCATAATTTATACTTACTATAATAAATGGAGTTCACTTGATAAAATCTGTTATATAAAAACATCTAGTTACTTGTACTATAAATCACATAATGATATTCGATGTTCGATGTACTTTAAATATATATTATATCTAAACAGTCGAAACTATTGAGTATAGATATACAGGGTGCTCGGGACGAAAATGAATTAAAATGTCTAAGGAAAAAAATAAAATGTCTATAATGAATATTTTCGGAGTAAAAAATATTTCTTTTGTAAATTGATCTTAAATTTTGTCCCTTACATCGCATCCTTATATTATGACCTAGCCAAATTTTAAAATTGATAAATATCAAGAAATCGCTTACTAGTGAAGTGCGGGGTGCCAATTGCAATATCTCGTCGATATCGATAGTCTTACTACAACGATTACGTATTTTAAAATGCAAGTATCGATAAAGGCGTGTGTTACATGGATAGTCGGAATTATTTGAATTACTTTGTATGTTATGGGAACTCCCGAGCACCCTGTATACAGACGATGCTCAGCAAAAATGTCAATACAATTTACATTATAAAATATGCAAGCTTGTCTATCCGTAGGTAATCTAAGGCATTTACTGTCATTTAGAATCGCTGTTACTACTTATATTAAGTGCATTCGATTGTACGTCTGCATATTTAAAACACCCGCGTAGCGTTTAAGGCTTAGCCCGTCTTTAATCATTTATTCTATTGTCTATGAATGTCCTACGGTCAATTACGTTACGCAGAAAATGTAGTGCATTTTATATTATTTACTTTTGTAATCTATGTATTTCTAGAATTTGATAAATTTAGATTTGATCGCGTAGGTTAATCCGTTAAGGTTAACCTAAGACTTTTCTTGACTTGATCGCGAAGACTAGTTATATCATCTATTTACCCCCAAAAACCATTAACCTACCCAAAAAATTATAGTTTTATAATACGACTAGCTTTTCACTCAGGGCTTTGCTTGCGTTTATTTAATTAATCAAGTATATCGACTCTCTAAGAGACCGTACAGATTACTTTAGTGTTTAGTCGAGTACGAACAATTTTTGGATTTACCGCCCAAAAATCGTTCGTACTCGACTAAAATACTAAAGTATTTCGAACTAGGCCTAAAAGTTCAATTTTTCGGGAGTATAGTAAGTCCGTATTTGTTTAATACATGATCATGGGATCAGTAGCGAAGGTGCGAAAGCGTAAAAAATAATTAATTAATTAATACGCATTATGCATGTAACATTAGTTAGTAATATCATAGAAACTGACATCGTTCACATCGTTGAATAATATAAAATTTCTTTAAAAGCCGGGAATCGAACCGGGGACTTCCCAACACGTTTTTCGAAACTGATCGATACATCGTAGAGCTGTTGTTTTTTGGCTATCTTAATCGTTCCGAGTTCTTGGAATGGCGTGCCACTGGATCGACAACGGTTAATCAGTTTTAAAATGTTTCTCGAGAACGATTAAAAGGTCATTACTAACACCGCTCAATGTCTATCGTGGTCTAGTAGTTATTTTGTTAGTTCACTGCGGGACGCGGATTCGATTTCTAGGAATGCTACTTTTTTTTAACGTTGATCACATTAATATTATAAAGGTGAAAGGTTGGGTGTGTGTTTGTTTGCTTTGCGCTGCGGCTACTGAAGCGATTTGGCTGAAATTTGGAATGGAAAATACTTTTCATCCCGGAATAATCCATGGTTCCCGCGGGATTTATTAAATACTAATAATTCCACGCGGACGAAGTGGCAGGCATCCGATAGTTAATAATAAGTACGAAAATAGAAAATGAAAAAAAAAACTTTCTTTACGCAGGAATAGGCATTTTCTAGGCAAAGGCTTTGCTTTTTTTACCGACTTAAAAAAAGGAGGTAGTTTCTCAATTCGACCGTAAATATTTTCATCAGGCAAGATTTGGAGTTAAGCGCAAATCTATTTACCATAAATAAAACAAGAGTGTATACTTATGAAAGCTTTAAAAAAAGCTTTTAAGTGAACGCGTCTTTTCGCACATTATTAAAATATTAATAAAAATTACACTAAAAATACATCGAAATTAAATATGAAGTTACTATTAGTATTACAAAATGTTAAAAAAAATATCTTGAAAGTATATTAAATTACTTAACGTTGAATAGCTTGTTGTGAATTTGATATTTATATTGTAATTTGTTTGTTTGAACTTCAAGTAAAGAAATGTACCTGACGTACCTATATTACAAACCGTGTCCTTTAGAATACAAAGGGTAGTGTTCCGGGAACTTATTACGTAAATAATCACATTTCATGCCAACGGCTGTAGGAAAATGAAATTTAAAACATTACAATATGTTTCGATACTAACTTGAAGACAATAAAATCCATATTGAACTGGTTATTCATAATTGTATTAACGATGATTTGTTTAAATTGAATTTAAAAAATAAACTGTGAAATTCCGCTAGCTAAGTGTAAATAAATGTTACAAGTTTATAACAAATAAATAAAAATTATAAATTATGACCATCCCCGAAATTAGTTTAAATGACGACTTTTTAGTCAGTCAAGTCAGATATTCCTGTTATCATAATGAAATAATTACAACTTTTGAATTTATAAAAAATCTTAGATTAGGTTCATTACATTAGTTATGAGCTATATTGATATTGTTAGAAAAATATCATAATAGTTAATATGTCTTTATACTGAGTACTCAGAATACAGAAAACACGAGAAGCCAAGTTCAGCCGTCATTATAAAGCACGCATTGTGTCCAAAAATTATACAATACGACATACATAGAGTGACTAATCGCTTGTTCGTGAAATTACACCAAAAAAGAGTAATTTCAACCGCTACATTCCTATGCGCGATACCTTCTGGAGATTTCTGTATTCTGAGACTGTATACGTTGACGTTTTTTGACCAATTAGTAAGTTGAAAAGACAAGCCTTAATTGTTCTTAAATAAAAAACTTAGAGTATTTATCGGTTAAATCTAAAATCTAATCAATCTAGAATATTAATTAAATAATGTAAAGTTTACGATGTTCGCGCGGAGTTGCGTTGACGCGTTTAACAAATGAGTATTTACAAAGGGCCCCCGGTTCCGGGAGGTTATTACTATAATCGCATTTCTCACTAGTGGCTGAGGCTGTCTCGCTTTCGTTTCGTGGAAGGTGCGCGCACATAAACAGTCCCCGCGAACTATCAACCGGCGCGGGTGATTAGCGTTTCCAGAATCGGCGAGAAAAAATACAACACTTTGACCGAGGCGTAACACTATGATAAGAGACACAAACAAAAAACGATGTTTTTTAAACGTTCGATACATATTTCAATTTGTTTTGATCGCTATTGACAGGGTCGTCAATAAGGACTTATAAGGAAATACCCGAAGTCCCTACTTGTTGACTCTGGATGACCACTTTCCACTAATCAATGACTTGCACCCAAAACGGTGTTGTAAACGTATACGGTATTAGGGTAACGTATTAAGTATACGAGTAACTGCTGCTCGTTAGTAATTAGTTACGATTAGCATTTCCAATATCGCCGTGAAAGATACAAAACTTTGCCCAAGGCTGCGTAACACACATAAGTCACAAAAACAACAAGGATGTTTTTAAACGTGTGATACCTAGTAGTTCGTTTCAATTTTCTTTGATCGCTATTGACCCTATAAGTACTTACAAGGAAATACCCGAAGTCCCTACTTGTTGACTCTGGATGACAACTTTCCACTAATCAATCCCTTGCAAAAGTCCAAAGCGGACTTGTACACGTTTAGGTATAGGAGTAACTGCTGCTCGTTAAATTAGTTACGATTAACATTTCCTAAATAGGCGTGAATAAAATACAAAACTTTGGCCAAGGTTGCGTAACACTGCGACGCGTTAACAACAAGAGAACACAAACAAACAAACAAACAAGGA
This sequence comes from Bicyclus anynana, assembly GCF_947172395.1. Lineage (NCBI taxonomy): Eukaryota > Metazoa > Arthropoda > Insecta > Lepidoptera > Nymphalidae > Bicyclus > Bicyclus anynana. The sequence goes on along the minus strand of NC_069093.1, from coordinate 2,625,735 downwards.
TGTTTTTAAACGCTTAATACCTAGTAGTTAGTGTCAAGGTGTCAATAATGTTTGTTTTGATCGCCGTTTAAGTCCCACTTCGAAGAAAACACCCGAAGTCACTACTTGTTGACTCCAGATGACCACTTTTCACTCTTATGTCAATCCCACCTACTTATACACGTAATGGGATGTGATTAACATTTCCAGAATCGGCGTAATAAAAATACAAAACTTTGACCAAGACTGCCATAAGTCGCGATCGGCGATGTCATGCACAACAACCAATATAATACCAACAGACGATCAATTTTATCGTACGTCAAGCCGTTAGCGCTGCAGCTGTGAGATTACTTAATCGTCAGTGGCTTGTAGGCTTGCGGCGCGTTAAAAATACAAGATCACACAAAAAACACCCTTTATTCAATAAAATATAAAGGGTGTTTTTAAGCGAATGATACCTAGTAGTTTGTTACAATAATGTTTGTTTTGATCGCCGTTGATGGCCCACTTCGAAGAAAATATCCGAAGTCACTACTTGTTGATTCTAGATGACCACTTTCCTCTCGTAAATCCCATCATGCGATCTTTTATACGAGTAATTGCTACTTGGTAGTAATTAGATTTTATTTGATGATTTCATTTTATTTCTTTGTTTTCATTAAAATTTTCATCGATCGTAAAAAATACATTTTATTTGTTAATTTAATTTACTTTTTTATGAATTTGAAAGTGTTATGCATAACAAGGTGCTGTTTATAGTATTCACAAATCACTACGCAAATGGGAGACATTACTGCTAATAAATTTCGTTTTGAACACAATACAAGAATATTCATTGATCATTGAGACTCGTTTAAAAATCAATGAACTTTTAAACACTTAAAAATTTATAATTAATATAGAGAAAATTGAAAATCTTTGTTATACGATGAGGCTTTTAATGTTTTGTGGTGCTAAGTTAGTATTTTATAAGAACGTAGTAAGACTAAGGAAGGCAGAAGTACTGTGATGTTTGAGCTTAGAAAGAGAACGTTGAAAGATAGATTACATTAAAACAAAATTTGGATTTCTTCCATGAATGTAAATTTAAATTCGTTAAAATAAAAGTCTTTAACCTCGGTTACTATAAATCACATTGTTTTTAAGAAATAATATATACTTCGAACGAGGCGTTTGAACATATGGTGATATTGAACGAATATCGTTCGTTTTTCTTCCCTTGAACTATCTATCCAGTTTTATCCACTTATATGCATACGCTTTCCGCTTATTTGCGAATGTAGTTATATTTTAAGAGCATGCTTGACCAACTTAAACAACCTTTTATATAAATTATAATAAAATAACAGGTGTATAAAACCTAATGATGTTTCTTTGTTGATGCATCGAATGATATCTATTTGTCTAAATTTATTCTTGGTACGATTATGTAGATTTGCGAATTGCGCGTTGCTAAAATAATATAATTACATAAGATTTATTTTTATCATCTGATGTTTCTGACAAAGAAAAATATTCAAATGTTAATTTGCTTCAAAAGTTTATTAATAATCGTAAAAATTTGTTGAAATATAATATTATTATATTATATATAATATTAATTATTAAGTTGTCAGTAGTTTTTTAGCATAGTTTCCTATTTACATTACTATTGGCATTTTATACGGAACAACTAATTGATTATATGAATTAATTAATAATGTTATAATTATACAACTAATTAAGCTATAATTACGACAATAAAATCGCGAAACGTTGATTTGCTTTAAATATTTATGAAAATGGAATTTTATTATGATTGTCTGAGATTGAAAAAAAGCAAATGAAATTAAAAAATATATATTTATAAATTGTAATTTAAAGCAAAGCGTATTTGCTGCGAACAATAATAAATTATAAGACGTAGTTTAAAGAAATGTGACTATCGTAGAATGTGGTGGAAACGTGAATTTTTTCACATTTTCCAAATGATTTGTATGCGAGATAGGTGCGGTACAGTTGGTTCCACGGACCTAACTGTCTCCGATACGTGGATTAACTTTTGTGAACAGATCCAAGGCGGATTAAATCTATATAACTTAAAGTGGCATTTTACTAGGAAACGTGACTTTGCATTGTGGTCTACGGAATTTTAAGGTTTCCCCACACAGCGGACGGGACGGGACGCAATGGGATGGGACGGGACAGGACGGCGACGCGACGCCGGCGTGTCTTGAGCCGTTGTTACTTATACAGGGTGCTCGGGAGTATTTCCCAAAAAATCAAGGTGTTGATGAGTCCACTTATAGGAGCTGAAGTGCATAACTAATATTTTTTTTTAATAAAAAAATAACACACGCGTTTATCTATCCTTGCATTTTAAAATACGTGAATCTTGGCTACGTCATAATTATAAGGATGCGTATAAGGTTCACATTTTAAGATTTATTTACAAAAGAAATATTATTTACTCCAAAAATATTAATTTTAGAACACATGTTCCTTGAATATTTTAAAGTATGGGAAATACCCTATATGTATACTAGTAAATATAGAACATCTCACACGGTACGTCCCGCCGGGTGTGAGCGTTATTTACTAGCACATACTACACAGGTTTATCACAACTGAATAAATTCCGACAGCGTCGCTTCGCCCTCCCGTCCCGTTCGTCGCATGGGGAAACCTTTAAGGGGTCTGAAACGCAAATCGCAAGAAATACGCGTTATTTATGTAATGTTCGTGCTATTTGCGTTGCAAGCCCCTTAAGCCCAGAGGTAAATCAATTTTAAACTCCGACTGCTTCATTGAATAGCTAGGGTGAATATTTTTTTTGCCGCTCCACAGAAAATGAATGGTGTTTTGACAGAAAATACGTAAATTTCTAAAAATTTTTATTTTTTAAATATCATTCCAAGCGCGAATTAATAATGCATTGTTATTAAGAACTGTATATAAATAATATTAAAAATAAAATGAACAATTACATCTCCACGATAAAGGATTCATTCATCATCATATATGTTTTTATAATGATGACAAATGACGCTGTCTGATAAATAAGCAAGCAATGCAATCGCAGATGATTAAGGATAGTTCGTCTTAATTGCTGCGAACTAGTTACTCCCAATACATTATACATGAGCACTTTTAAGTGGCTTTTCTACTTTATGTAATAAATCATGTTAGAGATATACGTATAAGAGAGATGATATGATAATACTGGAACAGTCGCTTGACGCTATGCCATTTTATTTTAGTTTAATATGTAAGTAAAAATCTGATTAGTCATAGGCTTCTTTTTAATTTTTTGGCAATCTAAAATCTAATGGCATCTGTTTTTTATTTTATAATTTGATTTAAAATTCTGTAAATATTAGATAAACAATTAAACATTATCGATGTTTGAAAGAATGTAATCTAAGTGTAATTAGTAATACTTGCCTTATTTTTAGATTACGCTTAAGTTTTGGACTGATTGATTTAAATGATCTATGTAACATATTTTTTTACACTGCATTTTTATCAAGTCATTGTAACACTTTTATTTAAGGGTACACAATAAATAGACAATATTTACTTCGGTTGGGTGATTACGTGCTATGAAATCGAATTTTACCTTTATATCAGAAACAAATTAGGTTTGTTGCTAATGCAGAATAGTTTTTGTTGCCACCTCCATGAAGTTGTATCAACATATGACAAAATAAGCTATACCTAATAATGAAATCGATCTAATAGCAGGTAATTATTATCTAACCTTAGATTATTAATTCCAGTCAGTAAAATGACATTTAAGTGACAGTTGCACTTGTCATTTTATTAATAAAATGACATTTCAGTGACAGTTGCACTTGTCATTTTATTAATAAAATGACATTTCAGTGACAGTTGCACTTGTCACTTTACTGACTGGAATTAATAATCGTACTATAAATGTATATTTCTGCAGTACGATTTTACACTGTTCACTATTAGTATCAAATCAATGTATAAATAAAGCCTGCAGATTTGATTTCATCTAAACTTCACGATTGTGTAGCAACGTTGCATGTCTGATAGTTATAGTTTTTGTACATATTTTTATCACAGATGATGTCCATTTTAAATAGTGTATCCATTGGTAATGATATCCCATGTTTGTATACATACGTTTGTTGTATGAATGAATTTTATTGCTGTCATTAAATGAGATTTTAAATTTATTTTTGTTTCATTAAAGACTATAATATTAATTACTAGCGGACGCCCGCTATTAAATACTACCCTAAATATCCTATGTCCGTCTCCTGGTTCTAAGTTACCTCTCCACCAATTTTCAGCCAAAAACCGTTCTTGAGATAAAAATAGTGTAACTATAACTACTTTCTTTATATATTTAGATAGATTTTCCTAACCACCATAGAATTATGTACCGACTCTCAAATCTATGATAACCACCACCTACCTAAGATAAAAACATTCTCGTAAATTATGCTGAGTCATTTCGTACCGACTCGTAAATCTATGTGCTGAGTAGTGTGGGTAGCAGTGCCTAAATGCATTTTGTTAAATTGTTGAAAAAGCAATGATTTTAATAAAGGTATTCGAAATGGACTTCCTGCAGTGCGGAGAATTGATAAATAATGAGGGAGAAAAAAATAACCTAGGGAGAAAACCGCTTTATCATTCGGAATGACAAAAAATTTTACAGCATATGGTGTTAATAAAAAAGTAATTTCCACGATAGGTTCGGGGTTAGTGGAGATTCTCAATAGATCCAAGGTTAAAGTAACGAACTGCAATCGGAAAAGGTTTGCCTGTTGGCTATTGTCATATCTCTGCAATCCTAGCACGATGTTTTTGCTTAGTTATAGAGGAAGAGGAAATTTTAGTACCTGTATTTCATAGATTTATGATTCGGTACAAGATTTTTTTTTTTTTTTCATTCTTTACATGTTTGCCCTTGACTTGATGGTAAGTGATGATGCAATCTAAGATGGAAGCGGGCTAACTTGAAGGATGAAAATCCACACCCCTATTGGATTTTATACACGACATCGTACTGGAACGCTTAACTGCTTGGCGGTACGTCTTTGTCTGTAAGGCGGTAACTAGCCACGGCCGAAGTACCTATCCCAGTTAAGAAAACCTCAATCGTCCCAGCCGGGGATCGAACCCAGGACCTTGGTCTTGTAAATCTACCGCGCATACCTACTCATGTTAGAGGAGGCTTTGGACGCTTTGGAGGCCGTCAAATTGTAGATGTTCCCCTCTCTTCCTGGTACACATAAACTCGCGGTAATGTTGGGTCAGCGACTTTTCACGCATTCTGATTATTTATAACGGCGGAGGCACCTCGCTAGATGGGAACCTACGTGTTTCGGGTTTTACACCGCATTGCCCCAGAATAACGCCGTTGAGATTTCTCGGTATCACCGCGTCGAGTATTTCGGAATCGGAAATAAGAATTCTCGGAAACCGCTGGCCTCTGCGGCGCCGCGTAGAGGACGCAACTCGCCAAGCGCCCGCCGCCCGCGACTCGTGGGTGTGATAAATAGCAATATGCATGAGCTAGGTAATTACAGAAACGTCATTACCGGTTTATATACTGTGGTATCATTACCGGGTCCGCGTTTCAATTTATCTCACGCCGTACTACATTTCTAGGAACGGAGAAAACCATGATTATCTTCTGGGTAAAGGATCAATGGATCGTTGTTAATGCCGCTATCAATTATTTCAATATAATAATGTAATGCTCATATTCGAGTAAGTAATAAATAAATACTTTAAATATCTATTTCATGGTAGGTATTCTGCATTTTTAAGTCTCTACTTTGAAATATAATGTAGGTTAAATTTTAATTTACTCACAATTTACTCATTAATTTAGGTTTTAACGTTTCCAACCAATATATCTTACAGTTAAATCTATATTATTTGGCTACTCATAGTAAAAAAACATCTTCGGATCTTAATTCTTCACTTCACAGTTCACATCCAATCCTAGAATCATCTCCTCGAGGACGTCAGCTTTCAAACCAATGATAGCTTAAAGGTCGTTGTTTCAAACAAAAAAACCACATCGTAATCGGTCCAATCATTTATAATTTTTTTACAGCCCTGGATACTAGTTTTTTATGGCCTTTAGTTATTTTGAATCTACGATGCACAGATTAAAAAAGCGGCGATGTTTAGGCCTCATTACACGTTCCGATTTCATTGAAGTAACCAACCATCTGTACGTGCCTGAGAGTGGTAGCACTTGGGTAGCACGTTTATTTGACGTCTGTGGTGGTAGAATCAGGGTGTAATCAGTCTGTACATTACGACCTCAGTACAAATTACATATGCCTCCTTGGTTCACTATTTGTTCAATAGATGGCGCTTTAAGGCACGTTGACCAGCAGGATTCTGAGGTAATCTTAAGCCAGTTATTAAAAAAAAAATTATAACCTCGTGCGGCTTGTGACATTTTGTTTAATTTTGTAGACGAAACGGTTTTATTTTTTCTGCTTTCTTCATGGTGTTTTTTTGCGTTGATCTTTCCCGACGACTTGGCTTTTTTTTATGGATTTTGATCACTGTTATAAATCGTTTTGACCTGTGCTTTAATTTGGATTCCGAGAACTCTGTTAAATATGTCTTGTCTTGAGATTTAGTAGAGTTCTTTTTTATTTTTTCGTGCAGATTTTTTACATTTAATTGGTGTAAGTCAAAAATATATTGTTAAGCGGTACCACTAGAGGTTTAGACGAAGATGACTCTATTCAAAGAGACGGAGTTGTTTATATTCACAAAAGGTGAAACAATAAATAATTATATGTATGCCATTTGTGTTTTTATTATTTATTATTCCTAAATAAAATAATCATAGAATTAAAGAACAGTTAAAACTAATAGGTGAACATTATGTTTATGCCTCTATGGATATAGGTATATGTATATACGTAAATCGACGCTCATTTTATACTTATGGGTATATATTATAATTTTTGTAGTTCTCTATCTGCTCACATGATGGCGCTAAGCGGAGATGGCATCTGAGGACTCTATACCCTATATTCAATGTACTCTATGGGTAGAATTTAAACGTCACTGTCAAAAATTTTGATAAAATTATAATAAACAAACAAAGATTTACGAGCTTTTCAAGTTTTCAGCAAAAGTTAATTAAAAATACTAGAAACAAGCAACTGAAACATGGCTGTAGCCTTCCAGCAACAGATATTTGCTCTAGACGCGCGGTTCAATGCATATAGAGCTCCAGGAAATCCTAACTTCAGTAAGTATTTCCTAAGGTATCAAATATTTCAAAATATATTACAAGAATATTACAGATAGATTCACTTCTTCATAATATTATTATTGAATATGGATAATAATTGGAAGTTGTTTATGGAACAATAGGGAACAATATTGATTGTTTCAGAAACATTATATATTAGGCGAAGGAGTCAACTTCTTAGAGAAAACTCAAAATTCAAGGTAACTTAATGTATAACGCATTATTATATTTTTTCTATATAATTATAATGTAAACGCAAGTAAGGGAAATTATAACAGTAAATTCAATTTACTTCAAAATATTTCCAAAATCCTCCTCAAAACAAGATTTATTATAAGTAACCACTATGCCTCAACTATGTCTGCTTGATGTAAATTTGCGAAATTTCATTATTTGTTTATTTAGTTTCTAATTCAAAATTACTAGAAATTGAATCTTACTAAAATAAAATTAAATGGCATCAAAACATTATTATTATTTTTGTTTAATTCTTCTTTAATTAAATAAGTTATTTAATTATGTGTGTTTTAGGACATAGACACCATTAAGAAGTACATAAATATAAGGAGTCAGTTGCTACAGAGGAGGTATGGTGTTCAGGACAACATATCCATCAGTTCATCGTCATCTCGACAAAGATCTAACAGCAAGGTGAGTAATCAGAAATATTGATCCTATTGATTTTCTACTGCTAGACACCCAGTGGTGTGCACAGGGTATTCACTATGCATACAATTTGTATAAAATGGAAAATTACTTCTCCAAACAGTAGGCAGTGTATTTTTTTTTTTTTTATTTACAAGTTGGCCCTTGACTACAATCTCACCTGATGATTATATTGGACAGTGAGTGTCCAGCATAATGTTAGTGAATGGAAGAGATTGATATATTTTGTCAATCCCACTTATGTGCAATATGATAATGATTTTCCAATGTTGGGCAAAATGTTTAAAACACATGTTTAACTTTTTTAACTTATAAATATAAAATATTAAATAAATGTGCGTTGGTCACCATTAGCAACCCATTTTCAACTCACTGTTAAGCACGAGTCCCCTCAGAATGAGAGGGGACATGCCAATAGTCCACAATGCAGGCCCAATGCAGATTGGCAGACGTCACATACATAGAGAATTAAGAAAATTCTTTGGTATGCAGGTTTCCTCACAATGTTTTTCTGTCACCATTTGAGAAACGTGATATTTAATATCTTCAAAGGCACATAACTGAAAAGTTGGAGGTGCATGCCCCAGATTGGATTTGAACCTACGCTCACCAAAACTAAGGCAGAGGTCATATCCACTGGGTTATCACAACTCGCATACATGTATTTTTGATGTATTCTTTGAAACTCAGATGCTTACAAGCAATGTGTGCTGGTATTAAATTTTATGATTCACATTGGTTCCAGGCAAGTTTGGCAATTGAAGACAGTTTTACTATTAATGCACCAAGAAAAGGTGATGATACTATATCAGAAAACTATGCTTTTACTGGAGTACATCATATATTTGACCAGGTAAGTTGATAAAATAACTAAAACAATATTATAATATTATAATGTTTAACTACGAAAGAAGTCAGCTAAAAAAAGTGGTCAGGCAATATATTTTATAATGATTAGTTAAAAAAAGTATAATGAGCTAAAAATATTTTGTAGTCTGTAAAAAAAATTAAATAATTTAAAAGAATTGTGTAAAATGTGGGATTAGGTCACATATTATTTTATTCAGAAAAATATATAGGAAATATTAAAAGCTGTAAAAAAAATGAAACTGTAATTAGGATTTTTTTCAGTAATTATAGTGGTAACTTATGTTTTCTAATGGATCTAATAATGATTTATTATATCTCACCCACAGCATTCAAAACAAGTAACAATGGTGAAGTTTGCGAACAATGACCGTTCAAGGCTATGCTGTGTGTCTGATGATTGCACCGTCTCGGTGTGTAATGTCACCTCCACACCTCCGAAGGTCACCTTCATATTAGAGGGACATGTTGAAGCAGTTACCGGTGAGAGATGAATATCTTAGTCTAAAAATTTTTTAATAGCATTACGGAGCAACATTATCACTCTGTGATAAAGCTTTATTTGATTAAAAAAAAAAGAGAAGTGGAAAACCATCACTTAGGGTAGTCATTGATGTTAACAAGTTTAGTACAATTTAGGAATTGCTTTAGTATGGTCTGGAATGCTAACTTATGCACATCTTTTAGACAAGCATGATCAACCTTTAGCCACAATTGGACTTATCTGTAGTCATGGCATGTGTCAACTACAAAAAAGACAAATGGTACACTAAAATGTTTTGTTTGTATCTTGTGAAGTGGAAAAGACAAATTGTCTACCAAAATCTTTGGTCTCCTTGTAAAGAACTGCTATTTACAATTCTGCTGTTATATGTCGCTCTACATGAGATATCTCATGGCGCGCATTCTAGGCTTAGGCGAGGGTTTTCTTCTTCTTCTTTCCTGGGCCTTTTCCGCACTTGGCCATAGGCGAGGGTAAATTAACTAATTACGGGTCTCCCTCAGGGTGCGACTGGTCCGCATCCAACGACCTGATCGCGACGTGCGCGCTGGACGGCATGCTGATGGTGTGGGACGCGCGCACTGGCCGGCGCCTGCGCATGGTGCAGGACCAGCTCACCGCGCCACTGCTGTGCTGCGCCTTCCAGCCCGCCAACAACAACATGCTCATTGTATCCTTTGATTAATGCTCATATGTTCATTTTATCCTTTGATTTATGCTTACATGTTCATTGTATCCTTTGATTGAGACTTATATATACACTGTATCTTTTGATTGATGCTTAAATGTTCATTGTACCCTTTGATTGATGCTGACATGTTCATTGTATCCTTTGATTGACGCTCACATGTCATTATATTCTTTGATTGATACTGACATGTTCATTTTATCCTTTGGTTGATGGTTACATGATTATTGTATCCCATGATTGATGCTTATATGTCCATTGTCCTTAATTGATGCTTACATGTTCATTGTATTCTTTGGTTGATGCTTATATGTGCATTGTATCCTTGATTGATTCTTACATGTTCATTGTATCCTATGATTGATGTTTACATGTTCATTGTATCCTTTGATTGATGTTTACATGTTCATTGTATCCTTTGATTGATGTTCACATGGTTATTGTATACTTTGATTGATGCTTACATGTTCATTGTAGCCTCATTGTATCCTTCAACTGATGCTTACATGTTTTGTATTGTCTCAGTTTCAATGCATCCATCATGGAGGACAGATATCCTTCCATATATGATGGGGCATTTAACATATTAAATTAAATCCCATTTTTATTCCATGAAGGTAGATAATTTTAACCAATATGTTCTTTAACTCACTGTGAAGGCCGGCAACGCTAGAGGTATGGTGGAAGTTCTCAATGTTTCGACAGGAATATATCCCAGAGGTAACTAATACTTGTAAAACATATAAATTACATTATTCAATTACAGCTGAGCTATGCTCGGAATATCTATGTATGATGAAATCAGAAATGAAGAGATCCACAGAAGAAACAAAGTCACCGACGTAACTCGCAAAGTTGAAGTGGCAAAGGGTTGAACATATGGTTTGAAGAAATGATGATGATGATATTTTATGAAATAAACCAAATTCAATTTAAAGAATACCTAAAGGTCAAAAGGACAGGTACGAAATAAGTCATTGGTAAACCCACTATAAAATAAACATGTGATATATAGTGTATCTATGCATGTAATACTAAATTATAAGGTCAAAATTTATTAGAGCCACCCGAGACCCGATCCGCACCGCCTCATCTGGTTCCGAATCGTCACCTCGAGTGGTTAGTGTTCTTCGTATGGATTTGTATGGGCGTACGCTCACTACATCAACTCCGTACCATCAGCGGAATGCCCCGCTCGCGAGGAGACCACGCGCGGACTACGAGTGGACCACTCGATGAAAGCTAGGTGTGATACGTGCACACCTAGAGCCAAACGTTGGTAGACTACTCGGAAATTAGATGACCACGCGAGGTTCACTGGTAACAACGCGGCGTCCACCCGTGGACGACGTGTCGACTACAAGTGGACGCCTAGCGACGATGCATTGTGGATCGGGTTCCGGGTGGCTCTAATGAGCTACAACCTTTATCACTGTTGTCCACTGTTTTCGAGTATTTTACAGGAGAATTACAATACAAGAGATAATTATTATTTGAAGTTTGAAATATTGTGTGTTGCGTAGGCGGCACCAGCATCGTGGGCGGGCGCGTGACGGCGCTCGTGTGCTCCACCAGCGGCAGGATATTCTGGGCCGCCAACGATAAGGTGAACTAGCACATGTGCTTTGTCTATTGTCACTTCCTACCGTTCCTATTCCTAGTATACAGTGATATTAATGGTCATTTAGTTATTTTTTTTATTCATCGCCAATTACCATCAGGTGAAATTGTGGTCAAGGGCTAACTTGTAAAATAATAATATCACACTAATATTATAAAGGCGAAAGTTTGTGTGTGTATGTTTGTTCCTCTTTTACGCTGCAGCTACTTTAGCGATTTGGCTGAAATTTGGTATGGAAATAGATTTTACTCTGAATTAACACATAGGCTATTTTCATCCCGGAAAAATCCATGGTTCCTGCGGGATTTGTGAAACAGTGAATTCTACGCAAACGTAGTCGCGGGCGTTCGCTAGTGATGAAAATAACTTTGTCGGCAGGGCATGATAGTGAGCTACCGCATGTCGAGCTCGGGCGCCATGCTGAGCAAGCTGCGGCGCTGCCAGGTGGGCGGCGCCGTCAGCAGCCTCAGCTGGAGCCCCTGGCTGGCGCGCCACCCCGCGCTGCTGGTCAGCGTCGCCGACAACTCGCTCAACTTGTTCAGGTACAGTGTTTGCTATGTAAGGTGACTTGTGTCCGCTCGTGTCGTGCGCTGCTGCACGTGTGTTGTGTCGCAGGATCACGGAGAGCGAGGGCGGGCTGGTGCTGCGCAAGCGCTTCGGCACGCGGCACGAGGCGGCGCCGGTGCGCTCGTCGTTGTGTCCGCTCGTGTCGTGCGCTGCTGCACGTGTGTTGTGTCGCAGGATCACGGAGAGCGAGGGCGGGCTGGTGCTGCGCAAGCGCTTCGGCACGCGGCACGAGGCGGCGCCGGTGCGCTCGTCGTTGTGTCCGCTCGTGTCGTGCGCTGCTGCACGTGTGTTGTGTCGCAGGATCACGGAGAGCGAGGGCGGGCTGGTGCTGCGCAAGCGCTTCGGCACGCGGCACGAGGCGGCGCCGGTGCGCTCGTCGTTGTGTCCGCTCGTGTCGTGCGCTGCTGCACGTGTGTTGTGTCGCAGGATCACGGAGAGCGAGGGCGGGCTGGTGCTGCGCAAGCGCTTCGGCACGCGGCACGAGGCGGCGCCGGTGCGCTCGTCGTTGTGTCCGCTCGTGTCGTGCGCTGCTGCACGTGTGTTGTGTCGCAGGATCACGGAGAGCGAGGGCGGGCTGGTGCTGCGCAAGCGCTTCGGCACGCGGCACGAGGCGGCGCCGGTGCGCTCGTCGTTGTGTCCGCTCGTGTCGTGCGCTGCTGCACGTGTGTTGTGTCGCAGGATCACGGAGAGCGAGGGCGGGCTGGTGCTGCGCAAGCGCTTCGGCACGCGGCACGAGGCGGCGCCGGTGCGCTCGTCGTTCTGCCCGCTGATGTCGTTCCGGCGCGGCGTGTGCGTGGTGAGCGGCTCGGAGGACTCCGGCGTGTACTTCTACGACGTGGAGGGCGACCCGCAGCACGCCGTCGTCAACAAGTTGCAAGGTAATACACCTTTTATTAATTTTAATTGTATAGTTGCTGTAGACTCCTTAAGGAAAACGTGTTACAAGGGGTTTGGGCAAACTTAGAAGTTCTGCCAGATGCATGCCACGACGTAGTTTCTGGATAGCTTGTATACCTAACTGCGGTTGGTCCGTACCTAATAAAGTATGAAATAACTAGTGGACCCGGACGAGAGATCATCCACGCAGACCCTCACGGGTCTCGGGGTTACCGGCTCGGCGATGGCCTCTTACGGTGGTTGCAAACGCCGCCTGCGACTACAGGCGGGTCACTGGGTGGGACCACTGTCGCGGTCCATGGTGCCAGAATGGATGTGTCATATCCGGTGTGTTACGCCGCGCTGCGATCGAGCCTGCGCAGGTCGCCGGCGATCTGCGGAGCTGCGGCGTGATGGTCTTCTGTGTGGGGCTTCTCTCACTGCTCGGCGAGGTGGAGCCCACCAGATGTTCGATGTGGACCCGGTCATACTTTGCTTTGACTTATATGCACTTCTTCCCTACCCTACCGTACCCTGACGTCACTCAATTGTTTCTCCTTCCCGAAACCTCTCCAAAAATACTTTTTTATGATAGTTAAACTCAAATTGACCTTTTAAGTATTACTACAAATCGTTTGTGTGGGAGTATAGAAGTATTTTTTTAGACGTCCAGGCAATTAATTAAATTTCCCTCTGTATCTACCATCGTACTACCTACTTCAAGGAATATTCTAAAAAAAGAATTAGCGAATTCGGTTCAGTTGTCGGATTTGTGTTTAGAGTTATATATTCTAGATTATTTTTTTATATTTTATGATAAGTCACATGGAGTCATATGGCGTCATTGTGGTCAGGTCACGCGGCCGCCGTGCTGGGCGTCAGCTTCAGTTACGACGAGAGCCTGCTGGCCACCAGCGACGTGTCGGGGCTCGTCATCATCTGGCGGCGCCGGTGACGTCACCACCACCGCCACCTGGCCACACTATAGTTGTGACACTAATTAGTACAAGATCACTCATAAGAACTGTGCTGAGTTGTGTACGATCTCTCAGTGATCTTGTGCTTATAGTTACTTGTGTATAGCTACTTAACCTTAGAAATTGAATGTCATTATCAAACCATATTAGTCTCACTGCTGAGCTCAAGTCACCTCTCACAGTGAGAGGGGTTAGGCCAATAGTCCACCACGCTGGCCCAATGCAGATTGGCAAATTTCACTAATGAATTAATAAAATTCTCTGGTAGGTGTGCTGGTTTTCTCACAATGTTATTCCTTCAGTTTGAGACACGTGATTTTAATTTCTTAAAATGCATGCAACTTAAAAAATTGGACTGGAGGGACAACCCACACCCCCCGGAATCGGAGGCAGAGGTAACATCCACTAGGCTACTACGGCTTAAGTTATGAATGCACTATAGTTAGTAATAGAATGTAATGTTGCGTTTGTTGTAGTACTAAATATTAATTGTTAAAATTATGAATACAGAATAGATTGAAAATTATTTATGTTATCAAAATAAAAGTCATTCAAAGTCACAATTTTTATTAATTATTTATTTTTCATATAAATACTGTTGAATTAATAAAGTAAAAGAAATAATAAATAGGTACAATTATAACAATAATTATTTTATTGGACAATTCATTCAGATAATTCCTTGTTACAATGTAAACAAATCCTTCGTATTGGAAATATTTTCGAAACAGATTAGCATATTACAATTAATTTATAAAAGCTAGCAATTACAAAGAATGCAAGACCACAGACTTGGCTTAAGATTTCGAGTTGAAAAAGTGATATCGACCTAATTATATGTTTCGCCCAAATATAGTCGAAACATTCCATATTACTCCATACAAATACAACATTGAATATGAAATCATTGCACTGTACCCAGACAGTCAGCAAATGACTCGTTGTGCCATTTCTCTATCATTTATGGATCACGACTCAGTTGATAACGCGCTGACTAGTACGTCTACTTACTAACTGTCACATGATATCAGCCGTGCTAGGTATGAAGAAGTCAGTAAAAATACTTTCTTAAATTTTGTATGGTAAATACTCGACAAAACGTCACATTTTTCGATTCGAAAACTTAGACCACGACCCCAGAACTAATATCAGCATCTACAAAATCTATATCTCTAAGTAATCCAAACAAAATGAACATCTACCAGCGTATTTACATCTGTACATTAACGAAAAATATCTAAAAAATAAAACTGTAAAGAACAAGAGTTTCAGAACAATAAAACACGTACGAAATACGAATAAATTTTTCATCAATAAAAAAAAAATTTCATCTCCGATTAACTTTTATTAAATTATATTTACAGCAGTAACTAAACAACTAAAATGCGATGATATGGAAATGAGAACAATTGCACACGAGACACGCTTGGACGAATTGCACATCTGATGACACGACCGCGGCGCGATACTGGCGCCCTCATCTCTATGACTATCTCCTACACGCAAAATACATTTCGTGACGTCATCCATGACACCTTTTCGCATGAGAAAGGAGTATGACATCCCTAAATTGCAATTAGAGTGCGCGTAAGATAAGTCTGCGCGCGACTGGCGGCGCAATTATGTTGCCAGCGTTAGTGATCTCTTTTACCCGCTAAGAGATAGATAGAGATAGACGACAAGATGGCGGCACTTTTGATTAGTTCCGATTTTGGCCACGCGCAAAGTTATCGTGCGAATACTCTACGACAAAACTAAAGTCCTTGCTGACTACAGAATATAATCTTCCACTTTCCTGATATGAATAGTACCTAATATTTGCTATCTCGGTAACTTCAAAAGAGTGACTGATTGAAAAATTTAATCTACATTGTTAGTTGGCTGAGTGATAAACTTTATTTAATGAATATATAATGATTTATTTATTTTGCCATCATCCGCGAAAAGTCGACGAACCCATGCGACAACGTCACCCAGGTCCGGCAAAATACTCTCTACGTACGTTTCACCCCGAAACCGGAGCATCCTCAGGAGATGTTGACTCTACAACGTGCAACAGGGCCGGCCCGTCCATATGGCGAACGGAGCGGTCGCTCCAGGCGCCAAAATGGTAAAGAAAAATAAAAGAAATTTCTTTCTTTTCGATTGCCTATATAAGGAACGCTAAAAACTTTTCAAATGTCCCTAGTATAATGTTAGGAGCAAACAGGAGAGGCGCCATAATTGGATCTCGCTCCATTCTAAAATTTACTTCGGGCCGGCGCTGACGTGCAATTGCACGTTGTCGCATGGGTTCGTCGACTTTTCGCGGATGATAGCAAAATAAATAAATCATTATTTAATCATGATGAACTTCCGCAAAGTAACGCCTGCTTCTATCCAATACTTTATTTAATGAATTTTATATAGAGAGTGCTTTAATTTATTGAAAGACATTGAGGTAGCGAAAAGTCCAACAGTATTTAAAGATTTTAGAATTTGGTTTTAATTGCATAGTAAATTATTCAAATACCGAAATACTCAGTCCAAGCATTTTATTCATTTGGTACAAATATGGACCTAGACAGGCTCACATATAATGTACTAAAAGTTCAAATTAACGTTTTTAAAATATCAAGATTGGCTAATGAAGACTGCAATCAAATTAAAAGTTTAGTAGCGCATTCCCAAAATTATAGTGCAAATATTGGAATAACTCAGTTTGATACTTGAATTTTCATTACATAGGTTTTTTTAACAAACACTAATAGATTTTTTTTGCCAGGTGATTTCAGTCTCTTCTTTCAGTAGCCAAATTCAACTAGACATATTATCATTCTTTTAAATCATTATAATCATATAGTTGTTTTTGTTTTATCGAATGAACCGATTCCATGTGCCAGTGGCAACGTCTTGATCAAAAATAAAGTTAAATGCTTGACTCGTCTTGTACATGCTGCTCAATCTAATGATCTAATCGAAATTACAATATCCTTGTCCTTGTAATCGGAATTACAATGTCTTTGTTATTACAGAAATTGGGGATATTCTCCTATTGCTATAGACAGATGTCTTAGGATGAAATTGGAGTTGATTGCGTTTAATTTTATTAGACAAGTAGCATTCATTGGGTTTTAGTTTTTTCCCAAACTGGTTCATGGGCGTTTGGAAAACAATAATATGATACTGTTTGCGAAATTCTTATGTAAAAATTAGTGTTACTAATATTATTATTAAGTTCGTAGTCTTCTCTTGAGGATGATCTGGTATCTGAGTAAATATTAAGATAAACAGAAATTAACATTAATACAATCATCCAGCCCTACATTGATGCAATGTTTTATTTCAAATCGAATATGTTAAACCATAAATAACCATCTCAAGTTGACAAAAGTACCATAATTGCTCGGACTGAGTATAACTAATTTTGTCCTATCAGCTGACAGCTTATAATAATTGAGATAACAAATATGTATACGATTCGAATGTCATAGTTAATAAGAGCCCAGTAACTAAAGTGGCTCGGCTTCACAATGTAGGACAATCCAATATTGCAGTGCACAATTTACCTATTAGAATAAAAAAAATGATAATAGAGATATTTTTCTATTAGAAGTGATATAGAATAAGTATTGTTTAGTAAAGAGAGAGGTAAAGTATGGACAAAATATCACTGCAGGCGGCTAAGTAAACTCTGGTCGTTGAAAATATGCATTTCTGACCAGTTGTAATGCAATGAATGGTCTTTAATTGTATTGGTCTTTAATTTATATGAAATACATTTATAGTTCATTAGTTTTTACTAAAAAATAATGATTGTTTTACTTATACTATCTCGTTTCTTTTTGGGAGGTTTGGCTTCAAGCTTCTACCAGAGTAGAGCTCGAGAGCTAAATTAAAGGAGTACATTTAGGAGGAGGAGTATATATCTCCCAACGGAGATTTGAGATTCGGACCTCGGTCTGGGGGGCGTTGGAATGAATAGGCTTCTTTGGCAGAGTCTGATCAGACTTGACAGCCCCGTGTCTGTGGTTAGATTTCTTTCATCTAAGAAATAGGGGGAAGAAAGTTCTTCAGTGTTACCAAGAAGGCATTGGGCATTGTCAGCAGTCACTATTAGCCATAAAGGACTTTCTTGGTATCTATCTGTGGAAGTAAAGGGTTACTGGCGGTATAATAAAATATGCTTTGACAGTATTTTTGTACAGGTGGACGATTTTATGTAAGTAATCATCCATCTCCTATTAAAAAGTGGATGCACAATCAGCGACCAAAAAACGTCTCTACTCAATGAGTGCCAAACAAAACTTCTTGGCACTCAATTCAAGTAGTCGCATTTGCAAATTCAACCTTAAATTCAATACTTAAGCTTGACTCTGAATTTGGGATTTTATTGAATATTGGACTATATTTAAAGACCATTAGGTAATTTAGCAATAATTCTAAATCTGTCAAAGCAAAATTGGCCAGTTTTTAAGTGGAATTTTCTACATGATTGTGCGTCTTTTAATTATAAGAGGTCAATGTATGTTACCTGCAACAAGATTTTGTACATACTTATGGTATAAAGTTTAAGAGTCAAGAAGTGATAGTGCATAGTGAATGTGCCGCCGGTTGCCACAAATGCGCCATGTTGATCTGTCACCGTCACTCATACATCTAAAAACACTTATTTAATACATATAAAGTTTTACTTAATTCTAAATTGGCTTTGAATTTTGAATAATCACTAATTAGGCACAGTCCAACTGTAGTATTACTAGGCCTTGCGGAAGCATGAATTCAATATAAGTAAAAACAATCCGGCCGCTCAGAGATTGCGTTTCTGGCTGGTCATGATAGAATGGGCGATGGAACTTGAAACAGCGCAGTTCAACAACCTTGTACGACAGTTCCAAGGTTGATGCCAACTATTTGTCTTTGTAGTGATCAGACAAATAACGAGGTAATTGAAATTGAATATTGTTTTATTCGATCACGACCTTTCAGAAACGCAATCTCTGAGCGGCCGGACTTTAGCGATAGGTACATACAACAATGCTACTCCGGCTTTAAGCTATTTAGATTAAAGCCAAAATAAATGTGTATAATAATTAGTTTCTACATACCTAAATTTTTTTTTTAGTATTAAGCTGTAAATCATATAATACAAATGTGTTTATGGTAATATTCGTCTGGCAAATATATTTAAGTATTTGTAGAAATAAATTTAAGTTACATAAGAAGTAAGAACCCAATTTGTGTTACTTTTGCATGCGATCTGCATCAGTAGACTGACAAAAATTGTCACAGAATAAGCATTTGGTGCATGAATTTATATTGCTAATGCATACTTTCGATATTCGTAACGTTGGACTGTAACCTAAAAGATATTTTTTTTCACAATTCCAAGATGGCGGATGCGTATTCATTGTGCGTAGTTGTAAGTCACAAATACGATATAATTTCGACAATTGATACGCGTGTTCAGATACACGTCACAAATAGACATCGAGTGTACAAATATCAAGATAAATAGACAATATGTATCAAAGTATAAATATCATTAAAAATGTATAAATAAAACGAGTTTTTTTTATCATTAAAATATCTAACATCTAACGCTAAATAATGACTGCAATGCAACTCCGCAAAATGAACTAGCTGACGCCGCGCGGTTTCACCCGCGTGGTTCCCGTTCCCGTAGGAATACGGGGATAATATACAGCATATAGCAGCCCTCGATAAATGGGCTATCTAACACTGAAAAAAAAAATTCAAATCGGACCAGTAGTTCCTGAGATTATCGCGTTCAAACAAACAAACAAACTCGTCAGCTTTATAATATTAGTATAGATTCAAATTGCGACATTTGATTTGCACATGTATCCGACACATAGTTTTACATAATTACGATATTCTACGCCTACATATATTACTATAATTATATTATGAAATAATAAAAACATTACTTACGAGAGTCTAGCAAATATTAAAAAGTTGTTTCCTACAGCTGTATAAAAACTGGGCCTGTAGCCAAGTGGAAAGTCGATTCTCTTTCTACGAACGCAAAGGCTTCCAAATTCAAAAATGCATGTAAATGTAGCTTCCGATTGAATTTCCCACGCAATACTGTTTAGACATACGTCAAAGTATTATCTGTGGTGGCCGCACTTTTTACTCTATGTTCATTATAAAATTCATCTTAGAAGAAAATTCTCGAGGTTTTTGTACAAGTAAAGCATTAGTGATTTTATTGGAAATAATTATAACTATGAGTGTGAAAGAATATTTGAAGCAATAGCTTTTAATGTTGTTTTATAAAACTCTTTACAGGTTAGTAAATAATAGTTGTTTGTACCATGAGTGTAAAAATAAGTTGTATTTGCCAAGATGACTTGCGATGTTCAAAACAAATAAATTTATCTTTACAGAGCAACAACTTTAGTTTTTGTTTCAATAACATGTATATGACATTTGCTATCGACAGGACGTGATCAAGGTCTGTCATTTCTATACATTTTTTCTAGTTTTCGAAGCGATAGCGATCGTAGAAAGAGAATCGACGCGCTACTTGGCTACAGGCCCTGAGTAGGCCGCTTCGGGGGCGTTCGACGATCCTACAGTAATCATTACAATAATCAAAGCGCTATATCTACATAATATATACCGTTCACGGTTATTTGTACCATAATACGTCTCTGTCGAAACACCTCGCGATGTTCACTTTAAATCAAACATTGCATTATGAATAATTTCACTGTATTTGAAGATATAAATTAAAAAAAAAATAATTGAATTCCGATATGTATAAAAAATGTCATGCAAAATAATAAAAAATTTTAATACTATAATATCGAACACTTAACCAATAAGACGGTATGTAAACTTACGAGTACAATGGCATCGACACACTACGGCCAACGTATTCAAATGTATGGCTCGACGCGAGCGGAGCGGACGAGTTGACACTTCCAGCGATGTAAGCGCTTTATTTAGCTTTACATACGATAGTATCACATAATAGGCTAGTTGACACTTTTTGAAGTTTACTCCATAAGAATCGTTGCGTTGCGAAAATTTTAATTATAAAATATTTTTTTTGACAATACGAGCCAAAACGCTGTCGGCCATGATGGGCTATATTTTAACTCTTTCATGACGTCACGTTAACGAATCCTTTACCAAACGGAGCGTTTGGTTAGTTTGACGTTTAATACATCAAGTAACATTGTGACGTCACAAAATGGACGACGGCGTTTTTAACTTTTGAAAAATTTGAAAAACTTAACTTTTATTAATTACAATCTCTTTATATATCGGACCATTGTTCCATGTAGGAAATTAATATTGTGTATATTAAATTTGATGTGAGTCAACTACCCTATTATGTGACACACAAGTAAATGATCTGAAAATTGTGAAAACCTTTTTTATGATACTAAATTTCGCGCTTAAAACTACCGATTTCGATGTGAAATGGATCTTGATATACGCATCATGTAATTATTAATGCGTTCACGCTGATTTGTTATACTGACTTTATTACGTCACAAATTGAGTATTCAACATATTCATTTCATTCATTAATATTTTTCATTTATTTAAATATGTAATAATCTACAAATTTTCGACCCATGCTCGTATCACTCCGCAGTACGTACAAAAACCGAAGCCTCAACGCCTCGGACTTCAAGCCTTCGCACTCGGCGACTTTTTCACGTGCATATAAATAAACGAACCACGAATCTGTATCCACTGCATAAGATTGCATTATTGAATAATGATATGAATGTGTAAACGAAAATGAGTTTTGAAACAAACACCATTAAGTTGATTTTACTTTGACAAATGGCGCGCAAAAAAGTCGCCAAATACACATCTACTTATATTATATACAATAAGAAATCTACATCTACACGTTTGATCTACTTAAGAGATATTCGGTGTTTTGTTCCGCTCGAGAGTGGCCTTCGAGCTGCTCTCTATCCCGGAGTCCTCGTCCCCGCTGTCCAGGACGGTTCCCTCCCCTTTGACGGGCTCCACCTTCGTGGATGTCTCCTCCTTCACTTCAACGTTGTCTTCATCCGTGAGGACGATCTTTTCGTCCGCGTTTGTCGCTTTGCTCGTCGACCCTTTGCCGAAAGTGGAGAACGTCGGTTCGGGGATAGCATCATCACAATCCTTGGGCAGAGGCAGCGACATCGTTATGATCGGCGTCTCGTCCGTCATCACGAGGGGGGTCGTGCCCACCTCGGCGGGCTTCTCGTCTCTCCGCTTGGGTTTGTCGAGCACGAAGTTGAACACACGGTTGTGTCGCGGGGAGGGGATGTGCGGACTGGGGGGTAGATCCAGCTTGAGCTTGTCCCGCGTGTGACGAAGCCCACCCAGGGACTCCCCCCCTGGAGAGCTCGGGCTCACCGACTCGCTGGAACTGGTGCTGTCCACCGACCTCCAGCACTGCGTCGACTCGGAATCTAGCATTTTTTTGGCTTTAAAATCGTCGTCCGTGATGGATCCCGGGGTGATGTCCTCTACGCCCGAGTCCGGGGTGGTGAAGTCTAGGGATGGGGCCCTGCTGGGGACGTACGTTGGCGTCGGCAGCGGCGATGGCGGCGGCGGGAAGTCGTCGAGCTCGTCGGCGAGGTCGCGGGCGAGCGGCTTGATGTGCGCGCCGGGGAAGAACTGGCTCGCCGACGACATCACGCCGAGGCTCTCGAACGGCCGCGCCGACGACGATATGAAGAAGTCTTCGTCGTAATCTGTGGACAGTCAAAAACAAAGTGCACTTTGAATATAAACTGCTAGACCACCATTTTAACTATATACAGCAGAGGTTCCCAATTTTTTTTTCTCATAAACCACTTTCACATTTTACTGGTTCCGGTGGACCCCTGCTAAATTTCTATCCAAAACTCGACTCGAAAAAATGTGTTTAGCTGTATCAAATGCCATCACGAAATAATCAGTTAAAAAAAATAGTGAGAATTGATTACTTAATAAGTTAATTAATTAATTGATTGTGCTGTGAGTGTATGACAAAAAGTAAAATTGTCCAGGCAAAAATTTATTTCAGCCAACTTTAATTTTTGATATCAGAACACAAGGAAGCAATCAATTCCAAATTATTTTATTTAGAAAACCCCCCATTCGGTATGAAACCAGATAAATTTTCGTAGACCCCCCCTTACGCATCGTGAACCCCTATTTTTATGTTACATCAATGTAGACCCCCGGCGAGTCTTCGAGAGTTCGATAGTTTCAGAGATACTTGTAGGCAAGAATATAATATATTCTGCCCTTAGCCGAGGTGTAACAGTGAGCACACAAACCTGCGCCGATAGCGATGCCGGCTCGGAGCGGGAACATGTCGAGCGGGCTGGGCGCGCCGAACAGCTGCCCGTAGCCGAGTTCCGCCTCTTCCGCACTCGTCGGATCCCATTCTGCGGTGAAATTACTTTAGTTATTTCATTGAGCCTCAACATTGGCGATAACACTCATTACTGGCGTTTGACACACAAGGGAGGGAGTCATCCCTCCCCTGAAAGTATCCAAATAATCAGATCCTGAAAGTATCCAAGTAATCAGATACCCTGATGAAGATGATACGCTGAGAAAATTTGTGGGTGTTGATATGGCGCGAGATAAGAATCGAAGAAAGACTAAAAAGCCGACGTAGCCACAAAGTCTTGCCACCGGTTGCATGTCGGGTTTCTGCGTCCAAATCAAAGGATCTGCTTAAGCTACGGTTGACGTTGTCTGCAGATCGTCTGACCCAACGAATGTCTTTAATGTACTTTCATTGACCGACTCTAGCTCAGTGTGTCAGCCTGCGACTGTGTCATGACTCATAAAGTATTGATTTTTCATGAACATTATGATCATTGGCATGCATTTCTTAGAATCACTACAAATATGTGTTCGAGAAGGAATTTTACATTTCTTTACAATTTTTACGTATAGTGCTTGGAGTTTCTTTATATCTATTCTATATCGAATCAGGAATGAGGAGATCCGCATAAGAACCAAAGTCACTGACGTAGCTCAGCGAGTCGCATAGCTAAAGTGACAATGGGCAGGACAACACAGTTTGAAGAGCCGATGGACGTTGGGGTCCCTAAGTGCTGGAATGGCGACCCCCTAGAAAACGCAGTGTTGGTCGACTCCCCACTAGGTGGACTGAGGACATCAAGCGGGTTGCAGGGATGCTGGCGGCTCAAGACCGTTTTGTTTGGAAATCCATGCAAGAGGCTTACGTCTGTTAATAATGAAGAAGATGATGAAGTTGATGAGTGCATATCCTAGTTAAACACGTTGTACACGCCACTGATTACGTCCTACCTGAGTATGTGGAGAAGTCGGGCAGGTAGGCGGCGGGCGAGTCGGCGTCCACGTCGGCCGCCTCGCGCGGGTACTCGTACACGCAGTGGTACTTCTGCCGCTTGAACACCACGCGCTTCTTGCTGTCCTGTTTCATGCAGTTACAACTGTTTGAAATTACTTAATATTTTTTTCTTGGTCATTAGACTTGCACTTGACTACTTAGACCAAATACCTGTGGACTTGTATCGCACCCAAATTCACCAACAAAAATTACTGTCGTTTTTTGATGGGGACGGGTTAAACTCGCACATCGTAAATATTTAACACCAATAAACATATTATGTCCTTAAACTACACACATCGAGAAATTCCATTCGCAATATAAAACTAATTTTAGATGAGTAATTTTAACAGACTAACAAACGAACAGAATATTTGATTACTTGATCGATGTTTTGCTCTTCCGGCTGGAGAATCGATTCTTTTTAGATACTGTTTTTTTTTAAATTTGATATATTCTATGCTATTAAACTACACAAGCACGCATTTTTAGGGAGCTCTTTATAATTCGTCTGAGCTTTATTACAATTATGTCTGATGGAAAGCAATAAGGTACTCTAGGAAGTGACTGACGCGCTTGCTAAGAAGTGCCTTTTCTCTCTTGCTTCGAAGGTGTTCAGATTGTAGGTGGCAGGAAACCCAGACGCCAGAAGGGCGAACAACACGTTAACATTTGGAATAAGAAATGTTGAAGTGAAACGTTTGGTGCTGGTCGTTTTGATATCAATGACGTAGGGATGCCACCCTTTACGACGTCTCGCTGTTCTGCTATAGAAGGGAGAAGCAGGAACAAGATAGTGGAGCTCCAGAAGTCTTACAGAAGCACGTTAAGCTGTCAAGCTGTCAGTGCTGGTCATTATAATTGACATCGCATAATGATCATTAATACCCTGTGTATTCCATTCTCTTAAGAGGCCTGGTTTAGTAGTTGGCACTTCAAAATACTGACGATGAAGGCCATAATAATCACTAACCTGCGGTTGCTCCAAGCTCCTGAGCGACGACTTGGAGGGCGCGGCGCGGCAGTCCCACGAGGAGGGCACGAACTCCACCTCATCTCCCTCCGAGCCCGACGCGGAGTCCCCCGAACCGGCTGACGAGGGCATTCCCCCTGACCCCGTGTGGCTCGGCTGAGAGTTGCTATCTCGTTGCTGCTTATAATGAAACATGTATATATTTATATTTTTTGACACTGTATGCGGGTATATTTTAATTCTAATCCGTGTGTATAAATTACATAATATGAATTGATGGCCATTATATAGGTAGAGATGAGTCGCTCTTGGCCATGCATTGAATGACATGACAATTCTTTTGGTTATGGACACCTAAATTGTGCTTTTTTGTCTTTAAATAAAATATGGTCGCGAATGATGGTAATTGTAAGCAAATACTATATCGTTTATATGAATTATGCAGTGATAGTTGATGATTTTTGGAAATTATTAAGTATTTTGACTCATGTCTTATGATTGCAGTGATATCTATGTTTTAAAGAAGCCGAAAATAAAATGTATGGTCAATGAGTTTTAGAAGATATTATCGGACTGTCAACCCCAATTTATTGATAAAGCTGCACAAATGATGAAATCTTTTTGAAATCGCTAAAAAGTAACAAAGTAACAGTAATAAAAACATACAAAACAGGGAATAGTAGCATCTAAACGACAATTGCGTAATTAAGATTCCTCTAACTATAACCTGTACAATATTAAAAATGATTGTTGGCTACTACAATTAAGCAGAAAAGTTTTAATAAACACAATATAATATTAGGAAGAAGTTTTTAATAAATGATATACATCTATTTTACTTCAAAATAGTGTATGTATATTCCCATTTTCTCGGTCTAGTTATTGAACTTTTACGCACTTTGGGTGGAGTTAAATTCAAATTTTGTCTACTCATCCCGGAAAAGTCTATAAAATTAAAAAGTTACTTAAGGCCTAGACCATTTATAGTGAGCGGAATCTTCCTACAAAGCACCAACACATCACAAGCATAACCAAAGGCATCGGAAGCGTATAACAGGTCCAAGACTTACGTGCTCAAACTGTGTCGAAGGCACGACGGCGGTCTCGTGTCCCTCGCCGTCCTAAGCGCCACAGACAGAGGTTACAAACATGCAGGCACACCAACACCGATACAGGGTTACCTCAGACCAATTACCTTCTATAGGACCTGCCTCGCCAGAGGTTACCCCTCTGTCAAAAATATATGATCATGAGCAAACGTATTCATACAAACTGCATCTATGAATCGATGTTTCATTGTGTTAAATTACACGTGTGTATATTACGATTTAAAAGGAGATAGTCCAAAATTGTATAAAGCCCAGGATCAGTCATTGCACCCTGGCGAAAATAAAAGAAAACTATTTTTTTAACTATTTTTGATTATACAAATCTACGAATTTACTTTTTTCTTTCGAAATAATATTCATTACCGGTAATAATGGCGGATTGATGACGTTTTCAATGCATCGATTTGACGTTTGCTGTTAATTGTCATGTCATAGTTGCTTTTTTGATATAACTCAAAAACTTGGGTCTTAATTTTATATATTTCTTTTATTTAGTTAGATTTATTCACTTTAGATTTTAATAAAATCCTTGTATTTTTAAATTTTAATGAAAAGAGTGGACCTGAAATGGACCATCTCCTTCATAGTTGTGCGTACTATAAGGGCACAGGATATATTTATTGTTATTGCTAAATACTTTCGATGTGTTAGTTTATCTCGTCCACCCCAAATAACGACAGACTTTGTTGGTAAATATCAATGTGATACAAGTCCAATAGAAGGTAAATGGTCAGAGAGGGTTACTACATAGACACGCACCAAACATTATACAGTAGAAAACCGAATTAACCACCATGCTGATTTGACAAGTCTCCTTTACCGAATATACAGGGCAAGTCCATGGCGAAAATTGTTTTAGGATTTTAAAACTAAAACTATCCTTATTGTTTATTGGCTCCAATCATTTCGGTTAATCGGTTTCTATTGTATTTGTTTTCAGAGGACATAATAATCTCTGGGTTCCTAACAAATCAATTCATCTTTATTGAATTTACTTTTGGCGCTTCTAATAAACTGTCGTACGTTATGTTGTACTTACAAACCTATAGATTTGTATTACAAATTTTACATTCCGCTATTTATAAGTATGTAAAATAAGTATCACCTTAGATCACTAAATTTAAATTTGATACTTGAATATTATTTATTTAATTATAATTTAGGAGGTTTTCTTAATGTTACCAAGTATGTTAAACCTTCCTGAAATAAACAATCGATCGTACTGATACTGGATATTATAGAAAATTATAAAAAACGTGATAAAAAAGTTTAATGATTATTATAGGAATGCATAGCAATTATTTATGTATGTTGATATAATATACACCTAAAAATTAATGCGCCTAGATGATTTATATGTAATGTAATGTTAGGCACTACAATATGAAAAACTAAAAAAATACAGGCAAAATAATTCTCTAAACCCACACCACAAAAAAACTATAAGCCAAGTCTGAAAAAAAATATCTACAAAAATTCACACCACAGCATTATAAAAAAAAAAAAAATGAATATAATGCTACCATATAGGACTGTTTTGCCAGTTCAAGAGTGCGTTTCATTTGAATAGCAGAGCAAAAAAAATCAGATGAATAGGTAATAGGTGTACATATTCTACTTTTGGAAGACGGTTTCAGTGACGTAGCGTGTATATCTGAAATTTGGGAAAATACCCTTCTAAACCCTATGATTGAAAAACATTAATTACTAAATTGATTAAAAAAATATTTAACATTCTACTTAATTTCCATAACTACATTTGCAATTTAAAAAAAAATTAATATATAGAAATTGATTTGCAAGTGGAAGGACACAAAAGGTGAGGAAGAGTAAAGAAGAGATGGTTGGAGTGTATGAAAGTGGAAATGTGTGTAAAGGGAGGAGGAGGGGAAAATGAGTTCACAAGTAAACAATTGATTGTAGATTGACATATCTTGCCGACCCCACTTTGGTGGGATAAGGGGAAGGAGTTGATGGTTTGGTGTAGAAATTAAAATTTCATTCTTCGGTAATTTAAGTTACAATGTACATTTTTTACTTGATTTGATGATTTATATTTTTAAACCAATCTTCTCACGCTACGCTACTGGGCATGATGGTGATGATAATATAATCAATAATTTGAGACACATTTTTGAACTCGGCTCATTGAAAAACACCCTAAAATGCGAATTCGTTTGTATACAAAACATACATTCATTTTGAAAAGCCTAAAAAAAGGTATTTCTTTGATTAGCGTGATTTGACTATAGTTATCTAGTTTGAAGTTTTGTGTACAACCACATTTGCATAATTACTTTAAATCACTATGGGGAAAAAACCAGAAAGGGCAGAATTATTTATTTACAAATTCCCTTACACATAAACAATTAACTAGAGTTGCATCAACACAAAATCTACTTTAAACCTTATCTTACCTTCCAAATAAATTCTCCGCTTGATGAGTTTGTGGAGTGAGAATCGCTATCGCTGTCCCAGTCTTTCAGTATATCGGCCGGCTTGCTGTCCTGCTCGCACTCGGGTGACGTTGGTTCCGTAGGCGAGTCTCGAGAAAATGACGTAGTCATTATTTCTGTTGCAGGACCTGAGTATTATGTTGAAAGTCATCCCTATTAGATAGTTATTTTATTATTATTGCATAAATATACTATTTTAATATCAATTCACTTACCAGTAAATCTTATATCACTCAGAAGAGGAAAATACGAGTCAAGCTGACAATACTTTTTTTCATTCTGTAAAAAATCTTCCGTAAGCGACGTCACCTGTTTCTCTTCTTGTACAATGCCATTCGCGTCTAATCTATCTTCATACAACTGTTCCATAGTTATAGTGGGACCTCCTAGTGCGTCCAAGTCATCAGCGGGACTTGTATTGGACTCGGAATCTGTTACGATTTCTAGAGACTTCTCAGAAGTACTATTTGTCTGGTCTTCTCTCTTTAAATCATTGATGGCAATATCATTATCATCTACATTGCTTTCCATCAACTCTTCAAAAGTTTCATTGAGAAAATTTACTGTTGCATACTTTTCGGCAATCCCATTGCAATGCACAGTAGCTTCAGGAACTGATATTGATGTATTTGTTTCGTTTTCGTCAGTTTGAATAATTGTTTCATCTTCTTTGTTTGAACTTTCCTGAAGGTTCATTGGGCTCTGTGTGATGTTATTGACTAGATGTATCTGTTCCTGACAATCGTCATCTACATCTTCGCATTTTTCTTCAGATATACCATTGACTGTCTGGTTAGACTGACTATCGTGTAACAAAATATTTTTATTCGAATGATAAGGATCAGTGTGGGAATCATAAGTACTATTATTCATGGCCATATAATTAGCTCCCGTATGAGATTCGTAGGTCCTGTTAGGACTCACTTTTGACAACATTAAAGGACTCTCAGTTATAATTATCGAATGGGGTTGTTCTGTCTCTTCCTCTAAATTATCTAAGTCTGTGATAAAAATATTCAATGGTTGGCTATTATCAACTACGCGAGATTCGAATAAATTCGTAAAATTTTCTGAGACGAAAACAGGAGACTCTGGTTCGATTACGACGGGACGTGGTGAGTTATTAACATCTGCCTTGTGCGTCGCGTCTGCTGCCATTGTGAGACTACTAGATATTCTTTCATTTTGGATTAAAAGTAAACTAGCGTCAATTGTTGGCGAAAGAGATTGAGATCTATTGTTGGCAGATTTCTCAAAATCTGAATATGTCGGTACTTCTACTAAAAGCTGTCTGCTCATGTCCGAAACTCCCAGGTTGCTATCAGAAACTTCTCTATTAAGATCGGATAACTCTCTATCTTTACTTAACGTTTTACTTTCTCCGTCTAATAAAATTTCGGAGCTAACACGCTCATGACACGCGCTAGAAGATAAATCTTGCGGTCGTATTTCAGCAGACTGACAAAATGATAGGAAATTGGGTTCAACACCCGAGAAGTGCCCAGAGCTCATTTCTACTTGAGGCATTTGAAGTGGTATAGCCTCGATATTTTTATTATCCTCAACAACTAAAATAGGTGTACTTGTTGCTGTTTGAGCCATATCTACGAAGTGGGTATGAGGACTATTAATTACTTCATCATTGATCTGTTGATCTTCAGAGATTCTACATTGATTCACTGCGACCGGGCTATCCTCTAAACAAGATAGTTCGACACTGTCTATCTTCTTAAGACATGGTTTCATTGTGAGATGTGGACTTTGTGGGCTCTCCTTGACAGAGATCACCCTCGCCTCCTTAGGTGGAGTTAAATGTACACTATCGTCTGGAACTGGAGATCTCCTTACCATTTCAGGTTGAGGGAGCATCCACGCATCCTCAAAACCAGATAAAAGTTCAGTAGTACAGTTAGAATATGACGGCATTCCAGACATTAATGTGCCGTACGCTAAATCTTTCGTGGGAGTATTTTTAGTCGAGTCGTTTAAGTCTGATTTCGTAACAGCGGATGTCGTGCCTGCCGCTTCCGTTTTAATTTTCGTATAAGTGTGATTGTCGTTAATCGAATCGCGGGAAAATGTCTCAGACTTGCTGTCGTGAATGATATAAGTCGAGCAGTGGCTCGCTTCCTTTTCATCGTCATTGTGAGTCAGTGTGTCGTCGCTTTCGCTCTTGTCCTTTTCTGGCTCCGCTTCGAAATCTATCGGAACATCGGGATCCATGGCAAGATCGTCAAAGTTTTCCTCCACGTTATATAACGTATCATTCGAACACCACGAGTCTATACTTGTAGCCTTCGATAGGCATTGGGTTTCCGATGGCTTGGATGACTTCGCGTCAGTTGGCACAGTCGGTTTAGAGAACGTAGATACACCGGCGGGGTTATCCGAGTTCTCAGGGGGCGATGTTTCTGTGGTGGGACTGAGGAGGAATGGCGACACTTGTGAGAGCCTTTCGCAGTTCGATTCTTTTTCGTCATCGTTTTTGGTGTACGTTTTATTATCGATCGGGGATTGCAGATCTTGTGTCTTCTTCGGTGAAATGGCGTTTAAGCTGTCTGCGCTCATTGTTGCTCTGTAAATTTAAAAAGGCATGACTTAGTTTCAAGTTTGAAATCTAAACCGCAAATCGCTCAACATATGAAATTGAAAAGCAGGGAGGTAGTTTATAGTTAGTTGATATCCACTATGAATGCATTTTGCAAGATGGTCGGAAAAAGAAGTTGCGGTCGTCCGATAGTGATCGATATACATATTTAAAAACAATCCCTATTTTGTCTTGAGTTTCACTCATCTTTTCGCTTTCTAATAATTTGTAGAAGGTTCTTAATGAACAATATTAGCTGTTCAACAGATCTGGACTAAATAAAACACAGAGATAGATTTCCCTTGACTGCCTGTGTGATTTCCGTGAATAAACTAGTTAGTTGATTATAATTATTATTTATAAACATTTAAAAGAGCAAGTCGTGTTAGTTTCACTATTTATAACTCATGGCACGACCGATTTAGCTAAAAATTGGTGGAGAGAGAGCTTAGATCCAGGAGACAGACATAGGATATTAAGAGATAGGCGCACGCTAGTAATATTTTAAAATGGTGAATTTCACCATTAATTTTATATATTAACTATATGTTTGTCATGGTAACCATGGTCATGGAAAATAAAACAGAACAATCCTTACTCCCTGCTGCTGGGCGCCTCTTTCTGCACCGTGTAGGTCCCATTCAAGGAGGCCTCTTTAGACTGTATGGTGTAGGTGGAGTGGTCGTGGGACTGCTGTGGGCCAGTGTTGGCCGCCGTGGGCAGGTCGGTGATCTCATCGGTCGAGTTGTTGCAGGGCTCGGGGTAGCTGGCTGACGATTCCGTTTGGTTTGAACAATTCCCTGCCGATGATTTTCACAAATTTAATGAGAAACTTAATTAAATTACTTCGGTCGATTTTATGACTATTCAACTATTTGACTTGACTCCATTGACCTCTTATAATAAAAGGATGCACAATCATGTAGAAAATTTCACTTAAAAACTGGCCAATTTTGCTTTGACAGTTTTAAAGAAAATCATCAATAATCATCAATTTTCATAAATTTAATGAGAAACTTAATTAAATAACTTCGGTCGATTTTATGACTATTCAACTATTTGACTTGACTCCATTGACCTCTTATAATAAAAGGATGCACAATCATGTGGAAAAATTCACTTAAAAACTGGCCAATTTTGCTTTGACAGTTTTAAAGAAAATCATCCTTAAAGGCCTTTAAAAATAATCCAATATTCAATAAAAAAAACCCCAAATTCAGAGCAAATTCCACCTTAATGATTGAGTTTAAGGTTGAATTTGCGAATGCGACTACTTGAATTGAGTGCCAAGAAGTTGTGTTTGGCACTCATTGAGTGGGGACGTTTTTTGGTAGCTGATTGTGCATCCACTTTTTAATTGGAGATCAAGGCTTGACTCACATGGATCGTCATTTTCGTACGCACAAAGCTGCATACGAGTTTCCTCGGCGATGGGCGACAATGTGTAATATGACACTAGGACTTCGGGCGGTGGAGGCAACTCCGTCATTTCGCTCTCTGGTACTGTTGGCTCTATGCCTGCCACCTATAACATTAAATAGTTAATGAGATACGTAAAACAGTCCAATCAAGTAAACACGAAATCATAAGTTAGCATCACTGTTTCTCTTGATTTCCAAAAACCCATTTTTCAAAATTTTTCAGAAGTATGATTTTTTTTACATACATGACCATGAATGGGAACTTTCAGTGTCATTATAATGTTGTCTCTAGCTTTCATGTAAATTTACTACTTTATTAACTGGGTTAAAAGTTTAAAACAACATACCTGTGCTAATGGCAACTTAAGCTCCAATTCGTTTCTTAATTCTTTCATTCTCTCTTCATCAATAGCAAGGTTATCTCTGTCATCTTCTACAGCATTTCCATTACCAGATAAATAGTATTCAGGTATCGCATCATTGTCTCTAAATACGGAGTCGTCTAAGGTAATGCCTTCTTCGGTGAGTGGCCCAGAATATTCTATATTCATATTGTTTTCATTCTCCGCTATCGCCATTTTGGTCGTCATCTGAAGTTCGATCTGATTTGAATCTATCGCTTCCTGGTAAGCGGCAGAGATGTTATTAGTGTTATCAGAACTTATGTCAATGTCGACCAGATATTTCTGCTGCGATGTCGAAGCGAGGAAATTCCCTGGCGAATTAGGCGGAGTCGATGGCGAAACTCGACGTTCAGTCGTAGATTGCTCTTCAGTTTCATCTGTGTTATTCGCAGTTTGCGATTCAGGTTTAGCCTCGCTGAGTGTTGCTATTTCATCGAAATGCAAATCATCAGGAAGTATGTCCGGCACTTCGTTCAGAAAATTTCCATCGCGCAATGGCGACGGTGTTTCCAGGTTTATTTCGCTAAAATTCGAAGAAAACGCCAACAGTTCCTCTTTAGGTAGATCAGTTAATTCGCAAATGGACTTGGCTCCTTTGAATAGTTCTAGAGTACAGTTTTCGAACGGACCCAAAACTACTGAACTGTTTTCGTCGTACGTGTCTGTGTGGTGACTTTTCGAAGGTGAATCAAAAGGACTCAGATTTTCTGGGGCGCATTTTGATTCCTGTTTCGTTACTGTTGTTCCGTGGCCGTAGTTTGGAATTTTAGTCTCACATAAAACATCGGCTTCCGGTTCGGTACTTTCTGTTGTGTTTTCAGCTGAAGGTTCACTACCTTTGGGTGTGCTAGTGCAAATATTATCCTTAAATTCTAAATATTGACTATTATAACACTGCTCTGATTGCAGGAATTTATCAGTTTCCTTTACAATACTAGGGAGATCTAAGTACACTGTTGATTCATTTTCGACAAGAGTGCAAGGAATTTCGCTACTCGAGTTCTGTAGACAAGATTGTATAATAAACTTATAATTATCATCTATACTGTCTTTTAAAATTTTACTATTTGTATCATTAATGAGATCCATATAAACAGTACTATCGCTTGACTGATCATTTAGTGAACCGTCTATATTTTTGACGTGCGGTTCTTTTGTTTCTAGATTTGTTGAAATACTATCGTTTCTGTTTTGTACTTTTTCAGGCATTGAAACTTCTTCTAAGGAATGACTTCTATTGGCTATTCTGTTAACATCTAAAGTTTCTTTATCAGATTCTATGTTAGTTGGAATTTGTACTGTCTCAGGCTGCTCGGTATTTATTTCTAAGTGGGTTGATAATGAACTTAAAACATGCGTATTTTCTAATTTTCTATTACATTCACTATTAATTTCACTTGGGAGAGATTCCATTGTATTTTCGAGATTTACACCTGCACTTTCGACTTTATCATGAAAATCATTAAAATTTTCATTTAAATATTCACTACAACTAGGGTCTTTATTGTTGCATTTACTTGAAAGATCATTTTCTAAAATAATGATGCCCTCATTATGGTTTTCACTTTGATTGAGGCTTCTAGTAGATCCTGGTTGCTGACTTGGCGATAAAACCTCATTGAAACATGTTTTATTGTCACTTATATAATTCATGTGGTTAATATCAAACTGTAATATATCTACCTCATGATTGTAAGAACTTGGATTTGTTGAGTTAATTTCAGATTTATTGTTGTCATCTGTTATATCTTTATTTGGTTCTTGAATTGGGTGGTATTTTTCAATCACAGGTAAAATATCATTTGCTACAGGTTCCGTAATAAAATTAATTTTATTTTCATCTGTTTGCAAAGATGAAATAGGTTCTGAATCATATAAGCTTTTCTCAATTATTTCTATGATGTTCCTGTCGGTATTAAATGTTAAATCATTTATAGTTGTTGAGGATATTCTTAAACCTTGTTCATCGGTAATAAAATTTGTACTGACTAGATCATTAATAGATTCCGCTTTGTTTGAATCATTTTCATGAACTGATAATACTGTGTCATGCGATTTTAGATTGGTTTTTTCAGGTTCTACTTTTTTGGAAGCATTCACTTTTATGTTTTCTTCCTCTGAATGTTCAATCTCATTACTTATAAAAGACTGGCTGTCTTCTATTGACTTAGTTTCTGTGTTACCAGTTCTTATATTTTTAATGTTATTATCGTAATATGGTATTTGACAGTCTTGTTTTAAGATCACTTGTTCCGTTTCACTTACACTAGGCATCGAGGATACACACAATTCCTTCAAATTGGGTACATCACAATTACTACTATCTATGTTACTATCTTTTGGCAATTCACTTAGTCTGTGTGCATTTTTTAATTCCTTTACTTTCACTACACTAGGTTCATCGGCAATAACTTCAGTATGAACATCATTGGCAACATCTAAGTCCTTTATTGGTGTTTCAGGTGTAATATTTTCGAGAGTCTGTTGACTTGTAGTGTCACTATGACGTTCAAATGAATGGCTAAGCGTGCCAACAGTATCACGATCTCCTTCGTCTTCATCGCAAGGCTCTGTACTCTCTGATTCGTCATCTATACCCATATCTAGAATATTCTGGAAATTATTAATACCAGGCGATTTTACCATGCTCGTTTGCATAGGGTAATCTTTTTTACATTCCAAGCTCAAATTGTCCCTGGAAGGGCTAGCCTGGTGGCTCGACTCTGAACTTGAGGTCTTTTCAGAATTTAAAATGTTATCTAGATTTTTAATAACATCACTGACATCTTTGTAGTAACTGACGTCATCTGTGCTACCGGTGATTATGTCCTTGAGCCATGGATCGACAGAGCTATCGGAGCGATCTTGCTCCTTTTCTTTTAACTCCTCTATGCAAATGTTACCCTGATGGCATTCAAGCGCCGGTGTTTCGTTATGTGTGAGGTAGATGTTCCGCACGTCTTCCAGAGAGCCGTGGAGGTTTGTTAAACTCTCAGATTTTATCTGAATGGAGAGTGCGTCTTTGTCCGATATAAAACTGCTGGATCTCGAGACAGCAGTGTCCATTTCGACACTAAGAGAATCTTGTATAGTCTGTGCGTTATCAAAATCCTGATCGGAGCCGGTGAAGTGTGACGCCATTGAGGTTGACGGCGCGTGGATGATGGCGACATGTTCGTCTAACTTAGGGATGGTGTTCGGTTTTAGTCTTTGCCAGCGCTCCTCAAAGTCACTACTCGCGTAACCATCATCTTTGGAAGCGTCGTTGCTGTGAGTATGCGTGAAGTGCAGGTGGTTTATTAGCGCATGAACTTGGGCAGCAGTGGGTCGAGCCTCGGGAATAGATGTCCAGCATAGTTGCATGACTTGATAACTGCAAACAAAATATTAATATCACATACAAGAACTTCCGTATCAATCATTTTGACAATATTGAAAGCTTAAGAAATTATGATTGGTACTCAACGCAGGTATGTACATGTTGAAATTATTTTGAAGTTGAATAATAATAATTATTTATATTAAAAAGAGGTTAAGTTTGTGGTGTTGTAGAGGGCAATCTCTGGAACTAATTAACCAATTTTGAAAATTATTTCACCAGTAATAATCCACGTTATATTAAGTGTCATAGGCTATATTTTATTCCCATATTCTCACGGGAACAGGGTCTGGGTGTATTTATACATAATAAATGCACCCAGACACCCACTTCGTCACGCAGCCATCTAATTGAATTAGACTCTTCCCTTTATCTTTATCGCACTCAAGTGAAGTCAGCAAAATATGTACTCGTATTGGCTATGATTCGCTTTAATAATACATCATTACTTACTACTTTTACTACTTTTAGCACATATTTGCTCTTTTACACACTCTAACTCTAGCTGTCCTCTTTTCTTGTGTCCTTTACTATATGTCAAAACTTACAGATGGTCCCGGTATGGGCAAGGCAGGTCAGGGGGCGGCGGCAGGCGGTCGGCAGCAGGGGTTGCGCCCCACGTGCATATCTCCCAAATTAGGAACCCAAGAGACCAAACATCACTGCTGGCCTGAAATAAACACGATGGTATAGATCATTACTCTGTTTAGAACTCACACTAATTACATAAGGACCTGCCTCGCTAGACGTTACTTTTCTGTCAAAGTTAATGATCAACGATCTAATGCGATTATAAAAATTGTCTCTATAGTATCAATGGTTCATAGATGTAATCGTGTTCGTTGGTTAAAGAGCTACGTAAAAATATCTATTTGTGGAGTTGAATGGTGTAAAAAAACAGGCAAAAGCTTCTAGTTTAGTATAAGATATATACCAAATCCAATTTCTTTTTCTTCAGAAAATGACAGACAATTTTGTTCGTGAATCTGGGTGTGATACTGGTCCTTCCATAATTGGTCTGAGGTTTATAAGTACAACAGGGTAAATTATAAGTTTTTTTACGAGTTTAGAATATATTAGTATACACTTTAAAAATAACAAGTGTTAAAACATATTTAATAATTCAAGGTTAGAGATACTATATAATTGATGTATTTCTTAATTTCAATCTCAGCTGTAATTAATGGAATTTAATCAGTTTTCGTACATTACATAGGTATAAGTGATATAATAACAACTTGTAAATGATAATAATTGATATCATGAATGATAGGAATGTGTATATGTATGAAAATGTTGGTAATTTATATAAAACACCCAGTGGACGTCAGAAATACAGTTATTTTAATAGAGCAACTGTTGAGTTTTGTGTCAGCTCTTCTCAATAAAATCGTAGTAGTAAGACAAACAAAACAGACGCTTTAAAAGTGCTTGTAAACTAAGTGTATTTGGAATATAAACGAATATAATAAAAAATAGAATTAAAATACAGTTCTTACGTTATAGTAGTGCTGTTGTTCATTTTGCACATACTGTCCGAGCACGGCGCGAGGATTGTCGCTGCCGCGTATCAGGACGTTGCCGCTTTGCAGATTTCTACAACAGTATATCAAAATATTCAAGTTTCTTCAACATTTAAATTTAATTTAAAAAAAGTGTGCTGTAGACTATAACACTAAAGTAAAACTTATTTCAAACATCAAAAACAAAGCGCCATCTATGAACCTCAGGCATAACTGCATCGCAACATTTTGAAGTGTGAAAAAAGGGATTGTTTCAAAGTTCTCTAAAAACGCCATCTATTGGTACTTTAAAATAACATTAACTGTTTATGCCTGTAGATTACCTTGGTCGACACCATCTTTACAAAATATTATATGTTGTGGTGTCGCATGTCAGGTCTACAGTTCTATGGTTTTCAAGATATTTGGTACAGACCCATATAAATATCCTCTAGAGTGGACGTGCGCAAGCGCCGATGTGACGTCACACATTAGTTGCAGAGGTACGCCGCTCTCGTTCAAAATGGCCATCTTTGGACGGTTTACTACCAAATATTGTTGGAGATCCTGAAACAACATTTTTGCGTTTACTATGTAAAACTCGTTGGATTTGGCTTTGTATGAATATACTTACGAATATATGTGTGTGTAACAGGAGTTAGTGATGATTTGACATATGATTGAGGTAAATGGAAAAGATGAGATATCGTGCCGTTGCTTAAGAAACAATGGCGCTAACATTCGAGCAGCGAGATCTCGTGAAGAGAAAAATACAAAATTTAACCAATGACGATGCAACCGGAAATAACGCTATCTCTTTCATTGCGTTGGTACGAAAGAGACGGGACTGGGACAGCTCCGTCGCCATTGGACGACATTTGTCTATTTTCTCTTCACTTGGTCGCACACTAGCGTCACTGGAGTTGATAATAAATGATGATCCTATTGATGATAAAATAAACCCCGGCTGAGTTTGTTGTGGACTCTTCGCGGACCAAGCCGCATTTGGAACCCTCGTAACTTAATTTTATGTTTTCAATTATTGTCACCATTATCTGATAATATTATTACTTGACGTTTCGAACGTGCTTGTAAATTTAATCTAATTTGAAGATATCTAAATGAATTTTGATTTGATTAAAGAGACCAATCATCATTGGAGTAAAATAATGGGTCAATACTACAAACAACTGACGGCTCTGACGGCTCTGACGGCCTCTGTGGCGCAGTGGTATACGCGGTGGTTTTACAAGACGGAGGTCCTGGGTTCGATCCCCGGCTGGGCTGATTGAGGTCTTCTTAATTGGTCCAGGTCTGGCTGTTCAGGTAGCTAGTTACCACCCTTCCGGCAAAGACGTACCGCTAAGCTATTTAGCGTTCCGTACGATATCGTGTAGAAACCGAAAGGGGTGTGGATTTTTATCTTACTCCTAACAAGTTAGGCCGCTTCCATCTCAGATTGCACCATCAGATGAGACTGTAGTCAAGGGCTAACATGTAAATAATAAAAAAAAACACGATGATGATAATGATGATTATGTAGGCTAATACAAATTAAAAATGTTACTGCTTACAATGGAGCACAGCTCGAATATGAGTATCCAGGGGTCCTCTTGCAGACATTTCGCTACGAATCCCAGAACATTTTCATGGTTCATGTCGCGGTAGAGACGCGCTTCGTCGAGGAACCGCGCCTTGTCCTCCAGGCTCGCATTCTGATTGAGTATTTTGACGGCAACCGTGGAATTGCTTGCGCCGTCTTCTATTTCTCCTTCAACTACCTATAATAACAATGAACAAACATTACACAAAGTTTATCAAGCTTATTTCTCAAGTAGGTACACTTGAAATAATTACTTTTCAAGATAGATAATACTTTTCAGGATAGAAATACAATAATCATTATTTATAAGTCGTGATAGCCCAGTGGATAAGACCCCTGCCTCCTATTCCGGAGGGCGTGGGTTTGAATCCGGTCCGGGGCATGCATCTCCAACTTTTCAGTTGTGTGCATTTTATGAAATTAAATATCACGTGTCTCAATCGGTGAAGGAAAACATCGTGAGGAAACCTGCACACCCGAGAATTTCTTAATTCTCTGCGTGTGTGAAGTCTGCCAATAAGCATTGGGCCAGCGTGGTGGACTATTGGCCTAAGCCCTCTCATTCTGAGTGGAGACTCGAGCTCAGAAGTGAGCCGTATATGGGTTGATAACGACGACGACGACGAATCATAATTTTTTGACAAGGATTGCTGTGATGACTGGTATAAATATAACTTACCCTGCCAAACCATCCTCGA
Organism: Bicyclus anynana; assembly: GCF_947172395.1. Taxonomy (NCBI): domain Eukaryota; kingdom Metazoa; phylum Arthropoda; class Insecta; order Lepidoptera; family Nymphalidae; genus Bicyclus; species Bicyclus anynana. The sequence continues at coordinate 2,585,266 of NC_069093.1, read as the reverse complement.
CCAATTTCCCGGAGATACTGCAACTGATTCCTTGGGAAATCCTCTCCAGCTGAAATAATTAACAAATTCGTCATTAATTTTCACTAACATCAACCAAAATTTCTTTTGTCTCCAATATGTTGGATAATATGGTTTGTTCAGCTAAAGAAATAAACTGTTAAGTTCTGACTGAAAAAGCAATTACCTACTTGGTTTTGTTTAAATAAGACTCAATACTGGGTGGGATATTTTGTTTGTAAAATAATTTAAGAAATCAGATATAATTAGAGTATTATGTACATTACTTCAGACTTATATAGTTCTAGATAAGTACCTAGACAAGCTCTGTCATAAAAATCTCTACTAAAGGTAAGGTCATAACTAACCAAAAGGGGGGTGGTTTTTTATCCGACTTCTAACAAGTTAGTGCGCTTCTTTTATAGATTGCATCTTCACTTAGCATCACGTGAGATTGTAGTCAAGGGCTAACTTGTTAAGAATAAAAAAAGTACTATATACTCTTAATGGAACCCAAAAATGTACTGCCTACTTTGACGATTTATTATGAATCTGTATTGGTAAAGGAATTTTCCATTTTGTACAAGTCCTTCAATTTGTACAATTTTCCATTTTGTCCTCAGTAATCAGCATTGGAGCAGCGTGGTTGTCTAAGCTCCATACCCTATCTCCTAAATGTAGGCTTGGTCCTGTAGTACAGGATATTAAAATAGGCTGATAATGGATGAAATTTCTATTGCCAGAAAGACAACAATCCTATTGACCAGTTTGGGGTGTCTCCTGCTCTACATGGTATGTAAAGCAGGAGACACCTCAGACTGGTCCATATAGGAGAGGGGATCTGAAGATCTCCCCTCGCCTTTATGGAAGGAGCCCAGGTCCTGTAGTAGGCAGTTAAAATATGCCGATAATGATACGTATAGCGACTGTCCTAGTCAAAAACCTTGTGCATGACACTGGATGGAACTTACCAAACCAATCAGCGCATCGCTCCAACGGATCGATCACCCGTATCTCGGCCGGCAGCGGCTCGAACTCCACCACCGACTCCCTGCTGATGCGGTTCCTCTCCTCGTTCTCGCTGACGATGTACGCCGCCGCGTTGTTGTTGGCGATGTTCTGCATCTCGCGCAGTGAGATCGGCCCGTTGTTGTTATCTTCGGAGACGTTGTTGTTGACGGGCTCCGAGAAACCAGAGTCGGGCGGTTGCGAGCGTCTCCCATCTTGCAGGTGCGTTACGCTCGCCGTGAACAACTGTTGGTGAACATTTTTGAAAGCTTAATAAGTGTTAATTAAATAAAACGGTTGTCTGTAAAGTCGGTTTACTGACGATAGTTGAACGTGACAACGTCATAAGAAAATACTGATGGAATGGTTGCATTTTTCAAAAGAAAATGATCGTTTTTCTAAAAACTGTTTAATAATCAGACCAGAATATACTTGTAAAAAAAGTTTGCAACCCTAGAGCGAGAGAACGACGAATGACGTCATCTTTTATCGAGTGTGCAGCCAGCTCCATCGAATTAAAAGACGTTGTCACGACAAAAAATAATGTACTTTATATTTCAATGCTTCAGAAGAGCTTCTTCAAGAACTATCTCTGTAAAGTGCCACAGACTTTTCTGGCCCATTGGTCAAAACTAGAACTGCGTTCGAATGGAGGAACAGGGATCACCATTTTGCAAAATATACTAAAATCGCGACTATTAGGTACACCCTCATATTATGTCACTCTCTTCTTCGACCTTCGACATTTTTCAATTGGGAAATTAGTTCTATATCCAGAGTGGATTGTTTGTTAAAATACAATAAACATTTAGATTATAATAATGACTGATGAACTATAAATATAATACAGCTAACGAACATCATAATAAAAAAAATATCTATTTCACTAGATTTTTCCACAGTAAAAAATTGTTTCAAGATTTTAATAAATAAATAAATAAAAATAAAAAATAAAAATAATTTAAAAATAAAAAATAAAATATCTATACACTATTAAAACGTATTTTAATAGTGTATAGATATTTGTACTAAAATAACATAATTATATGGATTCCCAACACCAATGTTAAGTAATAACGTGATTAGCACTAATTGAATATGGTCAGAACATGATGTAAGTCACAAAACACAAACAAAGTAACTAAAGACAACACAGGACGTACAAACACAAAGAAACACATAGTTAAAGAATGACAACACATGACGTAAACAAGAAAATACATAGTTAGGGAATGACTACCTGATTATCGGCTCCTTCGTTCGGCTGCACAGAAAACAAACACTTCGTTATGATTGTGAAGAATGACAGTTAGTTACACTTATCTAAAGTTTAATAACTAAAACATAATGGAGTGATCATAATTTATTGAATGTTCAGTTTAAAGTATATTTTCCTAAAGTGTTTTTCAGATAGCATGAGTGCGGTGACAGTCGCCTGTACCACGTTCATAATACTATTATCATAAATCGCGGCAAACTTTCAAGAGTGAAACGAACTGTAATATACACCCTAAAGCAGTCTAGGCCTGTAGCATTTGATTGACTGGCGAGTTTGTGTGAGGTCCCAGAGCCTACCAAGGGTGGCCCCCTAGGGGGTTTTAGTGGTAAGTCCGAGTCCCCCCCCCCCCGTAACCGAAAACAAACAAATGAAAAAAGAACAAAATAAAACGGGCCTAGAGCATGCGTCAACGACACATCTCGTGAATAGTGAGCGATATTTTTTATTCTGCCGCTATTGGTCGACAATAAGTATATTTATTTTCACGAGATATATCGTGGCGCGCATCATAAGCTTACTGTAGTTACTCTTTTCGCAAAAAAGCGAGGATGTAAAAGAACGTGTGACAATGCTAGCAAAATATGTAAGTAGTTTCATCACCTTTGTTTTAGAGTAAAATTAATTTTGTAATAGAGGAAAAGAACATGGTAAGGCTAAACAAAAAGAACAAGTAACCCATACCTTCTGTTCTGTGTATTTAACACAGAACAGAAGGTATGGGTAAAATATTATACAGAACAGAAGATATTTAAAACACGACTTAACAAATACCAGCGTAGCCTTGAATACTTATGGCATGGCATTGACATCGTAATTCGTAACTAAGCGCATAATGCAAATTCGAGTCGAGTTCGAGGAGTTCGAGCGCATAAAACCTTCCCGTCGCCATCGATTCTATCTACGTAAAGAAAAATGTATTTTTAATAGAATGCTAAGCATTTAAGTTATTTCATTCATTGCATTGTCTGAGTGTGAGATGTAATAACCTTTAGTTATTACAACCAGTGAATATAACCTTTGCCTTCGATTCAGAGGGCGTAGGTTCGAATCCGGTCATAGGCAACCTCCTCTAACTTTTCGGTTATGTGAATAAAAAAAATTAAAGATCACGTGTCCCAAACCAAACGGTGAAGGAAAAACATCGTGAGGAAACCTGCGTACCTGAGAATTAATTCTCTACGTATGTTATGTTTGCTAATCCACATTTGGCCAGCGTGGTGGACTAAAGCCGTACCCCTCTCAGTCTGAAAGGAGACTCGTGCTCAACAGTGAACCGAGTATGGGTTGTTAATGATGGTTGTTGGAATATGAGTTTGATGTATGTATTATATACGAAAGCAAGTCTGTCTGTCTCTTACCTTTCACGGCTAAACAACTGAAATTATTTACGATAGATGCAATTTTGGGTGTTGGAAATAGACCTTCATTTAACTTCATACTATATTTGAAGGCTTTTTTAACGTCCGTTAAAAAAACTCTCGTGCGAATGAGCGCTTAGTGGAGAACATACGTTACTTTTATCCCGAAAAAATCCACAGATCCTGCGGGATTTATGATAAACAGGATTTCATACCGAGTCGCGAGCGTTCGTTAGTTTGTATATAATAAAACAGTGACATGATTTTTGTCTCCAAATTGGCTTGACCGATTTTAATAGTTCTTTTTGTATATTTGGCAGGTATAACTATAAGACGTTTATTTTTCACCCCCAATCGTAATTTTACTATTTTTGTGTGTATAGAACAACGTTTGCCGAGTCAGCTAGTAATGATACAAGAACAGTGATAATTGCATGACGTAAGTGTGGACTTAAACAGGGATTTTTTCATGCTCGCGTGTGTGAAGTTACGAGTAATTCTCTGTGATTTGTTAGGTTGTTTGATGTATTATTATGGGTACTTGTAACTAATAAACTAGTTAATGCCAATAATTTTATCTGCTACGTAAGTAATGTTATGTTGGTCGAACCTTGAAAAATATTCTTTTTGACGTAAGCGTTTAAACATTGTACAATTGTACATACTCATAAATGTAAGTACCTATATAAAATAAATATCTACATTAGGGTTAAAATCCCTTACCTAAGTAGATACGAGTAGTTAAATTGAGTTAAATTATAGTTACATTATTTTGTTATTAAATTTAATCAGATTCATAAGTAATTAAAAATTAACAAACCGATCAATGTCTATTTATAATTTCAACATTTTACAGTCGTTCAGTATGTTCATATTTATTGAGGAGAATCATCCTTTTCAACATTCAAGTAAAATAATGCCCCTACTCGTATCGATCTTTTTAAATGCATTAAGAACACTAACCACTAATATAATGCTGTCAAATTTTGGAAGATTATTGCATGCTCAGACCAATTACCTCCTAGACCTGTCTCGCTAGATGTTACTCCTCTGTATGATCATGATCAAATGTGTTCTCTTTTTTATTCTTTACAAGTTAGCCCATTAACTACAATCTCACCTGATGGTAAGTGATGAGGCAATCTAAGATGGAAGCGGGCTAACTTGTTAGGAGTAAGATAAGTCTCTCTTTCGGTTTCTACACGACATAGTACCGGAACGCTAAATCGTTTAGCGGTGCGTCTTTATCGGTAGGGTGGCAATTAGCCACGGCCAAAGCCTCCCACCAGCCAAAATGTATACAAACTGCATCTATTATACATAATATATAATAAATCGTTTAATTGTATTAAAATTACAAGTGTATGTATTACGATTCAAAATTTATAATTGTGTGTAGTGTAAGAACACAGGATATATTTTAGTGGTGGTTATATATTTTCGATGTGTGAGTTTACCTCGTCCCCCTCAAATAACGTTTTTTTGGTGAATTTGAGTGCGATACAAGTCCAAATAGAAGGTAATTGGTCTGAGACTGCATAGATCACCCCACAAGAAGGTCATGGTCCACTCTACGCTCTACTTGTCTATTGTAAAGCTGTGGCAGCGCAGGAAACACCCCGCCATAGACAGCGCGCGATTGATTGCGATGAGTCACATTTCAAATTGAGTAGAACATAATGGAGCATACAATGTTCATGGCCGTTTGATTCGCTCAAACCGCACCTTCACAATGTCGACTAAAATAGGTATATTTTTGGATATTCACTGTTGACAAATTTTATTCTATTTTTAAAAAGACGCAATACAATAACAATGAACCATACATAATACATACATATTTATTTGCTAAGTGGTTTGCGTATCTTATGGATAAAGAATAAACGTTTTAGATTTTCTTTAAACAATGATTACTTCTATCAAAAATGAGTATCGAAAAATATACATTCACTTTGACACACGGATTACAATATACTTTTAAAATGATTATAAGTACCTATTTAAAAGTATTAAATAGGTAATCAGTTAAGTTGAGACCACCTATATTAACCTTTCTTGATGAGTATTGTTTACCAACAAACAAATTAAAAATGAGGATATAAATCACTAGTCATTTCACACCTAATAATAACTATAATTAACTTGGTCTTAAATTAATAAAAATAAATTTGATTTACAAGCTTAGAATAATTAGATATGGTTAATGTATTTTATATAATTTTTTTTTAAACGAACCATACATAATTTAAAATAAATAAGTTATGAAATGACATGCGTTTTCTACCGTCATTTCTAATTTATTTGTTGGTAAACAGTATTCATCAAGAAAGGCTGTAATATAGATTCAAAGTTAAGTCCTGGCTGTGCAGTATTAAGTTTTTTTTTCTTTCTAGTACCTAATTCTCAGTTTCATGATTAGCCCGGGGTTGGGAAGTCAGAAGACGGTGATGTACCTTACCCCGTTTTGGACACGAACGATCAAAAACGTCTGTCTCGCTCATTATCATTAAAATCTGATAGTGTTCGTAACAAAATAGGCTGTTAATGATGAATCAATGCGGGTAGGCGATGCGTAAAGTGAACAATCTTTATCTCGTCCCAATAAACACGTAAGAGTTCTTACAGCACGCTAACCCGTCACCGTGTGAATGGGGACAGCTGTCTGTTACCCGCCCCTTTGTCACAAGACAACGTAGGGCTTTAGCTTTTTCCAGATAAAAGGAAAACTTTCTCAATTCGACCTTTCATACTCGGAGTGTTGACAATAGTCGGTACAGCTATATAAATCTATGATGAAAAGCTTTTTGGCAGAAAATGACAAAATTAATTTACAATGAACTAGCAGACGCCTGTGACTTCTTTCTTTATATTCAACAAATTTACACAAAGATGTTTATTAAATCTTCCTCGTGAATCAATCTATCCATTGGTTAAAACTGCATGAATATCCGTAAAGTAGTTTCTGAGCTTACAGATAGACAGACTTATTAAATATTTTCAGTATGCTTAAGCTTGGCGGTAGAGCTCGGTAGAGTCATAATACCATACAAAAAATCCCCTTCCTTATTAATTCCTTTTGAATATCTTTTCGTACATACATATAAATGAAAAAATGCAACAATTGGAAAAAATGTTAGAGAAAAAAATAGAAACGAAATAAAAGGTGTCAAATGGAAAATTGCCGTCGTCTGTGGCAATTTAGTTGAAAAAAAAAACAACACTACAATGGTTCATCATGAAACTAGTTCAAGCATCGCCGCTAGGCTTTCCGGCTATTTGTACTAGACCATGAAATATTACGCTCTCGCATTGAAGTAGGAGATTTATGATTTCATAACTACTAGTGTATACATAGTACAGTACTTAAGGTACTTCTTTAATAACATAATTTTAATATCATCATCATTATTAACTCATATTCGGCTCACTGTTGAGCACGAGTCTCAGAATGAGAGGGGTTTGGCTAATAGTCCACCACGCTGGTCCAGAGGATTAGCAGACTTCACACACGTAATATATATATATAATATAAAAATGATTGTACGAAATGTGTTGCTAAGCGCAAATCTGGAGAACGGCTAAACTAATTTGGCTAATTATTTTTTTTTTAGAATATTCCTTTAAGTACGACAATGGTTTTTACTAAGATTTAGTAGAGCTAGGGTAGAAGCGCACCATAAGTCAAAGCGAAGCTTGACCGTGTCCGCTAGTTTTCATTAATATAATATTCATTTATTTTCAGCCACTGCTTTGGAACCAGAGCTTTATCAGGAGATGAATTAAAAATTCCACAATTGAACAATATAAAGTAGTAAATCGAAAAATAAACCAACTACTATTGAATATTGTAACACCGCCTATCATCATGTGCAACAGCAAAGCCATTACGTTACATTGCGTGGACTCTATGAGGAATCCGTACGAACAACCCAAAATAAAAACTTCGTAATTATGCATCCAAGTTCGTTGAACCCAAAACGCCAATTAGCGAATGGGCCTAAAAACAGACGAGTTCAAAGTGACAACAAGTGAAACGGGCGACTCGTAGCAAAAATTAAAACGACACGCCTTTTAAGGAAGCCGCCGTTATACAACGGAGCAAAACCACGTACGGCAGACAATCATGGTGTTTGCACAATGGTATTAGCGATTCAGGGGAACCATCGTGCGCCTAACAATGAAGTAGTAAACGTTTATATGCAATCTGCACACAATGAACGGCTCGGGCTCAATGGGACTGCGTTCACTGAAAGTAAACAACAGTTTACTTTATTATTGACTATTTTACAACTGTATTGTAATGATTTAAACTAAACTAGCAGACTCCCTGCGGTTACACCCGAATAATATTAGAACACTCACAAACAACGTAGCTTTCTATTGGGAATCAGTTCAGTAGATCTAGAGATTACCCCTATAATATCACCTTTATCTCTTACTAGCCGAAGCTCGATGTAAACTTTCGAGTACCCCTATCCTACCCCTAGCCTACCCATAGCCTACCCCTACCCCTACCCTACTCCTACCTACCCCTACCCTACTTTTCTGGTTGATTTTTTACACCTTGTGTCCGAAAAACCCAAATATCTTACGGAACTCTATTTTTTTTTTCAAAATAAAATGTAGCCTATGTTACTTGTGGATAATGTAGCTTTCGAATGGTGAAAGAATTTTTAAAATCGGTCCAGTAGTTTTTGAGCCTATTCATTACAATCAAACAAACAAACAAACAAACAAACAAACATACAAACAAAGTTTTCCTCTTTATAATATTAGTATAGATGTATAGACAAGCGGATGCCCGTGTCTTCGTTCGCCCATTGACCTAATCCAATTGATATCAAATAATCTAGACGGTTCAGTAGTTACGGCGTTAAAGAGTAACAAAGAACCATACAAACTTTCGCGTTCATAATATTAGTAGGATGGGGTATTGATTTGGATCATGGCTTTTGTAACTTATGTATAGTTTCAGTAATTTAAAGATGTTAGGACCAATAATGCATTAACAATAATTAGTCAGTTATTCAAAGCACCTACATTAAGTTTAAACAATGCTACTTAATATTTATTATCATAGAAAGAATAATTTTACGTTCACTCATACAATAATAAAACAGGAAAAATTTTTGATAGAGCAAAACCGTACACTCCTTGAATAATATTTTAAGAACATGAATTCTCAGTAACACTGCAAACATTAGACGTAGATATCTAAATAGATTTGACATTTGGTTTTTATTAATTACAATTTCTCGTTCACCTACAGGGAATTTCAGGTTCATTGCCAAACTAAATTAGGAGTGGCTTAAACTGTTGTCATATGTGTTACGAAAGTTTCAATGTTGTATTAATTTATGGCATGACAAACTAATAATTTGAATCATGACTTACAGCCAGTTTCTTCATGTAAAGCTAAAGTAACAGTAAAAGTAATAAGTAGTAAAGAAGACTTTATTTTTCAGTGAATAAGACCGTCACTTTTGATTTATGCCCTTACTTTGACTGTTACTTGCGATGAAGAAACTGGCCGTTAGAGGCAAAATATTAATTCTCAAATAAACAGATAAGATCTTTATTAGAATTAGAATCATTTTAAATCGGATTTTTTTAGATATTTCCTTGCTTTTTATTGCAACGACTTAAAGCAAATAATTATCTAAAAAGAAAATCCATGTTTATTCTATACGACGATACCTAACTGTGATAATGAATAAAGTAGTAATTACGCTCAAAGAACTATAAAAAATATAAAAAAAGATAGGGTCTTCATAGAAAATCTTTTACATTTACAATAAAAAATAATAATCTTGGAAATCGATATGTCGAGTTATGAAAAATGAACAATAAATAGAAGTATATTTCTGTATTATATAGGATACGTGATAGCCCAGTGGATATGACCTCTGCCTCCGATTCTAGAGGGTGTGGGTTCGAATCCAGTCCGGGGCATGCACCTCCAACTTTTCAGTTGTCTGCATTTTAAGAAATAAAATATCACGTGTCTCAAACGGTGAAGGAATACATCGTGAGGAAACCTATACCAGAGATTTTTTTAAATTATCTGCGTGTGTAAAGTCTGCGAATCCAGTATTAGGCCAGCGTGGTGGACTATTTGCCTAACCCTGCTCATTCTGAAAGGAGACTCGAGCTCAGCAGTGAGCCGAATATGGCTTGATAACGTCGGCTGTATTATATTTTACAATCCTATAAAAAAATTACATTAGCAATAAACAAAAAGTGCAAACGGTGTAGTATGTAATATGATTCAAAATTTAAAAAAAAATACATCATTAATGTACTTTGACAGTAATGTAATGCATCTTCCCAATTGATATAAGGTACACGTGAATTCCCGACAAAAATAGTATCAATATTAACGACATTGTTCTCGTGCCAAAATAATTCGAATAGCGCAGTGGCCGTTGACGTTGCCGGTTCCTCGAGATTTTTGCAAGTAAGTGTACTTATCCACAACGATGACGAGAGTTAATTATAAACCTTTCTGCCAAGTTATGTGCAATTAACACTCACTTGTGGGCGTTGTGTATTAAGACCACGGCCTCCGTGGCGTAGTGGTATGCGCGGTGGATTTACAAAACGGAGATCCTGGGTTCGATCCCCGGCTGGGCAGATTGAGATTTTCTTAATTAGTCCAGATCTGGCTGGTGGGAGGCTTCGGCCGGCCACACTACCGGCAAAGACCGCCAAGCGATTTAGCGTTCCGGCACGATGCCGTGTGGAAACCGAAGCGGGTGTGGATTTTCATCCTCCTCCTAACAACTTAGCTCGCTTCCATCTTAGACTGAATCATCACTTACCATCAGGTGAGATTGTAGTCAAGGGCTAGCTTGTAAAGAATAAAAAAAAGGCACATGTTTTTTTAGAAGACACTTGTCGTTTATATTTATATTTTATCTAGTAGACGCCGCGCTGTTTCACCCGAGTGGTTCCCGTTCCCGTAGGAATACCTATAGCCTTCCTCGATAAATGGGCTATCTAACACTGAAAGAATTTTTCAAATCGGACCTGTAGTTCCTGAGATTAGCGCGTTCAACCAAACAAACAAACAATCTCATCAGCTTTATAATGTTAGTATTTGCGTGAAACCAGTTTTGCACAAATTTCGTGGGAACCATTTTTTATAAAAAAATCCATTTCATGGATAAAAGTAGCCTATATGGTGCTCAATAACCTCTATCTTCCAGTGCAAGTCCGAATAATATTGGTTCAGTCGTTTCAGAGACTACCTGGAGAAACAGACATACAGACAAAATTAAAAAAAGGTTTGTTTGTATTTTAGTATCGCGTAAATATTATTATGCATTTGAGAAAACATTTATTTTCAAATGAAATGTATTGGGGCATAGTTGTTTGTGTCTCCTACCGTTCTAGGAGTGATTTCAACAGTAGGGATCAAACCATGGAACCTTAGCTCAATAAAGAAAATTTTTAAGAGCTTACTTACTCTCAAATTTAAATTGTATCTGTTACCAATGCATGCACCTAATCGATCTTAAAGAAATTTGCCATTATAGGTCGCATCTAGAAGATTGATGTCCCGAAATAGAATCACTACGGGATTGGCGAAAAACATAAGCCCACGCAAACAAAATGTCATGCAAATGTTACAATTAGGTAGGTATACTAGTATATTGTTGTAATAGGCATACGGGCGAAGTCGTGGGCGGGCCCCTAGTGTCGCAAACGGGCTGGGCGGGCAATAAAGGACGATTGTGACACTCGTGACGTCTATGCAGGGCTCGGGTTACCACGCTCACAATACAAGCCGTATTATAACCAACGACCTCAGATATAAACGCGCCTTTATCTAAAAATTGGTGTGTCCAAAAATTCAATAGAAGCAGGCTTTATTAATCTATTCTGCTTTTCTCCAAGAAAAATAGACATAACCAAGCGACTCTACTCGGTGTCTGCATCTCCTGAAAATGTTCTGGATTCGAACTGAAACGTATCTAGTGGTTTTAATAAAATCTGAGCCAATTCAAAGTCATCGTACTCAACCATGTAAGTTTCAAAATTCAAATATAAGTCTAAACAAACATATTTTATTCGTTGTACACAACGTATTATATTCATAGTACAAAACGTGTAATTTTTGTTTTTTAAAAGATTATTTGCCCTATTTTTTTTATAATATGACCAATATTCCCATTCGCCTCCAACTTGTCGGGAAAGACTGTACTAGGAGTGGGTACGACAATAGACCAACGGGGCGGTGATCGAACCACCACCCCTCGGTGATGAGTCCGACCGCTCTTACCGTTGAGTTATTGAGGCTATTACTAGTACAGTTTGTTTCTATCAAAGGTGGATTACTATAACACGATGTGACTGAAGAACAAAAATTGCGAAAAATATAATCGTAATATTTAGAGGTTATTGATCACGAAATCTCGAAAACTGCTTGACGTAGAAAGATGAATTTTGGCAGGGAGGTAGTTTATAGTCAGTAGACGTTCACTAACAACGGATATTGCGACAGGGTCGTATTCAAGAGGTCTAAAGGCGTACGAAGTCGTGGGCGTACGCTAGTATAAAAACAATGATTGCGAGCACTTTCGGAATTTTTAAGAAGCGAGCATGTTCTGTATTTTTTGAACCAAGATAAAAAAAAAAGATATATTAGCTAACACTCGTATAACAATAACATTTTAGCTTTGGTGGTTTAGTCAAAGCTTTATGTAGAGCAATTAAAATACATCACAAATTATACGAAGCCACAAGTTTAATTAGTACTAATTGAATATGAAAACGCATCGAGTCGTTCGAGTCATTGTTATTAATGCAATTAGTTAATGCTCTTAAGGGTGTGTTTCAGGGAGCCGAATTAGACCAACCGGACCATTAGTACAAAGATCGATGCGATCGAAATCCTTACCGAGTAAACAGTGACTTTATTGAGTTAACTTTAACTTTAGTAAACTGTAAAGCTATCGAGTAAACTGTAAAATTAACATGACGATTTTAGAATTTAAGAATTTAAACTAACAAACTCAAAGTTAATTTATTTCAATTAGGCTTAGCTTACAAGCACTTTCGAAACGTCATTAGATTAGAGAGTAAGTATAATAGTAAGAGTAATAATGTTATTAGATAATAGTGATAATAACTGGTCGAAAACTTAAAATTAAAGTTACGAGGGTTCCAAATGCGCCTTGGACCGAGAAGTATCGTGAGTATTAAGTATTCATATTAATTATTATGAAACACGGCTAAAACTCGAAATGAGTTCGAAAGTATAGTCTGGCAAGTTCGTTGATGACACTCCCATGATATGCGGGCGCCGGGGGAAATACTGCGCGGGTGTGAAATCGTGCGTGCGGGGAAGTGAGGTGCATCAGTCGTGGGTCTTTCATTCATCGCTACACGCCCCCCGGCCCGTGCGGACCATCGGGAGTATTACGAATGAAGTTGCCGAACGACGATTGCGACGAGTCTCGTCGCAATGAGCCGATGCGGGTCGCGCGCCGTGCGCGGGCGCATCCGTGACTCACTCACTATAATTACGGACCACGTGTTCTCTTTTATGCTTTGATAAGACTACTCAATAAGCGCTCCTTGTTTGGGTGCTTTGTTTTGATCAATATCATATCATTATCGAAACATTAACCACACGAACATAGTTCGAAGAGCCGGTGGACGTTGGGGTCCCAAGGTGCTGGAATGGCGACCTCGCACTATAAAGCGCAGTGTTGGTAGACCCCACACCAGGTGGACTGACGACATCGAGCGAGTCGCAGGGATTCGCTGGATGCAGGCGGCTCAGTATCGTGATGTATGGAAGTCTCTACAAAAGGCCTATGTCCTGCAGTGGACGTCCATCGGCTGTTATGATGATGATGATGATGATAACAACACGAGAATATTTGATTGTATCCTTTTTAAATAATAAACGTTAAAATTGAGGAAATTAATTTATTTATATAATTAATTATAGCGCGCGAATCGTGACGAATTAACCTACTGCTACCAAGAAAATGAGTGTTATTTAAACAATAGTCAAGGACGAAAACATTTCGCAGGAATCTAATGTGAATCTAAAGTGTGATGTTGACTAATATCGGTACATCTTAAAGCTCATCATAGCTTAATAAATAAGTTTGTAAAATGGTGGTAAACAAAAAAAACCTTGGCTAAGTTTGTTGTGGGCTCTTATCGGACCAAGACGCGTTTGGAACCCTCGTAACTTTAATTTTAAGTTTTCGACCTTTATTACCACCATTAGATTAAATTAAATTATGACATAATCTTGACCTTTCAAAAGTGCTTGTAAAGTAAGCCTAATTAAAATAAATGAATTTTGAATTTTTGATTTTTTTTTATATACTTGCAAAGAATTTCATAGGTAACTTTCTACGGCTTCTGGGCTATGAAAATAAACTGTTCGGCTATGTATTATAAGAGATTCTTAGTATTAGCCCCAAAAAGATACATTATACTGTTACACAGAGCACAAATATTTAATAGTCATTGATCGCGACCATCATACTGTCTCTTAACATCTGACAATTTGTTTTGGGTGTCCCTTTAGGAGGTCTATGTCCAGCAGTGAAGTTCCATCGGCTTATATTGATGATAATGATCTGACAATGATAGTTCCAGAGTCTTAAGAGAGACGTTGAGCAGTCTAAGCTCCAAATTACCCTCCCTCATAGAAGAGAAAAGATACCTTGCTAAGGCTATTAAAACATAATGATAAAGATATTCGCTGACACTTCTAAGTGAAACTAATGCAATGGATGAAGCCAATGAATGGTTATACTCTGGTAATTAGGTGAGGTATAGTAGTGACAAGCACACTTTGTAGCCCGAGTTTCAAAGCTATCAAGCTCGCGAGCCCGTCTGAACAACGCAATTATGAGCAAAGACGGGGGTGTTAAAAGCCTCAACCGTTTCAGTTCCGCGGCGTTCATCTACTGTGAACATGAGAGTCATCAGCGGCATGCATTATGTGTTATTTGTTATGCTATACGTGGCATACTGTAATATTATATTATGGTACTATAATAATCATGACTTCTAAAGTGCTTGTTTAAGGTAAGCCTTGAAATAAACTTTGATTTAATATTCGTTTTTTTATCTAAAAACTTTTATTTATTTTACAAAGTTGTCTTGTTTTGTACACTAATATTATAAAGAGGTAAAGTTTGTGAGGTTGTATCTATGGATCTACTGAATCGATTTTGAAAATTCTTTTACCAATAGAAAGCCACGTTATTTGTGAGTAACCTAAGCTATTTGTTAACCCCGTATTCCCTCAGGATCCAGAATTACACCAGTGATAACGAGGGACGTCTACCTAACTACACCTCTGTGCCTAGATTCTAATATGTTTTCTGTGATTCTACTCGTATGTTGAATGACACCGCAATTTTTTGATTACGCGACAAGGAAAATCCTTTAGTCTTGATGAACTTAATTAGAACGGGTCATGTGGTGGTAATAGAAGTGGCATATGCGACCAAACTGGTCGGTCGGATTGTCTGTATTTGCAGATCACCACTGACATCTAAAAGTTCAACAGCTTAGGAAACCTTTGTTATCAAGACGATGACAAACTAGATCATGAAAACATACGTAATTATTTTTCACTCTAGATATATATGTGAATTATTGGTTATCGGTTCCAACTGAAAACCAGCGCTGCATGCTCTTTTTATTTAAAGAGTATGTAGCCATATGCTGAGTTGGATCCGTTTACTGGGTTGTGCCACACGTCGCAGGATATTGTTAAAGAACAAATTGTGTTGTGTGGCATAATTCACTAATAAAACTTTTTTCTTTCTTTCTTTCTTTCTAAAATGCCAGGTGAAAATAACTTAGTTACAACTCGATCGGTCTATTTTAGTCTGACATTACAATTACATTAGAACCTTAATATACTTCAAACTTAATTTTAAATGAATTATGGTCGATATTCGACCCGCAGGCGATCACTACTAACAGTAAAAGTAACAGAATGATGTGTCATTTTCGACAGCGGGTCGATTGGTCGGTGCCAGCGTAGCGGCCTTGAAGTTTTACCTCCACGTAGGCCGCGGAACGACCTGCCTCAATGGCCAATGCTAACGATAAGCGCGTCTTATCTCACATGACTGTTTATCTGGAGTTTTATAACAATGGTCAACATTCGTGTTCGCTTTATAAGAAATATTTGCATTTATTTTTTGCAACTAAATCAAGATTTGCACGATTTAAATCACTTCTTTATAGACAATAGGTTACAATGAAAACTATGTCACGAGAAGCAGGGCTGAAAAGACTTTCTGGAAATACTAATGACATGTAATAAACTAAGAGCCGGTAAACCCCAGACCTTCATAATTTTATAAAAGCTGAAAGTGTGTCAGCTCATGCTCCTACATAAGTAAGTACGGTAGCCAATTATAGAGTTTGGAAGACCGTGGTGGCTATGGGTGGTAGCAGGTTTTAAGGATTCCGACCCTCAACCGTCTAAATATAAAATGTAATTTTTTCATTTTTTCATGGTTTTAAGGATTCCGACCCTCAACCGTCTAAATATAAAATGTAATTTTTTCATGTTTTCCTCGGCAAACTGTCAGCTTTTCTAAAATGACGAAACTCTGGGGTTCACGGGCTCTTCGTCTATAATTACAACCCCTATTTAAAGATTTAGTAATTATAATCTTACATAGATGTGGTTCAGATAAAAAATGAAAGACTGCAGTATTTACGGAGCAATTTTCAGCTACACCTACCGCAGTGCAAATTAAAAATGTACGGACGAGTATGTAATGCACTCATAGCCTCATAGATATTAGTACACAACATAATGTATACCGGTGACATATCGTTTGCGGTTCCTGCTGCAGAGGCGGATAAATAGTACTTACTGAGTATTGCAACAAGAAGCCGTGATAGCCCAGTGGATATGACCTCTGCCTCCAATTCCGGAGGGTGTAGGTTCAGTTTTCAGTTATGCGCATTTAAAAAAAATAAATATCACGTGTCTCAAACGGTGAAGGAAATCATCTTGAGGAAACCTGCATACCTGAGAACTTTATTAATTCTCTACGAGTGTGAGAGTCTGCCAATCCGCATTAGGCCAGCGTGGTGGACTATTGGCCTAACCCCTCTCATTCTGAGAGGAGACTCGTGTTTAGTAGTGAGCCGAATATGTTGATAATAATAATGATGATAAAGATTGCAACATTGAGACTGTAGATAACTACAAATCAAAAGTGACAGACAGACGGACATCATCCTACAATTCTCAAAAACTTATTATTAAACTACAGCAAAACTTGAAAACAGTCTCTAGGGAGTCAGAAAATATTACCTAAAAGGATAAGATTTATTATTCCTTTGAACAGTCATAAACTAGTCTATGTAAGCACGTAAACCCCAGAGGAGATGAACTTGCCAAATGTTTTCCTATCACATAAACACTTCAACTATTTGTACTATACGAGTACATTTTGTTGGGAAAAATTTATGAGAGCTATCGTTATCAACCCATATTCGGCTCACTGCTGAGCTCTAATCTCCTCTCAGAATGAGGGGTTAGGCCAATAGTCCACCACGCTGGCCCAATGCGGACTGGCAGACTTCACACACGCAGAAAATTAAGAAAATTCTCTGGTATGCAAGTTTCCTCACGATGTTTTCCTTCACCGTTTGAGACATATTCAATTTCTTAAAATGCACATAATTGAAAAGTTAGAGGTGCATGCTCCGCGGACCGGATCCGAACCTACGCCCTCCGGAATTGGAGGCAGAGGACATATCCACTGGACTATCACGGCTCTGAAAAGTTGGTAGTGCATGCCCCAGACCAGATTCGAAACCGCACCCTCCGCAATCAGGGACAAAGGTATCACGATATGTGAGCTGTATGCTTCAGGAGGCAGAGGTCATATCCACTGGGCTATCACGGCTCTCACTGTATGCTGAATAGTAAATTGTTGTAAAAGATGAACCGATATGCAAAGTCGTACGTGTAAATAGTCACATGACGTCGCATAATAATAATAATAATAATAATAATAATAATCATTTATTTGCAAGAATTATTGCATAGCATAAATCTCTCTCGAAACGCAGCCGAGATACTCGCAGATTGCACGGCGCAGTGGTGACACGGTGCATATCTACGCTCTTTGTGTTTGCCCACTCGTTGGCAGTGCCTTGGAATAATACATCGCTGGGTCAACAGCGGGATATTGTTCCCATGCATTAGTTGAAGTAGTAATGGGGAGGCTGCGCGCGATGGAGCCGTGGGTGGCCGCGGCTGGGACGGGAGGTCTAAGATCGCTCGCTCCGGGCACTTTGCCAACGCGAAGCGCCACTGCAACGTCTGTCAGCACAATGATAAATACGCGCTCGCGAAATCCTTTATGCTAATCACGTAAGATTCAATTTAGCTCGGTTCCAGTGTAACGGCAGCGTGGTGTTACCGTCGTGTAAATGTCTCGCGCGTAGTCTAGGGTTTTTAATGTCAACCATCTCGAAGCCGAATACGAAAGAATTTGGAAGGCGTTTTGAAAACAATGCCATGGGAATGGTCGTGACACTGATTGTGCCACGTTTTATATGACAATGTGGAACAACAACAATACGTTTTTTCTTGAGAAAAATCAATCTTGCGATTTCATATTTACTGCCAGATTTCTATTTCTAAAAAACTATAATTTTGTCAACTAAAATTTCAACTGTAATCAATTTTTAAAGCTAGTAATTAAATAAGCGTTTTAAGAGGGTACGTATTTAAATTTGTTCACATCATCAAGCCCAACTTGTTTACTAAATAATTTACGCGAAATGGTTCGCTGAAAAAATCGGTCGTGTCCCAGTTATGGCGCATAGGTCGTTGGCACCGCACTATTGCGTTTTATTCAATTCCCATCCCACATGGAACAGAGATTTATCTTTGGCACTAAACGATAGATCTACCAACCATATAAAGGAATATCTATATTGTCGCGTTTTTGGTAAATGCTTGAAATACTTTGTATTTGGGAATATTGTGCACTATTTCTTCCTAAACTACGGAACTTTTGATGGGGCTTTAACTCTGTGGAGGTTCAAAGCGCTACTGACTTGGAATTACAATTAAAGACCGATGTTATCTTAATCCAATTTAAGACATAGCAGGTGAGACTTATCTACAAGAAGTTATTAATCATTGTTCAGAAAGGGAGTTAGCGACCACGGATGTAAGAAATGCTGTTTGCTTTATGTTCTGTTTTAGCGACTATGAATGAGGACCTTGATCAAATACTAAGTAACATAAAGAAAACACTTTTTTTTTTAATTTTTCGGGCATTTTGTCTTTCATGATGACTTTTGCGGAAATGTGGTGACCTGTGCCACCGTTACCACAATTTACTGTATGTTGAATAAACACAAGACTAGCGAGCGACACTTAACCCGACTTGAAATCGTGGTCAAGCATAAATTTGTCGTTAGATATACATATAATGCGGAGATCCGCAGACGAACTAAAGTCACTGACATAGCTCAACGAGTCACATAGCTGAAATGGCAAGGTGGTGAAATGGACATTGGGGTCCCAAGGTGCTGGTAAGGCGACTCCACACTAGAACTCGTAGTGGTCGACTTCCCACCTTTTGGACTGACGATATCAAGGAAATCGCTGGATTTAGGCGACTCAGGATCGTGATGTTTGGAAGTGCCTTCAAAAGGCCTATGTCATGCAGTGGACGTCCCTTGGCTGATATGATAACTATAGGTAAATGATACCTAATATGAAACAAAACGCCTCATTTGTCCCGTGATTAATGGGTTCAGCTACGGACAATGCGGTCCAGGGTTCGAAGCCCACATAAAAAACTTTACTGGGATTTTTGTAACAAGAAAAATCTTAATAGCAGCCTGGAGTTGGGTAGTCGGCGGTGTTGGGACACACCCGTGCCTCGAAGAGCACGTAAAGTCGTCGGTCCTGCGCCTAATCTTTCACCGTTGGTTCAAAAATAAAATTAGACGCCGTGGCCCAAAAATATACAATTCATTCGGGAGCAAATTATTAAACAAAACAGATGAAGATGTTTA